>NC_059346.1:39496250-39851875 GCF_019703515.2 Myxocyprinus asiaticus
AGCAATGTAGCAACTTGGCACATTAATATTGGCTAGAATGTGCAGTCACGTATGTCCATTTTAGTCATGTAGTCATTAAAATAATTTATAGTTATAACATGACTCATTTAAGCAGTCGGAGCTATCTGTATAAAAAAATCAAAACATGGTTTTACCACATTACATGCCCAAAAAGCATGGTCTTATCAAGTTACCATGTCAGAAAAACCATGGTAATACCATGGCACTTTTTTGTAAGTGACGCAAACTCTGAAAATAATAAACCTGTTACCTCATTTCCATTCAAATGAAGTAGGCCTATCACAGGCATCTTACAGTACAACCAGGTTCTCGGGGAGCTCATGTCAAGGTGCCTGCTTTTTCTCCAGCACATGTGGACTGTCCTCTCAGCTGGCAGTGAGCAGAGAATTGCAGAGCTTTAGGTTAAGTGATTAATGTAGAAACAGAGCACTGCAGGGATATTTAAAGGATGGAGGCAAACCGGTGGGGGAAGGCATAGCTCGATGATTTATGAGAACCTCGACACTGGAAATGAGCTGCACTCATCAGTAAAGAAATGATGGAATAGAGGAGAAAGGAGGAGGAATGAAGTTGAATGGATGTGGAGAAGAGCCGCTCGGCCAAAACGGCCATTGTAACAGACCATTCTCACTCCTTTTTTTGGTGGGGGAACAGATCGTTATGAGGTTTCCTTGCCTTTTGAGACAAAGCAAGAGGAGAGCTTGATTTATGAATGGACCTTGTTGGAGCCCAGACAGGGGACAGGCTATCAGACACAGTGGCTAAGAGTGTATTAGGTGGTCTATATGATGGGAATCAATGGGAAACAATTATTGGCTCTGTAAATTGGGATTCTGTGTGTATACTGTATATGTGTACGTGTGTTTGTGGATAAGGGGGGTGCAAGGAAGGGCAGCAGTCTTGGGTGGGTAGTAAGCATTCAGTTTCTAATCAAGTGAGATCAAACACAAACACACACTTACACACATACAGTAGATACGGTACCCCTCTCTAACATTAAATTATATGTAACAATTTACAACAATGTTCTATTTGTTAACATTAGTAAATGCATTAGATATCATGAACTAACAGTTGACAATATTATTTTATAGCATTTATAAAATCTTGGTTAATGTTAATTAAAAAAAAATACAGTTGTTAAGTGTTAATTCATGTAAAGAAATGTATTAGTAATGGTTGAAATTAACATTAACCAAGATAAATAAGTGCTGTAAAAGTATTGTTCATTGTTAGTTTATGTTAACTAATGTACTTAACTAATGTTAACCAATACAACCTTATTGTAAAGTGTTACCAATAACATAATAACAATAAACATACAGTATATATATATTATATATATTTATCATAAACATAGGTAATATTAACATAGGTAAACAATAAGCAAGATATACAGTGTGGAAGCATTGACAGAGAGTTATATTGCCTGGTTTGACACAGTGCAAGATATATGAATATGAAGTAGATTTTTACTTTTCTGAAGAATATTTGAGTGTTGCTTGCCCATGCAAAACTCGCTACCACTATACTATGGTGTTGTGGGAGGTTAACGAACGTCAGAAAAAGGAATGTGAGAGGTTGCCAAAGTGTAGATATGATGTTAACAGATGGAATATTCAGAGTTCAATAAAAGTAAAGCTCAGTCGACAGCACTTATGGCAAAATGTTGTTTACCAACAAAAATTATTTCAACTAACCCCTCCTTTTTAATTTTTTTTTTTTTAAGAGCAAATATCGAGGTTACAGTGAGGCTTACAGTAGAAGTGAATGGGGCCAATTTTTGGAGGGTTTAAAGGCATAAATGTGAAGCTTATAATTTTATAAAAGCACACATTAATTCTTCTGTTAAAACTTGTGTAGCATTTGAGCTGTAAAGTTGTTTAAATCATTGTTTTATGGTCTTTTTAGGGTTTTAGGGTTTAAGGCATTGTCACCATGGCAACAGAGTTGTAAAATTGTATATAACTTTACATTGAAAAGGTCAGTAAGCAATTTTATCTAACTAAAATCATGTTAACATGCATATTGTTTACATCTTGTGGCTATACTTTTGAGTATTTTAACGTTTATGGATTGACCCAATTCATTTCCATTGTGAGTGCCTCACTGTAACCCAGATTTTTTTATTTTATTTTTTAAGAAAACATAATGCCACAAATGCTGTCAGTGGAGCTTAACTTGTATTGAACCCGGAATATTCCTTTAAGTGGCCTGAGTGATTTTAGTGTGCTGCTACTGTTTGTGGTTGCTTAGGTGGTCTGGTTGGTTGCTTACTGGCCCAGTCAAAAGAGTCTTTATGTTATTCTGGTCACATATATGTATTTCGGGTCCCTGTAAATTGTAAGTCTGAGTGCATGAGACATAAATGTCATTATCAGCAAGGTCCACGGACTGTCTGCGTGCAATTTTCTGTCAAATGCATCTGTATAGGCTCATACAATTTCACAGTATACTTTGAAAGGCTAGAATGTTTGAGACATTATGACTATTAGTTACAAATATAAATCAAACTCTAGGCTTAAAGGGATAGTTCACCCAAAAATTAAAATTCTCTCATCATTTACTCACCCTCATGCCATCCCAGATGTGTATGACTTTCTTCTGCTGAACACAAATTAAGATTTTTAGAAGAATATTTCCGCTCTGTAGGTTCGTACATTGTATGTGAACGGGTGCCAAAATTTTGACACTCCAAAAAGCGTATATAGGCAGCATTAAAGTAATCCATATGACTCCAGTGGTTAAATCTATATCTTCAGAAGTGACATGATAGAAGAAACAGATCAATATTCAAGTCCACTTTTGCTAGAAATTCTTCTCCCTGCCCAGTAGGGGACGTATTCACGTTTCTCACCCACACCTATCAAATCGCTTCTGAAGACATTGATTTAACCACTGGAGTCATAAGAATTACTTTTATGTTGACCTATGTGATTTTTGGACCTTCAAATTTTTGGCACCCATTCACTTGCATTGTACAAAAGAACTGAGAAATTCTTCTAAAAATCTTCACTTGTGTTCTGCTGAAGAAAGTAAGTCATACACATGCGGGATGGCATAAGGGTGAGTAAATGATGAAGGAATTTTCATTTTTGGGTGAACTATTCCTTTAAGAACAATAGTGATGGACACTAATAAATGGAAAATAAATGCAAGTAGCAAATATATAAAGCTGTTTACTGTAATACCTCAAAAAGTAAGAAAAAAAGTCCTATAAAAGATTCAGAGGTCAGAACACAAGCTGGCATTTATTAATTTCACATTATTCATAAAAGGAAACAAACTGGTAGTGTAGATACAAATGGAAACATTTCCTGTCATCACAGAATTAAAGCACAAAGTTTAAGTGTCTGTCTGTTTGTTTGTGTTTTTAGCTAGTCTGCTTTACAAGCATGAATACAGGCCAAGGTAGTAGAGCCACAGGCAAACCACTGTACATGAATAAAAAACCGATAGGTCTGCTAGCTGCTGATTCAGTCATCCGTTCCTTTAGTCAATTATGCACATAATCTACGTAACGAGATTTCCAATGACATGGGCGAAACATTAACCCTCTGGGCCTGCTTGCTGTTGCAATCACAGCTTCATTGCACTCACTTATACTGCAGAGTAGTGTTGCTTTCATTATTTACAACAGGTCCTCACAGAGATCCCCAAATGAACACACACACACACAGTGTTTCACCATTCCCTACAGCAGTAGTTCTCAACTGGTGGGTTGTGACCCAAAAATGGGTTGCAGGGTTGTTCTGAATAGGGTTGCGGGGACAGTGGGGAACAAACAAAGCTAAATGCAAATAATAAAATGCAACTAACCATATAATTGTGCATAGACAGGATAGCAAAATAAACTGGCTTGTCAGCTTTCGAAATGAAGGAAAAAATACTTGTCATATGTTTTGTTGTTGACCTCAGAGGTCATGCTTTACGTCATTTTGGCACAAATTCATCTTTCATTTAGAAGCACATGGGTTGAAGTGCTTTGAAGTGAGTCACTATCAACTGTGTTCTGCATAAGAACAAAAAATGCATACTGCTTTACAATGACATTAGAGTGAGTAAATTATGACTTTGATGATTTTTTGGTGAACTAACCCTTTAATAATGTTGCATATTGTTGGGCCTATGCAGTTCATGTTAATATTAATAAATGGCCTATTATTAAAATAATAAAATGTTTTGGGATATTTTTGCTTAATTTTTTGTACGATAATACATTTTGGTACTGTGTTTGGTCGTCACTTGATGTCCACTGTAAAAACTGTATCCTAAAGCAAAACTAGAGAACCACGAACCTATCTCTTTCACTCACATTCAGACATAAATAATATGGATACCTCCATCCTCCAGCTGTAATGTGGTTCTTCTAATGCGCAGATTTTTGTCATAATGCTTCAACATCCACATCAGTCATGAGATGTCGGTTTCTTTGAACACACACTAATCCCAACATCAATAATCGCCGGCATTCATCAAAGTCTTATTTGAACATGTATGTGGATTTATTTAAATGTGTCATTTTCAAATGTGTCAGATTAATTTATGATCATTCTGTAAAAATGTAATACAGCTATTGTGCCGAGAGAAAAGGACATACAAAAGACAGGAAAACAATCAGTTGCGAATAGTTTTAATAGGTGTTGGGTCTCGTCTTAGTTTGGGATTAACCTATTCAAAATTCCAGAATTTGTGACTAAAGATTAGTTGGTCCCTAAAATATTGGGTTTAGATGTTTGATTTTATAATTTGATCATGCATGAAGCATGGGTATTTCCTTTAATGGCTATGTCAATTTGCATTAAAGCAAGGAAAGATACTTGTGCCTTTCAATAGAGCATTTGCACTTTAATGATATTATTAGTTCCCTAAACTGTTTTTCAGCTCAGTGCATTAGACATTACTGGTAAAAAATATCCAAATGGTGGAAAAGTATAAAAGGCAGCACTTAAATTGTACAGTAACCAGACAAACACATTTTTCCAGCTTGATTATCACACTTAGAATATATGTACAACCCATTACACTGTTAAGGCTGCTGTTCGTGACTTTAGAAACCTGCCTGGCACCACTTCAAATAGAAATGTAGAACAATTTTGGATAGCGTGCGTGAGTCCTTTTATATGCATTTATATGTAATAAAATTAAAGCTGTACTGAGTTGCTGTACTGTTGTTCAGTGGATCTCTGTCTCTATATGATGATCCATTCCCCTAACCACAATGTTACTCTTGTTCAGTGTGAGATAAATGCAACATTTTTATAGGCTTGAGGGTGTTATATATAATGCAGAACACAGCATGTCCCTATAAGTGCTGGAATTGCCGCTCATTACATGCTGTGTGTGTACCAGGGACTAAAAACTAAATGTTTTTTATTTCAGTTTGTTCCGTACAGAAGCTGTATTATTTCGTTCTGGTTCCGAAATTCTACAGTCTCCTTTCCAATTTGTAACCGGTTAGAATTAAATAAAAGAATAGTTAATAACATTCTTTTTAAAATGATTGTACTCTGTGCTAAGGGTGGGTGATATACCAGTTGCAGTGTTGCCAGATCTCACAAGATAACAAATGACCTGGGCTGTGTTTCCCAAAAGATGATTGGCGCCAATGGTTTCTACAATCTACTTTATGATGCTTTTGGGAAACGCAGCCCTGGTCTATAAAAACAAGCTCAAAATAAGGGACTTACCTCAAAATAAGTGAAAAAAATAACTTTTTATTATTATTTTTTTTTTTTATTTGGGGGAATTATCAGCATAGAAATCATAGCAAGCATAGGATACAGTAGCCTATATAAAATAAGATCTTTTCAATAAATGTATTCTTAATATTAAATATATCCACAAAAATATTACAAATATTTAAAATATACATCTAAAATCAATTAATAGCCTAAATCTCTCTCTCCTGCATACACGCACACACTGCATGGGCATGTTTGGACTAAACATCATCTTATGCAAATTGTTGTATTTTAATTATTTGATTTTAATTATTTGTTTTAATTACAGATTTGCTTCTCAGTAAAAACTCGGCAGCATCAAATCTGTATTAATGCATCATATGTAACAATAATTCAGTAAAGACTTGAAAACAATTGAGAAATTTACTTTTTACCTCAATATTTTTCCTTGCATTTGGATTAATCATGCATGTCTCTGTAGTAATTATATATAGTTGCCAAAAAGGTCTTCATCATGTCACAGAAGGCTACATCCACAATGAGCATTTAGGCAAAGAAATGTGTGATGCAGTGGTTTCCTTCAACATCAAAGCCCATGCTTATCTTTTTCAACTAAAAAAGAGAAGCCTAATATTTTGGGCAACATGACATGGTGTAATTCCTGCAAAAAAATTCATTTGTTTTTGGTTTTGGTTTTCATTCCTTGAACCGTTTTTATTCCCTGGTGTGTACACTAGGTAACATACTGTATATTGATATGTACAGTATACTAAAAAAAACATGTCCCATTAAACCATCATTCCTTATCTTTCACTGGAATCTTGCATTCATTTAGCCATTTGTCTCCATTCTGGGGAAAAAGTGCCATAGGAAAATGATGTATGAAAGTGCTCACTCACTTAGCACTTTATTCGGAACACCTGTACACCTACTTATTCATGCAATTATCTAATCAGCCAATTGTGTGGCAGCAGTGCAATGCATAAAATCATGCAGATTCGGGTCAGAAGCTTCAGTTAATGTTCACATCAACCATCAGAATGGGAAAAAAATTTGATCTTGGAAAACGGAAATGCCTTGTTGATGAGAGAGGTCAACGGAGAATGGCCAGACTGGTTCGAGCTGACAGAAAGGCTATGGTAACTTAGATAACAACTCTGTAGTGAGCAGAATAGCATCTCAGAATGCACAACACGTCGAACCATGAAGCAGATGGGCTACAACAGCAGAAGACCACATCGGGCACTTTATTAGGACCATAGAGTTCCTATTAAAGTGCTCAGTGAGTGTATGCTTTAACCTATACATATACACTTATGTTTAAGCTTATTGGTTTGGTTGGCTTCAGATTTTATGCTATTCCATATTCAGTTGCCAACAAAAATCAGGACTGCAATATTTTAACCCAACAAACACCCCAAGTTAAGGATATAATTCAAGGAAACCCAACTTAACAAAAATATTGATGCATAAGGTATACAATAAAAAATATAAATAAATAAAAAGTACCATGGAACATGAATTTGGTGTAATCATTCAGTATACAGTATATCAAACTACTAACGGTATAAGAAAACGCTGTTATTATTATCTGTTCACAATCACTGTACCAGGGTGGACTTTGTAAGGGCTGTAGGCCTCTTTGGCAGAATAAACTCTAGATTAACACTAGACTGACGTCTACTATAATCAATCAGCACTTGAACAATGAAATGGATGTATTTGCTCAGCCCATAAACACTGTGACATGCTGGCAGTTACTGATAAATGTTGCCAATTCAGATCCTATAATACGATTTGGACCAAACTTGAAATGCTACAAGCCCAAACTTTTGTCTTTGCTGGATCAATAACATGAAAAATTGTTTGTTGTTTTCCTCAGGCTGGAGTTTCAGTATGGGTTCAGCTTATCAGTTCCATAGCTGGAGGGTGTTTGTGGTGGTGTGTGCTTTCCCATGTGTCTGTGCTGTGGTGGCCTTAACATTCATGCCAGAAAGCCCCAGGTTCTACTTGGAGGTAAGGATTCTTTAGGAATTAAAGGGGTCATGAAATGCTTTAATTTTTTTTATTATGTTCCTTGAGGTTAGCTTATAATGTTATAAACGTTTTTTGCACAAAAAACGGTAAAATATTTGAAAACATGATAATTTTCCATCCTCATTCTGACCCTGTGTCAGAAACGCTCGGTTTTAGGCTGCATCTCCTTTAAAACATAAAAATGTAACGGCCACCGTTCTGATCAGCTAACATCATTACATCAGAAAAATAGTACTTGTTCAAAAGGTTGAATCTTTGTGACACCTGCGCTAAAAACCATCTAGACGCAGCGCAACAAATGAAACAGAATGCAGGTGCCTCGACATGCATTTTTGAGACTTGATGTTCTTTTTAACTTAGCACTATGTCTAAAAATGTGCCGGTCCTGCACTAGATGCTGAAGAAACAGCGAGATGCGATGCAACAGTCAAAGAGATTCATCCAGCATGTGTTTACATAGGAAAACAATGATGAAATGATGAACAGAACAGATGCACGCAAAAACACGTTCGATGTGAACAGCCCCTAACTCATCCATTCACGTGCTGTGAGTGAGAGCGTGGAACAAGTTCGGTAGGCCTGTTTATTTTTTCATTAATTAAAAACCCAAACCCAAAATCCTACTTGAAAAACTGACCCGAACCCAGCCTGAAACCAACGG
The DNA here is from genome assembly GCF_019703515.2 of Myxocyprinus asiaticus. Taxonomy (NCBI): domain Eukaryota; kingdom Metazoa; phylum Chordata; class Actinopteri; order Cypriniformes; family Catostomidae; genus Myxocyprinus; species Myxocyprinus asiaticus. The sequence continues at coordinate 39,504,654 of NC_059346.1, forward strand.
GTTCTCTTGTCCCAGTTTGGGTTGCAGACCTCTACTTAGTGATAAACGATGGCTTACTGTTTATTACAAACACACTGATAAATGAAAAATTAGAAATAAATGGTTTACTCACCAGCATTACTGCAGGGCGCAATACAGTTGACACTACCGCATCTTTCAATAAAGCAAACATCTCACCTCGCAGCAGTAACTTGAGCCGTTCTCTCCTTAACAGTACACCCACGACGATGAAGCATGTTGTGGGTCGTGTCCATGCAAATGAGCAATGTGTTGTGACGTCATAAACAGAAAGATTTCAAAACGAGACGTTTAAGCAGGGTGGTAACTATAAATGCTCTTTTTAGATTGGGGAGGAAGTTTTGAATTCTGAAACTTATGGTATGTTTTTATAGTACAGTTACTTCTTATATGTCTAAATATCAAGGAAAATTCTCCATTTCATGACCCCTTTAAGAGGAAAGGCATATTGGATTATTAATTCCAGCTATGCAGTAAATTTTTATGTCCCCATCATATGTTTCTTCACATTTTGGATAAAATAATAAGCTCAAAATAAGGGGGGAAAGGGGGTACATTTTAACATTTTAACATTTATGGGTAGCCATTTTTGTCATCTAAAAACTACAAAGATGAAAAACTGGCAATTTATTAAGAATTGTTCCAGATTTTTTCATTTTTTCCCTTCTCTAATGGGAAAATATTACAAGCAAAATATGTTTTCATGGGAATATTGTTTGTAGGTAATAATTTTATAGGTTTTTCCTCTGTCCTCCATTTCACTTTCAGATTTTCAAACTGCGTAATGCCAAAGACTCCCCAAAAAGTATTGTCTTGCAAGGGCCCCCTTTTCTAAAATATGAAGGCACCTGTATATTTTCATGTATAAAGACCCATTTATACTGTGAGAGAAAAAAATAGTAAGCATGATATTGTAGATTAAGAATTGTTTTTTTTTATTTTATTTATTTTGGCTTTTATTAGTAATTTTGCACACTTATCCTTGTTTCCTTGTCCTTTGAAGTTCCCGGACTCCAGTTTGATATTTTTTTTTTTTTCACATTTCAAAAATTTGCTTCTGTTTGATAAAAGTACAGAAATCGGTATGATTTAAAAATTTCTAAAGAAAGTAAAAAAAAAAAAAAAACATTTTTAACTTCAAGTCGACTTTATGTCTTTATGTTCACCTTGTTGGGTTCCATTCTGTTGGATATCATGTTAATTGTCATTTTGTAAATAATCAAGTTATAATAAAGGTTTTAAGTGCCTGAGCTAGCAAATATTTGAATGTCTGACATCAATTTTTATAGAAATACATCCTTGAAATGCAGCACAAGCATAGTCATTTTTTTTTGTTTTGTTACAAAAGGTACTGCATAACAGGGATGAATCTAATGATAATACACCGTGAAGATCTCAAGTGTCTCTTTAATTGGAGTGGGTTACTTTGTTGCTAACTGCATGTTTACAAGTACTTCCATTCAGTACAACAGTCTTAAACAACTGAGGAAATTGCCTGACTTAAGGGAACATGACTCTCTTTGAAGATAATGCCTCCTGCTTGTCGTGACTCCCTATACCCGTTTTTAGGGCTTGCCATCGCATTGGAGGTGGGAGGCTGTCATCTTGCGTTGCGGGTGGCACTTAATCCACTTAATCTCTTAGGGATTTTTTCTGCTTTATCCTTTCAGGTGGGAAAGCACGACGAGGCCTGGATGATCCTCAAGCACATTCATGACACAAACATGCGAGCGCGTGGACAGCCTGAGAAAGTCTTCACCGTGAGTTGATTCCCTCAGTGCGCTAACTTTAAGCAGATTAGTGCACCAACCATACTGTACTTTAAAGTTGCATAAATTCATGACTGATTGCCTCATCTTGCCCAGTATGTGGGCTTTAAGGTTGGCTTGTGTCATTTAATGAGCTTCACAAGTAGAGACAGCTTGCAACCTGCATCGAAATTGTGAGCACCCCAACGATCAAGCTGTCAGAAAAATAGGGCAATCTTTTTCTTTCTTAAAATGCAGTGGCACCCAAAAGTACACTTTGTACACTTTTTGGATACTTAATGTATGAATTTCATTGCATTAGATAACAAAGTGGCATCTGCAAACAAATGCTGCTTGACCTTTTCTCATAACTAACATTTTTGTTTTCTTAGCCATTTTTGAATTACTGTTAACCATCTTGTCCTTAGGTAACTTTAAGTAAATTTATGAAGTCAGTTACCTTCAAGTTCACACAGGTGTCCTAGCAAAGTAACCATAAGTGCAGTTCATCTCATTAACTATTGACTTGTTCCACCAAGTTTGACAACCAGAAAGTGACCAGATAGTTGTTATGTTGTTTTATAATTAAAAACCTGAGAATTATTATTATTATTATTATTTTTTTTTATTTATTTTTTGTCTTTTAAATTAATGGTTTGATATAAATGGTTTGATATCGATAAGCTTGGTTTAATATTTTGCTATGTAATGTAGCAACTTGTGTGGCTTAAATGTCCTTATACTTTTGGGGCCACTGTAAGTTCAGAAGAATGTACAATGAAGTTAAACTCTTATGGCTTAATCTTGGTAACTGTTTCTTCTTGTAGGTGAACAGAATTAAGGTCCCAAAGCAGATGGATGAGTTTGTAGAGATGCAGACGGATGGCAACTTTTTCTCAAAAGTGATCTTCAGGGTAAAGACTGAACTTCATGGGGTAAGGTTCATGATGTGACACCTTTTAGAAAAAAAAGTCTTATTTTATAATTGATATGAATTACAGTGTACCTGTGATTTTTATGACATATATATATATATATATATATATATATATACACTATATTGCCAAAAGTATTCGCTCACCTGCCTTTAGACGCATATGAACTTAAGTGACATCCCATTCTTAATCCATAGGGTTTAATATGACGTTGGCCCACCCTTTGCAGCTATAACAGCTTCAACTATTCTGGGAAGGCTTTCCACAAGGTTTAGGAGTGTGTTTATGGGAATTTTTGACCATTCTTCCAGAAGCACATTTGTGAGGTCAGACACTGATGTTGGACGAGAAGGCCTGGCTCACAGTCTTTGCTCAAATTCATCCCAAAGGTGCTCTATCGGGTTGAGGTCAGGACTCTGTGCAGGCCAGTCAAGTTCTTCCACACCAAACTCGCTCATCCATGTCTTTATGGACCTTGCTTTGTGCACTAGTGCGCAGTCATGTTGGAACAGGAAGGGGCCATCCCCAAACTGTTCCCACAAAGTTGGGAGCATGGAATTGTCCAAAATCTCTTGGTATGCTGAAGCATTCAGAGTTCCTTTCACTGGAACTAAGGGGCCAATCCCAGCTCCTGAAAAACAACCCCACACCATAATACCCCCTCCACCAAACTTCACAGTTGGCACAATGCAGTCAGACAAGTACCGTTCTCCTGGCAACTGCCAAACCCAGACTCGTCCATCAGATTGGCAGATGGAGAAGCATGATTCGTCACTCCAGAGAACACGTCACCACTGCTCTAGAGTCCAGTGGCGGCGTGCTTTACACCACTGCATCCGACGCTTTGCATTGCACTTGGTGATGTATGGCTTGGATGCAGCTGCTCGGCCATGGAAACCCATTCCATGAAGCTCTCTACGCACTGTTCTTGAGCTAATCTGAAGGCCACATGAACTTTGGAGGTCTGTAGCGATTGACTCTGCAGAAAGTTGGCGACCTCTGCGCACTATGCGCCTCAGCATCCGCTGACCCCGCTCTGTCATTTTACGTGGCCTACCACTTCGTGGCTGAGTTGCTGTCATTCCCAATCACTTCCAATTTGTTATAATACCACTGACAGTTGACTGTGGAATATTTAGTAGTGAGGAAATTTCACGACTGGACTTGTTGCACAGGTGGCATCCTATCACAGTACCACGCTGGAATTCACTGAGCTCCTGAGAGCGGCCCATTCTTTCACAAATGTTTGTAGAAGCAGTCTGCATGCCTAGGTGCTTCATTTTATACACCTGTGGCCATGGAAGTGATTGGAACACCCGAATTCAATTATTTGGATGGGTGAGCGAATACTTTTGGCAATATAGTGTATATATATATATATATATATATATATATATATATATATATATATATATACTTTCTATAAACTTTCTTTGTCCTTCCAGATTTGGTTGAACTTCTTGAAGTGTTTTAATTATCCAGTGAAAGACAGTACAGTGAAACTTGCGATTGTGTGGCTTACACTATCATTTGGGTAAGTCCTTCATATTTGTAACTACAGGTCACTAAGCTAAACTGTACATGCAGAGAACTGCTCATGATCTGAAAAGGCAGGATTACTGCTTCAGGGTAGAAAGACTGTTTGTGTACTGTTAGTCATTTACTGTAAGTAAAATAAAGAACAAGCTTATATTTTTTGTTTATCCCTTAAAGCTAGCAGAGAAAAAAATTATCAAAATATTAATAACTACAGTCTTGACCAACACAAAATAGGTATCGTTTTAAAGCTTAGAATCTGTACTTTACAATGCATGCAGGCATTATGACCAAAAATGAACGAGTGCTTTGTAATTTGCAGACAAATTAGAAGTGTTCCGTTTTGATAATTTATTAATCATTTTGCACAGTACATATTATTGTAATCGGTTAAAACATCAAACTGAGGGGGCCTGGGTGGCTCAGCGAGTAAAGACGCTGACTACCACCCCTGGAGTCGCGAGTTTGAATCCAGGGCATGCTGAGTGACTCCAGCCAGGTCTCCTAAGCAACCAAATTGGCCCAGTTGCTAGGGAGGGTTGAGTCACATGGGGTAACCTCCTCATGGCTGCTATAATGTGTGGTTCTCGCTCTCAGTGGGGCATGTGGTGAGTTGTGCGTGGATGCTGCGGAGAATAGCATGGGCCTCCACACATGCTACACCACTGCAGTAACGCGCTCAACAAGCCATGTGATAAGATGTGCAGATTGACGGTCTCAGACGCGGAGGCAACTGAGATTCGTCCTACGCCACCACGAGGACTTAGAGCGCATTGGGAATTGGGCATTCCAAATTGGGGAGAAAAATAAATAAATAAATAAATAAAACATCAAATTGATCAAATAGCCAAGAGTAGAATACAACCAGCCTATTTGTTTTACTTACAGTCTTTGACATAGATGTTACATGTAAACAGGGGTTGCTTATAAGCCATGTTTTTGCTTATAACTTCATGAAAAATAAACAGAACATAAAATATCACATACCAATACTTAGTGTAGGGGATGTCCGTTAAAAAAAGACCACACACAACATAATTGGATGCATAGATCATTAGAAAATCCACATGAAGCACAATGTGCACACAGCACATAATGTGCTATCTGGCTAAAATCATGTTAGCTTTCCTGGATCAGATAACTTCATCGGAATGATGTAGTATGTTATCCAGCATCATGGAATGCTAAACCAATCGTATTAGGATTCAGAGGTGGAAGTCATTCAAATATGGGCAGAGAGGATCGTTCACTCTAATTACATATGGCCACCAGGAGACATGACACAGACTCAATGATGGCTCAAATGACACAGAATGGAACTAAATGAGATCTTGCTACTCATGCCTGCATGCTTTGGAGAGAGTAAGTGATTCCTGAGAAAGACATTTGATATTTGAAATTAACAGCCAAACAAACACACCCCTTGCTTCAGTGCTCCTTCAGAAGCTCCACCCCTCAAATTCATGCATGCGCAATAGTGTTGTGTGGATTGGTCCAATCCACTTTGTTTATTTTCCCATTTACAGAGTCAGGGCTGTGTACAAACACCAGATTTTTTTCAGCGCGCACACAGAATGGACAGCTAGCGGACTGTGAATAGATTTTCACGGAATTTGACAAAAAGTGTATTGGATTAAAATGACTTACTCCACCTTTAAAGGGTTAAAATATTAGTTCAAAAATGAAAATTAATCTACTCACTCTTATGTTATTAAAAATCCATATGCCTTTCTTTCTTCTCTAGAACACACACACAAAAAAATGTGTCACATTGCTAAATGAAAGTGAACAATGAAAGTGAAAGGGGACAGATGCTGTCAAGCTCCAAAAATGAAACAAAAAAAGCACCATTAAAGTATATAGAAAAGTAATCTTTACAACTTGTGTGCTGTACTCTTCTGAAGTCATACAGTATGATAGCTTTGTGTGAGAATATTTTTTGAGAACTGAGAATCTTCCCCTCTTCTGTAGCTCTAAAATAAGCTTCTGGTCTTCACTAAATACTGGTCTTGACAAAATGATGTCTATGCAAGCTCATGCAAAAAATGTCTTTTAAAGAAATCCAATACCCCTGCAGGTATTATGGTTTATCTGTATGGTTCCCTGATGTCATCAGACACCTTCAGGCCAATAACTATGCCTCCAAAGTACAAAGGCATTCCAACGAACGGATTGAAGACTTCACCTTTAATTTCACCCTAGAGAACCAGATACACACTAATGGCTTATTTGTCAATGACAGGTAACCTATTCAAAGGCTAATGTAAAGTTATCTTTTTATGAATGTACTAAGTGGTATTGAAACGTTCTAAACTATATATATATATATATATATATATATATATATATATATATATATATATATATTGCCCATAACTTATTACAGTAATCTTTTTTTATTTCTTTCCCCAGGTTTATTAATATGAAATTCAAGTCAGTCGCTTTCATAAATACCACCTTTCAAAGTTGCTTTTTTGATGATGTGACCTCAGTAGGATCATTCTTTCGAAACTGCACATTTATTGAAGCTGTCTTCTATAACACTGGTAAATTAAGGCAATGATTTTTTACAAATAATCATATTGGAATTTTACCACTTTGCGACATGTCCATGCATACATAACAATCTGTATACACAATGTTCTAAACTTCATAAAATGTTTTATTATTTTTTTAACAGATATTGATGACTCCAAACTTATAAATACGGACATCGTAAACAGCACATTTTACCACAACAAAACAGGCTGTCAAATGACGTTTGTGGATGATTATAGTGCTTACTGGGTCTACTTTGTCAATTTTTTGGGAACACTGGCTGTGCTGCCTGGCAACATCGTATCTGCACTTCTCATGGATAAAATTGGCCGCTTGTCTATGTTAGGTGAGGCAGATATTTTCCTTAAATTACACCTTTTACAACAAAATATCTAAAGGATAAGATATGTAATGTTATGTGAATTGAAACACTTTGCGGTACTGTCAAAGTAAAACTATACTGAGATTAACACTTACCGTAAATGTTATCATTTAAAAACATGAAAGAATAGTCCTTCAGTCTATGTAAGTATTTTCTGTGTTTTATCAGGGTTTTCCATGATCCTATCTGGTATAAGCTGCTTCTTCCTGTGGTTTGGCACCAGTGAGTCTATGATGATTGGGATGCTGTGCCTATACAATGGGCTGAGTATCTCTGCCTGGAACTCCCTGGACGTTGTGACAGTCGAGCTCTACCCTACAGACAGAAGGTGGGGTTGTACTCATACATTATGATATATGCTAAAACACACAGATAATACAATTAGAAAGTTTAATTATCTCAAAGCTCAAAGCCCATTAAAGACCTCATGAAATCGCTTGATAGGGGCAGTTTTCTGTCCTCTGTTGATGTATTTCCTGTTGAAACCAAATGTTTGGCCAGGACATATTAAAGGATTCAACCCTGCAACATCCCTTAAATAGCCAATAGGCTTTAGTTACGTCATAGCAATAAACATACTTGCTAGTTGTTTATTATTTAGTTGGGCCAAAAATCTGAGAAATCAGTATTTTTGGTCTATATTTCCGTAAGAGAAAGACTGTAAATTTTAAATGTGTATATCTGCTTTAAAGCTGAAGTATGTAATTTCTGCACCACCAAACTGAATTGCAAAAATAAACTTTGTTTTCAAAACAGATTTCTGAATACACCTCCCTTCTGCCACTGGTCAAACAAAGAGCTAGTCCAGCCCCCAACTCATGGCATTGGTTGAGTAAATCCCAAAGTATGCTTTGGTTTAGACACAAAAGCTTACCATCTGCGTACAGACGAATGCAAGCCTTTCAAAGTATACATTATTTGACCGTGCATGCATACACAATCGGTTGGCGTACGTGTGCTAAGACTGCTATGAGATACTCGACTGTTTAGACAGGAATTTAGACACATAAAGATGTCTTTATATTCCTTCAGACTCGAGTACAAATGCAGGTGTCTCCTGACCTCACACATGCGCTCTTGATGTGCACATTGACTGTTGTTGTTTCCACATTCGTCACCTGTTTTTTAGCAGCGAATACATCTTCTTCTAGTGCTTCTTAGTGACAGCAATTAGGGATGGGCGATACCACTTATTTTCTTTTTGATCTCATACCAAATACTTTTAGGCCAGTATCGTCGATATCGATACCTCTAATAAATGTAATTTTTACAAATTCTTGGGATATAATTAGTAACTTAAATGATTTATTTTTTTATATATTTATAGGCCTAAGCAGAAAATTATTAGGCTGCTTTGTTTACCTTTTAAAAATGTGTAAGTATAAGCCACATATAAAACCATAAAATTAACCATAGATATTATTATATGGCTACTATTACTAAAACCAAGTTACAATATGGATACTACAGTAATGCTGTAGCAAATGGTTAATTGTATCAAAACCTTGGTTATTGCCAAAAAAAAACAAAAAAAACAAAACATGGTTACTACAGTCGTGGTTACTAGTCATGTTTAATACAATATTACTACAGTAAATCCATGGGTAGTTTTCATATGGGTATCATTTATTAACGAGGATTAAAGATCATTATCAGTGTTTTAACACCTGAATTTAAATAAGCCCGTAAAAATGGTCACACAAGCCCATTATAATACATGTCATGTCTAGGTTTGTCATTATTTGGTGTGAATAACTCCAGATGCTGTTTGTATTTCTGTCATTACCTCAGGAAAGCACTGCTCCCTCTTTGAATGAGTACTATGACTGAAAGTGTGAGCGCTGTTTCTGACTGCTAGTGTATTTTAGCATTTCTGCGCATCAAGATGAGCGGAAGAAAAAATAGTTCTGATGGCATGCAACTATTCGCTAATATAATTATTTCCACTTCAAAGCTTATGAGATGCAAAAAAACTTCAGAATTGATATTTTTATGTGAGGATCGATATTCTTGATCAGTATCGGAAGTATCAATACTTTAGTATCGATCCGCCCATCCCTAAGAGCAATGGATCTAATGTGAGTATTGTCACCTTGTGGACAGACTTATTAGTGCAAATAATTTTAGGCGCATGCGCATTCTGTTTGTTCAAAGACACGCGGTTAGAAAAATCGGGCTGTACATGCTCAGTGCTCGAGCACTCTGTGGATGACAGCATTTGCATCACGCATCCTGTGCGCGGACGCACAGCATTCGCCTCTGAGCGAAGTATACTTTGGGCTTAATGTTGCTGGGACGGGTCTAAGCGGGTCGCTCAAAACAAACAGAGCAATTTTCATTTCGGAACAGAAACACAGTTTTTAAAGTTTTTGAGAAAATTAACCTATGAATGTCTTACTAATAGCTGTCTCTGCATATTAAGCTGGGATAGAATAAATTATTTCAACAAAGAAAAAGTAACATACTTCAGTTTTAAGTACATTTTTGTCAATGTTTTGGAGTACACTGGCATATGGATGGCCTCAAAGCTAATAGACATGAACTGAAAAGTCACAAAACTCTCATTTTGATTTCATAGGGTCTTCAAAGATCAGTTTAAACCCGGTTTTTTTTTTTGCCTTTTTCTCTTCCACCCTCCTTCTATCCAACTTTTTCTTTATTTCAGAGGAACTGGATTTGGCTTCTGTAATGCATTGTGCAAATTAGCTGCAGTGATGGGCAATCTGATTTTTGGCTCTTTAGTAGGCATCACCAAAGCCATCCCCATTCTTCTGGCATCATCAGTGCTCGTTGGTGGTGGTTTAGTGGGACTGCGACTACCTGACACAAGATTCAATGTCCTCATGTAACCCTTGTGCCAGAGGTATGGTGAAATTCAAAATGCTTGACTTAACCCTTATTTCTAAATTCATTATGGTTCATTGTGCACTTCTTTACACAAATGCTTTTACTTTTTTAATGATGTTTCTCCTGGAGGAAGATAGGGAACGGTGATTTAGTTACATTGTGTTCACTACAAGATATTAAGCTCTACTGAAGCTACATTTTCAGTAAATACACTTTCAGATGGTAAAATATCTTGTTGTTTTTTCTTTGCAATGATTTTAACAGCATTCTACAAATGGCCCTTGTCTCTCCTGGGTGGCTTTTTAGGGGTTTGGAAGTGGAAGTGAGCATAAATATTAATGTCCCCTTATTAAGACTTGTGCGAAGCAAGCTATTAATGAGCAGCCCAAGCCAGCTGTAAATATGCAGCGAACCTGGATGATCAGAAAAACTGAGAAAGCTGCACAGCTGTATTACAGCTGGTTGACTGAACCAAGAGAATTACATGTAGAGATGAGAGAATAGCTGAAGGAGTAAGGGTGTACTGATAAACAACTCTCCCAATGAACAAGTCTCTACTGCAAGTGCCTAGCTTTAGGGCTTGACAGTATATATTCAATTAAGTATTACAGGGTTTTTTTTATATTAGAAACTGTGTATTTCAGACACTTCTTTATTTAAAAATGTAATAATCCTGTACTTTTATTAGCAAGCCTTTTGCACATGTACACCAACCTCTGAAGAAAAGGCCTCAGCTGTGCATTGTTCTCATGCTAAATATATAGAAAGACTGATTTTATGATGTACTTACAGACAGATTTACAAAAATAGGATTATCAAATTTCCTGATTTATTATTATTGCTCTGCAGATGTTCATATTGAGTTAAGCATACTTTATGCAGTCTTTAAGCATAAATTATTTTGTTCTGCCACTATGTCATGGTCATTTGTGATGTTAAGTTGTCTGACAGTGAATGGCCTTTTGAAACTTTGCCTCTCCATCACATATGAACTAGAAAAGCAGATAACATTACCTTAAGGTAACTCAAAGAGTGTATGTCCCATGTTCACTCATGCAAACCCTCTTGAATCTTTTCAATATGACATGGACAGAAAAGATTGAGAATCAGGGTGGTGAGGATACTGCTGTGCTGAAAAGCCTCTTTTATGTACAATGTCAAAGACTAGTCTTGTTGACTTGACAGCGAGCAGCCAGGTTTGTAGGTGCAGAGGGAGTTTAGAGGGCTCGCCTCAACATATGGGATCTACAATCTGTAGAGAGGGGCAGAGAGATGTGTTTGATAATCACAAGACACGTGATTCATTTATAAGTATAATTTACAAGCAAGGGCAAGACATTAAGAGTTAATTAATAGTGTCAAGTTCATTAAGAGTGTTTAGAATTTGTTATTTGGTTGCTTATTTCTACATAAAGAATTATATATATATATATATATATATATATATATATATATATGGGTAATATTTACATTTTAATTAAGGTACCATGATAGACTTTGGGAACACAGGTACATAAGCCAGAGCAGTTGAAGATATTTGTTATACAGATACAGTATGTCAGTTATAGCCCATAATTTTTTGTTTAATGCTTAAACTTGTTCCTTTAGTCAATCAATTTTTGTTTTGGTCTGTTTACAGTCATTATATATATATATATATATATATATATATATATATATATATATATATATATATATATATATATATATATACACACACATACATATACAGGGTTGGGAGGGTTACTTTTGAAATGTATTCCACTACAGATTACAGAATACATGCTGTAAAATGTCATTTTTAATGTATTTAGTTAGATTACTCAAGGTCAGTAACGTATTCTAAATAATTTGGATTACTTCTTCAACACTGGTAGATTTTTTCACTTGTTTTGACTGTAAAAACTGCCAGTACAGTAAGACAAAATACACATGTTAAAAACACATTCTCTGAAAAACCTAAATATCTTATGCAGTGTTGTTTCTAAAACAAGATAAATCAAATTGATCTTTTTTTAAGGATTATATATATATATATATATATATAACTTACACTTGAAGTGAAAAGTATTACTTTATGCTAACTGTGCTTTCAAGACTCAGCAGTGATGTGTTTGATGACATGAAATCATTGTCTGCTTTTGCATTCAGTGCCAAATTCAGTACTCTCAACACAATCAGCAATCATATAAACTTGTATTAGTAGTATTACAGAATTAATTTAGCTCTAAGCAAAAGATGTCTAACTTTTGATATGTTTTGTTTAGGCTTCCAACTAACCAAAGTGGCTTAATGCTGTCTCAGTCTCAGCAGAGCTATGCAGTTTCCTGAAAACATTATTTATAAATGAGATTGTGTTATCATTTACAGAAATTACTGTTGCTGTACTGTATTTAATGTAAGTCTGTCTTCACCCGAAGACCTTTTCTTGTATTTGTGTATATATTGTAGTGTTAACATGCTGTCTGAATTTATGTGTGTCTGCTTTTGTGAACAGTACAGTATATGTGTATGAGTAAAAAATGTATGCTTGTCTGTGTACATTTTGTACATAGGGTTTCTGTGACTGACATACAAGCTGAATACTGTGTGTGTACATTTTCGGGGACAGCAATAGATGCAGCTTTACTGTATGTACACTGTTGAAACCGCTTACAATACATCTGTCATTGCAGTATTATCCCTACCAAGAGCCAGCTACCTTAAGACACCAACAAAATTGCATGTACTAAACTTTTTGGGTCTGTGTGCTCAGCTCTGAGTTCTTGTGCTTCCCGTTGCAGAGGAACAAACTAAAAAAGTCAAATATACAAAAGAATGTAGTACTGTTTTGTGTTTTACGGCAGAAAAGAAGCAGCTTTAATATTTTGTGAAGGTAATAAAGATGTTTAAAAGTGTCTGTGCCTGTTAATGTAAAATAAATCCTTATTTGAAGTTACAAATATAAACTTTACAAAAGTTACAACCTTCAAGAATGATGACAAATGCAACATAAAAATGGTTAGCAAAGTGATAAACCTCTTTGTCTTACAACCACACTAACATAGCTCCTGTCAGAGGCTCACACAGAATGGCCAAAATGAGTTGAGGTATTGCAGAAATTAGGTTTAGTGTAAGCAAATGCAATTTAATAAATGATATAGGAACACATGCTTTTACAATTTAATTTTATTTCCATTTTACAATATATAATTATTCATTATATTATTTATTTTTTCTAAGAATAACACTCATAAATTCTAATGAATCACTCTTGTTGTGCCTTACGTCATGCCAACTGAAACAGATATAAATAAAATAGTATATATTTTTTTTTTTACAACAATGCTTTTGCTGTGCAGTTTTACTGGTCCATTTCATCTGAACACATAGACGTTTCCTACCGTATGTTTAAATACATTTCAGGACTTTAAAAAGTTGTTTTTGGTACACTTTATTTATTTATTTATTTTATATAAAATGCTAGAAGAGATCTGACTTCGGGGGAGAACACTTTGGGAAATGGAACATTATTTATATGCATATAAATTTTTACTGTACCTGACTTCTCTTTTGTGGCCTCCTTCATTTACAGTATACTACCATACTGATATCTTCAGGAGGCTTGCGGTCTACCAGTGTATCACACACTCGCAAAGTTATCTTGCATTCATGTCAGTAAACCTCATTTGGATGGGACTAGTAAGGACATCACGTTACTGTAAGAAAAATCACACTTCACAGAGGTATGGACATGTCTGCGTTTTTTTCCATACCTCTGTGAAAATTGCAAAAGTAAATTACCTACCGTTTTTCAGATAACTCGGGTCTCCTGAGAAATCGAATCCCATCCATATGGGAATGTCTGTGATTGAGTTTTTTTTACACCCTCATAATGTGATTATAATGCGATTAAGGCAAAACTGCGATTAAACTGTTGCTCATGTAAACCGAATATTGCAATTATGATATTGCGATTCTGCTTATAATCAGAGTAATGATAATCGCAGTAAGATATGTGGAGGCCTCCTATTTTAATCGCTTTATACTGGCATGCAAACACTTTAATCGCATTTCTTCCACTCTGACCAAAGTGTGCCTGCACAAGTGCTGCAGACGGATCATGTTCCACTCAAGCACAGGTTCGAAAACAAAAGCATCGTGAAAAAGAAGCTGCACTTACTTTTCGGCTTCAGGTAAAATGGCAGTTACATGCACTGTTTTCCAGCAGTGGTGCTCCCCCATCTACAGCCCCACTGCAAAAGAAAACATATTTTCCCAAGTTGTGAATGTCCATTTGCAGTCTGAATTGAATGTTGGGGAGATAAAAAAAAGACCATATCCCACAAAATAATGGAAGGAAACACATCTTTTAAATGAGTTTGTGCTTGCGGGTGAAACACAACAACCCATGACTCTTATAAACCGATTCTTTTTTTTTTGTGTGAATCAAAACAGACAGCGGATCCAGTGTAATCTAAAATGTCTCTTATTAATTTTTTTATTTATTTATAAATTGTTCAAAAAGACTTACAAACTGACTGACTAATTTTCCCTATGCCAAGCTGTATTTAAAGAGACATATTTGCAACAAGATATTTTTTTTAAATAAATATTTAGTTATAAAAAAGCATTAAAATATCACATTTCTCAGAGCAAATAATCAGAGTAATGCCAAGTAGCATGTAAACGGGATTGAAGTGGCTGGCCCAAATCATGTAAACATTTTTATTTAATTATGCCTTACACTGATTATTGCAATAACCAGAGTATTGGTGTACATGTAAACGTAGTCATTCAAATGCAAACATTTTCAGTTACTGATGCCACTGTAGAAATTCACTATTTGCAGTCACTCATGATTAATTTCATCCATGAGTGAAAGTGTCCAATAACAGGGCGGTTACTGAGATTAAGCGGTCATGTGGTCCTAACATGGACCCTCTCTATGTAGAATAAAACAGCTTTTATTAGGTTACTGATATGACTGGAACCTTCATCTCTTGTGAGTGCTCATGATTATATATATATATACAGGGTTGGAGAGTAACGAAATACATGTAACGGGATTACGTATTTAAAATACAAATATAAGTAACTGTATTCCACTACATTTACAATTTAAATCATTGGTAATTAGAATACAGTTACATTCAAAAAGTATTTTGATTACTGAAGAGATTACTTTGCATTTTATTGTCATTTGTTTCATTTAATATTTAGTCCTTTCAGGTGGAAAACATTTATACAAATAAATGATGCGATCCAAAGTGCATTTGAACAGCGGTGAAACACTTTCTTGTGATGTGTGGCATTCATACGAGCAGACAGAGAAGTAAGTTTGAAGTAAGTTTGGAGCAGAAGAAATAGAAATAAACTGGCAGTTTTTATAGTCAAAACAAGTGAAAAAATCTACCAGTGTTGAAGAAGTAATCCAAAGTATTTAGAATACGTTACTGACTTTGAGTAATCTAACGGAATATGTTACAAATTAAATTTTACAGCATGTATTCTGTAATCTGTAGTGGAATACATTTCAAAAGTAACCCGACCAACCCTGTATATATATGTGTGTGTGTGTGTGTTGCAA
The DNA here is from genome assembly GCF_019703515.2 of Myxocyprinus asiaticus. Lineage (NCBI taxonomy): Eukaryota > Metazoa > Chordata > Actinopteri > Cypriniformes > Catostomidae > Myxocyprinus > Myxocyprinus asiaticus. Next base: position 39,520,227 of record NC_059346.1, read on the forward strand.
AATCACCATTCATGTCTTTAGGATTAACACTTTTTTAATGAGGGTGATTACTGAGTGCACCTATAATTTTTCTCTATGCTTCTCACTTATTTGGACATTTGTTGAATACCATAACTATAAGTAAATATGTTGCATTTCCTAGTGCAAATTCATCATGGATTTTGATCTTTTTGACAACTTTCTGTGTAAAATAAAAGTTGTTGGAAATTAAAAAAGAACATTAAATCATTGATGAAATGATCCTGCCTCTTCGGTCTTGTTTTATTTTCTGTTGAAAGGATTGTGACAGTTTCCTCCACCCATCTCTCAGGTTGTCCCATGTGCTTGTTTCTCTCTCTGCCTTGTGTTTCTCACAGGTGCTGCTCAGCAGCAATCAGTTGCCATGGCAGCACTGATTTGCACGGCTCGTGATTAGTGGCAGCACCTGTATCCTGTCACCCTTTCCTCTATTTATTCTCTCCTTTGTCTCCTCTTTCCTGCCAGATTGTTGTGTTCTGTTCCCAGTCAAGTCATGTTGTGCCTGTGTATTCCAGTTACCCCCCAGTTGGTTTGTTTTGTGTAGTTCCTGTGTATCCACTTTCTCCCAGGTGGTTTGTTTTTCAATTTTATTATCTTGTTTTATTTTGTAGTCCCTCGTGAGTGTTTTGCTTGTAAGTTGTTTTGTTTACTTTTTTCAATAAAACTCTATTGCCATTCCTGCATCTTGGGTCCTTCCTCAAAAAACTGTGACAACTGAAGAGAGTCTGATCACGAAGTGCTCATGAAGGCTTCTAGTGGCTGTAGCAGGCTGGCAGAGTCAGGTACTCCTTGATCAGCTGAGGTGTTGGTTAAATTACTCAAATCAATCCATTACTAATTACTTCTCTTAAATTGTAATCATATTACTTTATCAACTACTTTATTGGAAGAGTGATCTCATTACTGATTGTTTTACTTTTACTTTCTAAAACAATTTTCCGCTCAAATTCAAAGTGATGTTTATATTTCCTCATTCATTGTTGTACACAAGTCATGTGCTCAGCACCTCACGTTTCTCCCTTACAATGACAGCTGTCATGAAATGCAAACAGATGTAAATATTTAAAACATGAATATAATTCATAATTCCACAATATTATTTTAGAAATATGTATAACCCAAGTAATGTATTTTATTGTAATTACATGAATTAAACATCTGTAACTGTAGTCTGATTACAAGAATTTAAAATGTACTGTTACACTAGTAAAATAAATCATGCATTTAGATTACAGTAAATGCCAAACACTGGTCAGGTATGATCCTCATCTTAGAGAGTTCACCCAAAAATTTAAATGTCCTCATTTATTCACCCTCATGCCATCCCTGATGTGTATGACTTTCTTCTGCTGAACACAAACTAAGATTTTTAGAAGAATATCTCAGCTCTGTAGGCCCATACAATGCAAGTGAATTGTGGCCACATCTTTGAAGCTCAAAATCACACGAAGACAGCATAAAAGTAATCCATATGACTTAAGTGATTAAATCCATATCTTCAGAAGTAATAATAGGTGTGGGTGTGAAACAGATCAATATTTAAGTCTTTTTTTTACTATAAATCTCCACTTTCAGTTTCACTTCCACATTCTTCTTTTGTTTTTGGCTATATGCATTCTTCATGCATATCGCCACCTGCTGGGCTGGGAGAAGAATTTATAGTAAACAAAACAAGGACGTCAATATTGATCTGTTCTTCACCCACACTAAACATATCGCTTCTGAAGACATTGATTTAACCACTGGATTCTTATGGATTACTTTTATGCTGTCTTTGTGTGCTTTTTGGGCCTTCAAAGGTCTGGTCACCATTCACTTGCATTGTAAGGAACTACAGAGCTGAGATATTCTTCTAAAAATCTTAGTTTGTGTTCAGCAGAAGAAAGTCAAACACATCGGGGATGGCATGAGGGTGAGTAAATAATGAGAGCATTTTCTTATTTGAGTGAACTTTCCCCTTCCCTTTAATTCATTTTTATTAGAAACATAATGCATAATAATATCACATAAATAAGTCTTATTTATTTCTGTGTGTTTGGTGATGCATGAAACCATTTAAATATGTAACTGTGATGGAAATTTTACCAAAATTATGGAAACGAATATAGGCTTACAGTGTTTTATGCACAATTTTATGGTTACAATAAATTACCAAATGTGAAGCTAACTTTTAAAATGTACCGTATCTGTGTCTAAGTATGATTAAGTGATTTAAATTATTAATTGATTTATTCGTTTTAACAAACAGATTGTATGCATATATTTTTAATAGAAAATATTTTAAGTGTTGAAGCACAAATTAAACGCTACAATAACTGATACAGTGTCTCCCTAAATGTGCATTAGGCCTATCTTGTTTTGTCAGGTAATATCTAAAGATGTGCTTCATGTGATAACAAATATTATAATTTAAAATGACTGTATCAACTTGACTGCATTAGCTAGTCATTTTTAAGGGTCAGATCATGAAAAGAAATAGCAACTGCACGCTTTTGACAGGAGGTCAGGAGAGCGAGACTCGCCAGCAGGTGGAGCCGTGTCATTCAGTCTCTGAGTTCTGCTGATCTTCTGCCAGAAGAGCGCTCAGTTTGAGCCTCAGATCGAGGGGTTAGATCAGTCTGACAGTCAGGAAAAGAAAGAGAAGCAGTAACCGAAAACGCCTGAATGCAATGGATACGGTGTTTTGCTGGGGACCAATGCTATGACAAAACGAGCACATTTTCTTTCGCTAAGACATCATCCCAAGTTGACACCTCGAAAAGAAATCTGAAGTAAGTTGTGGCTTGCCCAGCAGAGTTTCAGGGGCACGGAAACTGAAGCAGGATGTACCATGAAGACGGCGCAAACTCTCTCAGACCACGATATGGATGTAAGTAACGTCACTGAAACTAGTTTTTACGCAAACTTAAATGAATGCACCATGGTGCCATTGCGCTTGAATTCTTGCCAAGAAGAGTATGCAATTTGGCAAACATCTGTCGCCAATGATCAATGGATGGTTTGGGTGGTGGTTGGCCTTAAACAAATTAAATGAAGTGGTTTTGTGATATGCATTGTAATGCAATAACGGCTTTTCTCGATATCTAAAATGATATATAATCGCCTGCATATAATATATAACAGTGTATATAATTTAATATACATAATTAAAAATGGCAACTATCGGCCAATTAATCTGCCTGGTCAATATAAGTAGTTGTAATTACCTCTTTTATAAAACAGTTAAGTTGTTATTAATACTTCAAGGCAGTTTAAACTCATTTGCCTGTTACAGTATATTCTTGTCAAACCCACTTCATACTTTGCACCAACAAGCCATGATAAAATGTACAATACTATGAGACTACACACTCTAGATTCTTAATCACCATGATATGTTTTTAGCCCTGCTTTGTCCAGAACTGGATCTCTGCTCTTTCTCTGACCTATCCTTTTTGGCACTTATGTTGCCCCAGAAAGTTGCTTTTATATCCTTGGCATTAAATCTCATGCTGTGGCCTGTGCAAAGAGAAGCTCCATTAAGAGTTTTCTCCTGTTAAACATTACCTTTGCCCTTTGTAAAAGCACCTGACAGTCTGTACAGTTGAGATATTTGAGGAATTCTGTTTGCGCAGTTTATCTATGCGGATTTGATTAAACTCGCACATAGGTGCATGCTGATTAAGTATCATGAGAAGTCTTTAAATAAGACATTTTATACAATTTAAAACACAAAACACATTGAAAATGTGTTATTAATGAAACTGTGTTGTCATACTGTATTGTTGATATTTAGACTGGTGTAGAACTTTTAGGATGCTATTTGTGTAACACACATTTTATTCTTGAGCACCTTGCTGGTGCGAAACTGTTAGATTCAGATTAACTCTCAGACTAACACCATCAGATCAGTTTGGAGATTTACTTGCAAATGTTAACGACCCTTTTTTACAGTATAAAGTTTATTTAACTCATGTCAACACTGGCACAGAGATTGCATTCCAGCTAAACTGCTGACAAGGACGCTGGTGGTATATTTCAGCCGATTTTTTATAGGGTGTTTACATTGGGCCTTTTGTTATGGATTGCCTTTTGTATTCCCTTTTTCTGATGCTGTTTGAATACATCCCACAAATATGCTTTCAGTAAGTGAGACCAAAGTGTAAAGCTTCTTCTGAGAAGCTGATATGTGTTGTGCATCACAACATGTAACATCCTATGTTTACAATAGAATTAACATTGAATGTAAGTGTACAGAATATTACATAACTGTTGTGAAAGGAAGACTGAAAAAGAACAGCATTGCTTTGCACCTAATTATCATGTGATGTAGCTGAGACCCAAATTGATATTAAAGCAATTTCACACAAGCAAGAATGCTGTTTATCCAGCTATCAGCATGGCTGTGATTACCTAGTAGATTTTTCCTTTCACCCAGTTCACCCAAAAATTAATATTCTGTCATTTACTCACCCTCATGCCATCCCAGATGTGTATGATCTTGTTTCTTCTGCTGAACACAAACGAAGATTTTTGGAAGAATATTTCAGCTCTGTAGGTCCATACAATGCAACCGAATGGTGACCAGAACTTCAGACCAGAAGGTCCAAAAAGCATATAAAGGCAGCATAAAAGTAATCCATACGACTCCAGTGGTTAAATCTTCAGAAGCGATATGATAGATGTGGGGTGAGAAACAGATCAATATTTAACCCTTTCATACATGCCGTCACACATACATGTATGTGATGGTTAATAACTGGCACCCGCAGAGTAGTGTCACACATATGTGTTTCTGCAACAGCCAGTTACGTTACAAGCTGCCAGATTCAAATCAGCTTTTGTGCCGACACACAGAGATGCGCTGAACAAGCGCCTGTCATTCTTAGTTGCACAAGTATTGAATCATACAGTCTTTTCAAGCACATGGTAAGTTTATTTTATACTCATACATCCAAATGGTCACCAAACTACTACGATAAAAAGTTTACAGCTCATATACGCACAGTCAATACATCAACCGTGAGCATCCGATGCGTGCGGCCATGTTTGTTTACATTTGTGGTGATGAGATTGTCATTCGTTTCAAACAGTCTTTTCAAGCATATGGTACGTTTATTTTATGTAACAAACAGCCGTGCATGCAGCCGTCTTCTTATTAGATGGACATGCGGTTGTCATTCACACAAACACCAACTCTTAACAATGTTTTCAAGCATATGATACATTTGTTTTCTGAAACAGACAGCCAAACTATCACAGAAGCACCACGATAACAGTTTATAAACTTGTATACTCACAGTCAACATATAATCACCTGTGCACTGCACGCAGCCATCTGTTTACATTTGGTGATGATGCGTTTGACACACACACACACACACACACACACACTCACACACACTCACACACACACACACACACACACACACACAATGTCTGAATTTCAAACAGTGCACAGGCAAACTGTACTCCTTATGTTATTTGTCTATTTATTTTTATAGTTATATTTAAATGAAAGAAATAAAACAAATACTGTAGAGTAGACATACCCAGTTTTTTCGTATGTTTACCATGGTATCTACAGTGTTTTTTTTTGTTGTTGTTTTTTTTAATGACAAGAAATCAAGAATTCAACAAATGATTTGTCTACATTCCACCCCCCTCTACCGGCTGTGCAGTGTCGCGTGCAGAAATAAATCAATCTCAGGTGAGGGGAATTTAGACCCTACTCATAAAAAGGTTAAGACCTTTTTTTTTACTATAAGTCTACACTTTCAGTTTCACAGTCTTCTTTTGTTTTTGGCGATTTACATTCTTTGTGCATATCGCAGCCTACTGGTAGGGAAGGAGAATTTATAGTAAAAAAAGGACTTAAATATTGATCTGATTCTCACCCACACCTATCATAACACCCCTGAAGAATGGATTTAACCACTGGAATCCTGTGTATTACTATTATGTTGCCTTTATGTGCTTTTTGGACCTTCAAAGTTCTGGTCACCATTCACTTGCATTGTATGGACCTACATAACAGAGATATTCTTCTAAAAATCTTTATTTGTGTTCAGCAGAAGAAAGAAAGTCATACACATCAGGGATGGCTTGAGGTTGAGTAAATAATGTGAGAATTTTCATCTTTGGGTGAACTGTTCATTTAAGGTGTGCCTTTACCACCATTGTACCATAAGCATTTGTTGGTTGATTTGCTCTGTGGCACTGTTAAATCATTGCAAATCATTGCTCTGCTTGAGCATCCCAACTAGCCCGATACAGCAACACTGGTTCAACCAATGGTGTGAGTTTAAGGCAGGTCCGTCTGTTTATACAACCAATTGAAGACGGGGAGTTTTTAGGAAACCTGTTTGAAAACAATAATTATTTTTGCTTTTCTGTTTGGTAAAGCTAGTGGTACAGAAATGAAACACTTCAGCTTTAAGGGTGGTATGGTTTTTGGCACAATTTACCTCTATTGTTTTGCTGTTGCAACAGATTCTCATTTGAAGGCTACTGAATCTACCCTCTGATCTTTACACAAGTGCATTGCACCTCCGATCATTGCCTGTTGTCCCACTACTTTTAATATCTTAAATGATCAAATTGCACAGGCACTTTAATGATGAACCTATTTTGTTGCAATATTTTCAAAATATTGAGTTTATTGTGAGTGGGACAGATTAAGGCAATAAGGCTGAGCAAAAGATCTATGTAATAAAACCCCACAGAGGTTAACTGGCAAGCCTGAGCCTGTGCAATCAGGGTGAGAAATTTGCAGCGCTGTTTATCATTACAGAATTGAATCTCATTTGCTCGAACAAAGGCCAGCATGGGATCGTGTTTCAGCAAGCTTAATTATTACTAGATGAGTGAGGATTGTGAAAACAGTCGGTGGTTGGACACAGCCTTGTGCTGTGTCTGAACAAGGACCGTAACCACCATAAATATTAAGGGGATGGACACCATAGACATATAACCCCCACACCCACCCCCACCCAAAATTCAGATCAGTGATTGATCTAAATGAATTTTTCAATGGTTGATTATGAAATTGCTTCATTTGGTGCCCTCCAGTCCTGAATATGTGGTTACTCTATATCCCTGGTCTGATCTGATGTAAAAATGTCTCAGCTCCCGTAATTTCTTGTCACAGCATCACACGTTCTCTTTAAGTGGCACCTTTCCTATCTTGGATGTTTCTTTTTGACTGCACCACTCTTTGTACCCTGGTTTTGCCTTTTGCTTGTGTGAGAAATGGGTGTGACCTACCTTACCAAGAGTCAATATACTGTAAGTGTCATGTTTTACTATTTTATTGATGTTTCAACTGCAATCTGATCATAATATATTGAGGCCATGGAGATACTCCATTGTGAGCCTTGATGTCAGGATAAGTGCTTGTAAAAGCATATGACTTATAAAACTAAGTGATTTGCCACTACATCTTCTAGTAACCAATTCTAAGAATGAATTCTGGACACTGTGGTAAACTCAACCAATGTTTTATGCATTGGAGGAATATCTTAACTACCTTAGAATCATTTTATATGGGTTTTTCATGTTTGCCTTGTCATGGATGTGTTTATTTATTTACTGGGAGCTTTTGACACTGAAAAGGCTCTGGAAGCTCAGATACGTAGCTTTAGGAATAACTGTCAAATAATTATAATGCCTTAGCATGGAAAGCTACTTGCACTATTTTTATTAGGCATAAAAACAAATATATAATATAAACCAGAGGTGGTCTAAGATTTCAATCTTAGGGGGGCTCAGCCCCTAATGACACACTATAATAATTAATAATACTTCCTTACATTTATATAGCGCTTTTCTAGGCACTCAAAGCGCATTACATTGTATAGGGGGAATCTCCTCAACCACCACCAGTGTTCAGCATCCACCTGGAAGATGCGATGGCAGCCATAGTGCGCCAGATCGCCCACCACTCATTCAGGTTTTGTGCTGAGGAGCCGAGACAGGGTCCCGGCCATTTCAGTGGGTAGTACAGCGTTGTGGCAGGGGGGACACAACGTCTCGTTCCCTCCATCAGGGTTGTGTTGATGTAGTGACACTAGGGGTCCCTATATGAAACGCCACAACTAGCTGAACCGTGTTACGTGGACTACTGGTGCCGGTGCAAGCAAGCTGCTGCGTGCGTACTAGCAGGTGCACCGGTCTGCACGTAGCCTCCCCCAATGCCCCAAAAAACTTTGTATAGTTCCCCACATCCCTGGGGTGGTAGGTCCTATCTGAAATGGGAGGAGCTCTACAAACACGGCGATCGGGACAGAGAGGGCTCTGTCGAAGGGAGACGCAGGTCTGCCGACAGGGAGACCATACTGCGGAAAATACATCACAGGGGGTTACCGGAGTAACCGGCATCTGTGGAGCACCTACCTCAGTAAGGGCATATTAGCACACGTACTGGTTCCGGCTGTGAATTCCTCCGCTGAATTCGCGAGCCACAGGGCTAGGGAGGAAGGACATCCAGGGTTCACAGGTTCGTGAACTCGCATGGGAAAAGAAGCGCACATCTTTACCTCTTTGGAGGGGAAAGGCGCTATACGCAAGCAATACACCCGGCCAGCTGTCCGTATTCCCGAACTTACCTGTTTGTACCTAACAGAACACGGGACGAAACCAGCTAAACCCAGAGATTGTAAAATCTCGCGAAGGTATTGGGTGTCACCCAGCCCGCTGCCCTGCAGATGTCTGCTAGAGAGGTGCCATGGGCCAGTGCCCACAAGGATGCCAGACCCCTTGTGGAGTGTGCTCGTATTCCCAAAGGGGCAGGCATGGCCTGGGCCTGGTATGCCATAGCGATGGCATCCACGATCCAGTGGGCAAGCCTCTGTTTGGAGACAGCGTTCCCTTTCCGCTATCCGCCAAAGCAGACAAAGAGCTGCTCAGAGCGTCTAAAGCTCTGTGTGCGATCCAAGTAGATGCGCAAAGTACGCACCGGACCCAGCAACGACAGGGCTGGGTCTGCCTCCTCCTGCGGCAGCGCTTGCTGGTTCATCACCTGATCCCTGTAGGGGGTTGTGGGAACCTTGGGCACATAGCCCGGCCGGGGTCTCAGGATTACGTGAGAGTCACTGACAATGAACACTTGCAGGTCCCCGACCCTCTTGATGGAGGTGAGCGCAATCAGGAGGGCCGTCTTTAAGGAGAGGGCTTTCAACTCGACTGACTCTAGCGGCTCAAAGGGGGCTCCGCGAAGACCCAGGAGGACCACGGAGAGATCCCATGAGGGGAACAGGTGTGGCCTAGGAGGATTCAGCCTCCGGGCGCCTCTCAGTAGCCTGATGTTCAGGCCGTGCTTCCCTAAGGACTTACCGTCCACTGTATCGTGGTATTGTCCATCCGGACCAACACATGCTTGAAAGTACGCGTCCTTCAGGTCTACCGCCGTGAACCAATCTTGATGCCGGACACACGCTAAAATGTGCTTTGGCGTCAGCATCTTGAACGGGAGTCTGTGCAAGGCCCGGTTCAGAACTCACAGGTCCATGATTGGCCGCAACCCACCGCCTTTCTTCGGTACAATGAAGTAAGGGCTGTAAAACCCTTTCCTCATCTCGGCTGGAGGGACAGGCTCTATCGCGCCCTTGCGCAGAAGTGTGCTCGTATTCCCGAAGGGGCGGGCATGGCCTGGGCCTGGTATGCCATAGCGATGGCATCCACGATCCAGTGGGCAAGCCTCTGTTTGGAGACAGCGTTCCCTTTCCGCTGTCCACCAAAGCAGACAAAGAGCTGCTCAGAGCGTCTAAAGCTCTGCGTGTGATCCAAGTAGATGCGCAAAGTACTCACCGGACCCAGCAACGACAGGGCTGGGTCTGCCTACTCCTGGGGCAGCGAACCTTGTCCGCGTCCCTTATCTCGACCAGATTCAGCCACAGGTGGCGTTCCTGGACCACGAGGGTGGACATCGCCTGCCCAAGTGCTCGCGCCGTGACCTTCATTACCCGGAGGGCGAGGTCGGTCACAGAGCACAGCTTCTGCATCACATCAGGATCAGGACTACCCATGTGCAGTTCCTTTAGTGCCTTGGCCTGGTGTACTTGTAGGAGGGCCATGGCATGCAGGGCAGAGGTGGCCTGACCAGTGGCGCTGTAGGCTTTGGCCGTCAGAGATGACGTTGTCCTACAGGCCTTGGAAGGGAGTGCTGGGTGATCCTGCCAGGTGGCTGCGCTTTGCGGGCACAGGTGCACCGCAACCGCCTTATCCACCTGAGGGACCTCCATATACCCGTGGCCTGCCCCGCCATTGAGGGTAGTGAGAGCGGACGAGCTGGAAGGTCGGTTTCGGGCAGAAAAAGGTGCCCTCCACGACTTCGTCAGCTTGTTGTGCACTTCCGGGAAGAAAGGGACTGGGGGGGCGTGGCTGTGAGTGGTGCACTGAACCCAGGAACCAATCATCTAGCCGCGAGGGCTCAGGGGAAGGTTCCACTCCAATCCGACACACGTGGCGGCCCGGGCAAGCATGGTGGTCATCTCGCCATCAGCCACAGACTGGGCAGGCCGACCCGAAGGTGGCAGCCCTTTCGAGTGCTTGGCGTCTGACATCGCCAGTACGATCTCCGATGCAGCGATCGAGCACTCATCCTGCTCCAGAGCTCCGAAAGGGACACTAAGCTAGACGGGCAGGGGGCAGCTAGAGTGGCTTTCCCCCGGAAGAAGGAAAGCCGCGACCGCACCGTTGCCATGGTCATATTCTCGCAATGAGAACATGAACCATCCACGAACTCTGCCTCAGTGTGATTGCTGCCCAGACACGTGAGGCAGCGCCCGTGGCCGTCGGAAGCGGAGAGATCCAGGAATCGCACAAAGACGGAAAGGCATTTTTATAGAGAAAATATACTCTTTAGCAGGAATATACACTCTTTTAGCGCTGTCGAAGCGCCCAGGGGCGAAATCTGCACTCGTCGTGCAGAAGGAGAGAAAGCCGCTGGAAATGCGGCGTATATACAACAGCATACGCATCTTAAGAGGTGAATGGAACAGCAGAAGTATTCAGCTCGCTGATAGTACAACCGCTTGGCTCCGAAGAAAAATTTGAAAAGTGGTTGCGAGCCAGCTCTTTTTATACCCGTATGTCTGGGGGAGTGGCATGCATTGGCCTTTTCTCAAAGATCTGAGGTGTTCGGGGCTCTCAATAGCAACCCCTAGTGTCACTACATCGACACAACGTCGAGTGTGTGACAGAAGGGGAACACAGTATTAATGAAAGCAGAAATTAAACTCTTGCTTTAAATATTGCTTAAATATAAAGTTATTATTATTTATATATTATTATTATCATTGTTATTACTACTACATTGACTTATACAGATGTTTTTGACAACTTCTCACCTCCGGAAAAACAGTTAATTTAGCTAATGTGCTATTAAACCACAAAAGACTATGATTATTTAATTATATGAATATATAGTGTGCATGTGCTTGTGTGCTTTCAGTATACAGTGAATAAAGTGCTCTGCTCTTTGTCACTAATACACACACAGAGTGCATGTGATGTTAATGATGCGGTTGGTGTGTAAGCAGTGGCTTCTCACTTTCACTTACTGATGAGTAACGCAGCTCAGCAAGACCGTATTGGCTATTTGATTAATTAAATCTCAGCCTTTTGTGGTTTAATCATTACACTATGACTAATCATTATCACTATTTTAATTCTGATTAATTGTGCATATATACATTAATTTTATCCCAAATATACCAATTTATGCCGCGTTCTATAGTGAATTCATTTTTTATGACTGGATTCCGTGATTTCGTCTGTGTTTTCCGCAACATGGAAATCATAGGGCCCTATTTACCTCCCCCAAAAGTATAAACACTGAGCCACTCAGGCCTTATCAAAACATTGATGTTTATATACAGCTCCACCCATCCATTTCTAACTCAACCTATAGTGTGAGTTTAGGCGTGGCTACTTGTTCAGCCAGGGGAATATGAACATCCATGGCAGACGTGTACACAGGAAAATAATTTTAACTTTGGCAAAATTTGAAGACCTGCTAAAAGACACAGAGACTAAAACCAGAGTGAACATTGGCGTCGCATTTACAAGGTGGAGGACTTCGAAGGAATTTTTGGGGTTCTATGGAGATGCCAAACTTGCTGAGTTGTACAACAGGTAAACTACACTCAAGTTATTGCGACACAAGTTAGCTCATTATTGTTGAGCTCCAGATAAATTCGTAAGATACTCGGAATGTGTATCGTCACGTTTACTAGTTACCAAAAGAACAGAACCATCCTACCTCATTGATCCTCTGCACACCCAGCTGCCATTCAGTCAGGCGAAGGAATCAGAACCGATTCCTCTGCCACGCTCTCTATCCGGTATGTATATGTTATAGTGGTCTTGTTTATTACGCCGTTAAACGTTTATCACCTTTTATTTAGTATGGCCTATTTGTTCATAGGAAATCAGGCATGGTGAGTCTTAGGGTTGTTGGCAAAGGTTGTTTGAAAACATATTTTATTTTTGTAATTCCATTTGGTGCCACTATTAGTGCAGAAATTACATACTTCACCAGTGGCTTGTGCTATAGTCAGTCTTTACAGGCATGAAAAGCAACCAAAGCAGTCTCGCTTTTCAAACTAGAGCACATCGGCTTTGAGAGGGAGAGACATAAATGAATTGAGTATTGAGGTGAACGAGAATGATTCTTCACTAAAACAATTTGTTCAAAAAGACTATTCGTTTACGAACAAAACATCACTACTGCATGCAGTGTAGAAAGTGTGCAGCTGATGTTGCATCAAGAAAATTAATGGACCATGTGAAATTTTAGCAGCAACACTCATAATTTAGCAGCGGTGGTGCGCACGTCTCACAAAATGAGACGTTAGGAAAAATGTTAGGAACAGAATGCCTCAGTCACCATTCACTGCCATTTATTCTTTTTTCCTTACAATGAAAGCAAATGGTGTCTGAGATTGAACATTCTGCCTATTATATCTTTTTGTGTTCCACGGAAGAAAGAGAGTCATTCTGGTTTGAAACAACATGAGGGTGAGTATGATGACAGCATTTTAAATTTTGTAATTATGTTGAATAGACATTGTCCCAGACCTTGACTATTCAGAGGTCATATCCACCCATTGTTTCTCTTTGTGACACAGATGATGGTCTAAAAATCAAAAAACAAATATGTAAACAATTTTTAAAAATATGTATTGTAGTGAGATTATGAGAGGAAGGAAAGTCAGTGGCATTTCCTTTAGAGTAGTTTATCAAATCCGTTAGTTTGTCCCACTTAGCTACATTGACTGAGGACTAAATATTGAGAAAAGCTTAAGCAGTGTGTGCATGGGATGTGGTCAGCTGTACTTAACCAGAAATAAAGAGAATGGGTTGGACTAAGCTGTGTTGTGAAGATGGAAAGGGAATGTAGTAATAGTCATGTAAAGGCCAGCTTTTGGCAGCCACAAATATTTTCATAATGTGAAAGTACTGACAGCTGACATTAGCTAGATGTACTAGCTAGCTAGGGTGTTGCCCCTCAATGTTTTCATGATCCACTGACAGTGATGAAAGAGACACTGATTTGTGCATGTAGTGGTTGACACTACACATGTGTACGATGTGTGAATTACACAAGCATACACACATTCATTGTTGTGTCTTGGTGGAACATAGAGTGGTTTAGGTGTGGTGTGTTTCTAATTCAATTCTTTCCTTCATCTCAAATTGCTCAAGCAATTTTTCCAGTCAATGCTGCTAAAAGCTAGTTCTAGTGGGATTTCAAATTAGCATCTGTCTGAGGCTACATCTATACTAATATGTTTTCGGTTGAAAACTCTGTTTTACCCAGGAAACGTTAACGATCCACACACAGTATTTTCAGAACACTTCTCATCCAGTGGTGATTTCTCAGGGCCAGCAAAGCCTTCTCTGCTGGCCTAACATGCCAAATAAATAAATATTTTTCATCCTTTCATTCTCAATCACCTTTTTGCCTATGTATTTTTAATCACTTTCCACTCTTAATTAATCTACAATCAAATAGAGAAAAATGAAAAGTTTATCCAGTCAGAATTTATTCCTTATTCCAAAGTGTGACAGCTGTTTCACAAATCACATGCCCAAAGCCGAAGCAGCGTGTGAGTTTGAGCTCCACCCCCTCAGGCCTTCAGAATTTCTTCAGAGTCCCTCAACAGTGCAAATGAATGGGCAACTAAAGTCAGATTGTCAGATTCATGAGCCAATCAGATTGATTTATTTGTTCTTGGTGGGTGTGATCTTTAGGCTATGTCCCAGTTGAGGCCTTCTAGCTGGCCTTGAGTGATGCAATCATGCTTTAAGTGATGTTCGTAATTTAAAGTGAAGAGTGCGAGATCTGTCTGACGAGTCGGCTGTCATCACTGCTGGTACTGCCGTTGAGAAAGAGATCCTTATGGATTTACAAACACGAGATGTTCTGCATGACCGTGCGATTGCGATTAAATGAGTTCCTTTCCACATTACATGATATTAAAGCTTGTTTAACAAACGCCTGCAGAAACAGGTGTATAAAACATGGTAAATTATAATCTCTTTTGATAATCGTACACCTGAAGCACAAATGCTAGCGCTGCAGCATTGTTTATCAGTTGGGTTCTCTGATTATTTATCTCTAATGAGAGTCAAACCCCTGCTAAGCTAACGGGAGCATTGCAGTTTTGTTTCCTTAAACGTCGTCTTCCGCATATCAGGGAATAGAATGCATTTATGGTCGGAGATATCAAGTAGGAATATCCCACATCCAACTTGAATGGAACGCAGCATAACCGTGTACCCTGAAGAAATGAAATTTATTGCAAGCAACTTTTAAATCACAAATATTATTAGATAGATTTTCCAGGTATTATAGACCTCCTTGGTAGATTCATATGAAAAATTATGATTTTTGAATGTCTGTTCGGGAGACGTTAATTTCACAAAACAGTCATGCTGCAGTTAAAATTAGGTTTGCTTGAGCATTAAGTGTCATTTCAAGTTCTGGCTTTCGTGCGTGGACGTGTTTTTAAAATGTCAATTGGTATTAATAGTTAGCTGCGACATAATATATGATGCCCAAAGGCATAGGGTGTCTTATTCATTGTGAAACTGTGTTTTCTTAATGGCATGAATCACACTGAAGGCCTAGACTTAAAATGCGCGGCCCGCCACAGATCACTGGTTTACATTGGGCACATACAGGCCATGCAAAACAGGAAGTGTAACCCGACCGTACTTAATTCAGCAACAGAGATGCAAGGAAACCCTGCTAGCTAGTTAAATTTGGCTAACACAAAGTCTAAACGATCTGTTATTGTTTTGTTTGGAACAATGACGAGGTAGTAACATGACCTTATAAATTAGGAAACGGGATGTTATCATGTAATCAGTGAGAACCAATCACAGTATGCCAACATCATCATTTTCCAAAGTATTTGGTACTAGTGAGCCTTTTCAAAAATCTCTGTTTTCGGTGGAGGAATCACTGTTCCAGTGTGGATGAGAGGCGTAAACGTAGCAAATTCAATGCATTTTGAACCCAAAATGTACTAGTGTGGACATGGCCTAAAACACACCGTCACAAAGACTACTACAGAGTGAAAAAAGAATAATTAACAGAATGGAACTTGGGCATGAATACCTGAGTACTGGAAAGTGACAGCAATGATCAATCATGAAATAACAATGATTCTGTGACTTTTTAATAACAATAATTTTGTTGACTTTATTGCGCAATGTTTTTGTTTTACTTCAAAACAAATAAGATCAAAAACCAGTAACAATATTATGCAGACGTGCTGAAAAGGGCCTCATTTTTCATTTTGTGAAACATGCAATCGTGATGGTACTTTGAAAATAGACAAAGTGTTTATTTTTTTTCAAAAATAGGTTGAGAGAGCATATGGAATGAATGGAACAGAATGTAGTACTTCAAACAGATTTTTGAAAAACCCCCCCGTCTTCCATTGGTTGTACAAACAGATACAGTAGTCCGACCCCAAACTTACACTGTTGGTTGAGTCAATGTTGATGAGTTGGGCTGGACGAGCCGCTCAAACAAAGGAATATTTTGATAGCACCACAGAGCCACAATTTTACACTTTTAGGTGAAATCCACCTACAAATGTCTTACTTAGTTTCATGCAGTTTATTCTGCATATTAATCTGGGATATGAAAAAGAACATGAAAAAATACACACATCAGCTTTAAAAGTTAAACTAATTTTAACTTGGCACGCTGTGCCTAAAAACGTAGTGTAGTCAAAATAACTGAAATTCCCATCCCTATTATACGCATCATCAAATTCATGAAATGGCTTTTACCGTAGTTTTGTAACTAGAGAGTCCAGTGGTTATATTGTTGGCTGTGGTACAGTTTGCTGATTAACCTGTGGGGAGGAAAATGTCACGCTCAGCATTCTAATGTGTTATTCTACCAGTATGGAAAAACTCTATTCTGTCTATTGGGTGCTGCATTCTCCAACCATTATTTTCCTTTGTTTATCCTACAGCCATTGTGGATGATGAGAGGCTCTCGGCAGAAGAAATGGATGAAAGGAGAAGACAGAATATAGCATATGAATACCTTTGTCACCTAGAAGAAGCCAAACAGTAAGTAAAACTTGCCAACATTTTTTTTGTCATACTGCAGATGAATATCCAACCATGGTCATGGGACATAATAAACTTTTTAGATTCAACACTGTGGTCATGGACTTGCGTGATTATTACATGATTATTACATGAAGGAATGCTTTCTAGCTTTCGGCTTGTGCTCATAGTTTGATAGCAAATGAGTAAGGTGGAATACTGTAGCCTATTTGTGATCAGTCAGTATTGCTTTAAGCAGCAGCTGCACAAAAGTTGCATTAGGTTTCCATCCAATAAAAAAAAAAATGCAGGCTATGTACACTGTTAAAAATTATGCTGTAGTCAGAGCAGTGACAGAGGGTAGTGCGTTTCTTACGAACAGTGTTGGGTAACATTACTTTGAAAAGTAACTCGTTAGAATATTGCATTACTCCTTAAAAAAGTAACTTAATTAAAAAGTTACTTTTTATATAAAGTATATCGTTATGTTACTTTTGCTTTATTTTTGCGTTACTTTTTTCTCACAGCCACGCTCTCTTCTGTTTGCCATGTACTGCATACAAGCGATATTACAGGTCATGCTAGCTACTGTATAACACTCATGTCAAAACAACATAGTAAACAAACCGATATTTAGAAAGTAGGCCTTCACATCATATTTATGATAAAGACTCAATAACAGGAATATGCAAGATCTGTTTTTCCTTCGACATAGCAGCCAACAAGAATAATGAAGTATAACCACTAGTAGTTTAAGTCTTACCTAAAGCAGCAAAGTCTAGCACTAGAATCTGCATCATATGTCACCATATGCGGTGCCCATCGACAATGCCAGAGACAACTTGAGATGTTTTTCAGAAGTCAGGATAAAATTCAGTGGGTAATGCCAACCTAACATATTCAAAGAATAAGTCTGATTAATAAATTAATATTTTTCTCTTAAGTCATCTCAGTGCACGCTTGTTTTGAGTTGATCCACTGTGCGTACAGATGCCACTTGTGGATCGCATACAACTGCAAACGCACATGATGATACAACTTAAATGGAATAGTTTTTACTGCTACCAAAATGTCATACATACGATATGTTTCACAAATCACATTACTTGTTTATTATAAAACAAAATTGTAGAATATTTTAAGAAATTAAGACATTTTCTCTGCGTACACAATCAATGTAGAATGTTGCTCAGAGCCACTGATGCAGAGTCAGTTTTTCTCATCCCATTCTCAAAGTTACAGGGAGCTGTAACACGGAGCATTTCGTCAGTGAATTGCGCAAGTATTTCACCCTTTGCATCATGCCGTGGCCAGTGCAAGACTAGTCTCATAATCCCTCTGCCTAAACGCATTTACTGATTTTTTTAATGCAGTGTGTATTAACATATGGATCAATCGCATGTCACTGAACCGAGTGTTGAAAGTTAACTGCTTTAACACAGAGCAGTTTGGATGCAAACGGATCCTAGAGAAGTAGTTACAGGCAGCTTTAAAACAAAGAAATCATTCCAAGTTGTATGTATCTGTAAAATCATGCCGTGTCCACAGGAAGACTTCTCCCGGCTAATGCCTGTGCTATATTATACCAAGAAAATGTGTTAACACACTTTTAAATGCAGACTGCATGAATCGTGAGAATCATAGTTTCACTTACCTGAATGTTCATTTTTTTTTTTTATCAAATGTTCATGTTCATCAAATGTCATGTTTTTTTTTATTTTCTCCCCTATTCAATTTGGAATTCCCAGTGTGCTCTAAGTCCTCCTGGTGGCGTAGTGACTCGCCTCAATCCAGGTGGCGGAGGACAAATCTCAGTTGCCTCCGCGTCTGAGACTTGTCGATCCGCGCATCTTATCAAGTGGCTTGTTGAGCGCGTTACCGCGGAGACCTAGCGCGTGTGGAGGCTCACGCTATTCTCCGCGGCATCCACGCACAACTCACCACGTGCCCCACCGAGAGCGAGAACCACATTATAGCGACCACGAGGAGGTTAACCCAACATGACTCTACCCACCCTAGCAACCGGGCCAATTGGTTGCTTAGGAAGCCTGTCTGGAGTCACTCAGCAAGCCCTGAATTCAAACTTGCGACTCCAGGTGTGGTAGTCAGCGTCTTTACTTGCTGAGCTACCCAGGCCCCCCTGAATGTTACATTTTTGACAAAATGTTGCCTTTTGAGGACACATTTTGCTGTGATTGTCATGACAATGGAAAAGTTTATGACGGCTGCTCACGTAAGCTCCAGTGCACAAAAAAATCAACTGTTGCAAATGATGAGTACAACTGGATTCCACTGAAATGTTAAGATTTACATTCCTTTACCAGCAATATTTTGCAGTTTTTAAAACATAAATCTCAGGGTGGGCTAATAGAAGACTTGTTTTGCTCTGCCCATCGCTGATAAGCATGGCTCACACTCTCTAGAACTACAATAACCATCATGCGCACACTACAATGCCCATCATGCACTACGTCTCCTCCCTAAAGTTTGCACACTTTTTTTATCACAATACAGGGAAAGAGGTGTTCAAAAGCAACGCGTTACTTATTTAAAAAGTAACTCTGATATTATGGTCTAAAATATAAAAATATGACGTTACTTTTCTCGTTACTCAAAAATGTGACGTACGTCACTTATAACGCATTACCCCCAACACTGCTTATGAAATGTAAAGAGCTATTGTGCTCATGGGGACCTGGGTTAGAATCTGGCCTGGGTCATGTCCCAATGCTGTTCCCACCATCTCTCCCTCAACTTCCCTGTCTAATAAAGGCAACAAGTGCTGCTAAAGTACAGTATATTAGCATTGATAGCATTTCAAGGTACCGTTAGCCTACAACTCTTCTTAACTGTATTTCAGTTGTGTAATAACAGTATTAAAGTCTACCACTATGACTTCACAGTAAACAAGAACATAAAATCATTGCGACGTAACAGCATTGTGCTGTAGAATCACAACACAGTCCAGACTTGAACCCATGGGGAGGTTATGGCTCAAGAACATGTGCTTTACCAATGTGCCACAGCTCTGACATTCTTTTGTTTTTCACCAAAAAAAAAAAAAAAAAAAAAAACCTTTTACCATTTAAATTTTCCCAATACGCTGGGCAATCACTACTATTCACTACCAAAATGAACTTGATTTCAATCTCCAAGAAAGCACCACTTATGGCAGCAATCAACTGTATTTGGAAAAGTAGTTTTGCTATAGATTTACAACAGATTTTATGCTTTGGTAATGAACCAGGCATATTGTGTACATGGCCTGTATATTTCCAGTTGTGAGGTTTGGGACTCATTTTGTCATTAAGGCACACAGAAAAGTTAAATGCATCAGCGGCCATTTCGATCTCTGGGAATTTGACCCACATCTGATGAAAGCAAACAAGAATGTGAGGGAGTAATACAGCATGCATTGTTCTGAGATGAGCCGTTTAGAGCTTTGTTCTTCTCAATGTACCAGTTCTAAAATCTAGGGAGTTCTTCAGATTATTATAAACTGTAAAAATGGAGAAAAGTTTAATTTTCACATTAATTAGTTAATCAGTTGTTACATATATTACTTTCCTTGCTGAGTAATCATGGCCGTGACTTTGTTTTTAAAGCCTTTGTTCTGGGAATCCTGTCTTGTTGGATCAGGATTATAATGCTGGCCACTAATCTGCTTGTTAACAAGGGAGTAACATGTCATCCCTGTGTTCCACTTACTTCAGGAGTCACAGGTAGAGGTCTGACCCCTGCTGCTGTCAAAACTGCAATCAAAACTGTCAATTAGTGTGGTTTTTTTAGTACAGGATATTTTTTAAGTCTTAATAAAGAGCTGGCTACCCAAGCCACCAAAATAAGTGGAACATGCAAAACATGTGATGTTAATAGCTTTGATATTCCCAGACCTGATTATATCTGGCAAGTTTTACTTCCTCTAATGTATTACTAAATGCAAGATATGTCAAAATTACATTTTAAAGGCAAACTGAGTATTTAGCTAAATTTATGAGCCTCTGTCCTTCATACAGTCCATATGGAATTACTATACAATATATTCCAAGTTCTCTTAAGCCATGTAATGACTTTGTGTGAGGATCAGATGGTTTGTATTCCACAGAAGAAAGAAAGTCATATGGTTTTGGAACAGTCTGTTATGCTGTGTTTTTATACAGTACATTGTTGTGCATTGTTTCTCTTAATTATATACAAATTATAGATCTAATGGAATCCTTTTGCAACCTGTCAGCTGACAAGCATGCCTCATGCACCCCCCCAGCCTTCCCATTCCAGTACTGTGACTGGGAGACTTTGCACCCGCGGACTTAAGCAAACAGAGCATGTTATTTTGGATAGAGGAACCCAGTTGTGAAACTTTTTCCATCTCTAATTTTGTCATTGTGTGATGTCCTAAACCTCAGTTATTAATAGTCACAGTGTTTGTTTGTTTTCATTTTTTGTTTAGATGGTAATTAGGCTCCATGTGACCAATGATTTCTTTTTAGACACTTATATTTCTCACTTCCCAGAGTCAAATTCAGAGCCTGTACTTTAGTACTCCAGTAACATCTTTTCCACTCACAACTTTCCAGGTAGTACTGTCACTACTTGCCAAGTCTGGAAAATGGGACACCATCCTGCTTTAGCTACATAAAAATAAGGCAAATTCAGAGCTAATATCATGATTCATTTCATAGAGTGTACACCATTATAAGAAGCTATACTGTCAGCTGTCAGCCCTATCACCCACTCATTAGTCAGTACACAGACCCTGGGCATTTTTAGCAAAGTTAGACATTCAGTTCAGTAACATATCAGACAGGTACATGCAGAGAGATAAACAGGTGAAAAGTCATAAGAGGGCAATGACCTCCGTGCCTCAGGATTGCAGTCATATTCATCCTTTAGAACTGAATTCTTTGGGCCAGCAGTCAAGTCATTTCACCAAACCAAGGGGATATTTTTGGTGCAATTCAATGCTTTCTTTCTTCTCCAGCTGAACCAATAATATCCCACAGTGTGTTCTTGTTTTGCAGTTTAGCTGTCATCTGTGCCTCAGAAGCATTCACCTCAAGGCCTGATCCCATGAAATCGCTTGACAAGTGCAATTTTCTGCCCTGTGTTGACGTATTTCCTATTGAAACAGGAAGTTAGGGTTGTACATATTGAAGAGTTTTGTAAACAACCAATAGATTTTAGTTGTTTCAAAGCCATGAACCATGATTTGCTACTTCCTGGTCGGTTGCAGAGGGAGGGACATTCTTATTCCAGAGAGCATCTGATAGAAATGCACTGAAATAGCACCAGTTGAAGTAACATTAAACGTTTCCCAAAGCCTAAGTGCGAGGTTGACTAATTGAAAGAACTAGTCTCCATAGGTTGCGTATTCATTGCAATGTGCATTTAATCTCTCAAATGCATCCACTTCCACCGCACAAAGGCTGATGCTAATGAACATCAGTTGTACCTAATCAGAAATATTTACTCATGATTTTGAAATGCTGTCTGAAATGCTGCAAACACAGACAAGTGGAGTGATT
Organism: Myxocyprinus asiaticus; assembly: GCF_019703515.2. NCBI lineage: Eukaryota > Metazoa > Chordata > Actinopteri > Cypriniformes > Catostomidae > Myxocyprinus > Myxocyprinus asiaticus. The sequence continues at coordinate 39,542,327 of NC_059346.1, forward strand.
TAAACAGGCTTAATGCTGTCATACATATACTGTATCAGCACACTTGGAAGGGTGCTTGTCCAAGCAAATTGGAGGACCAGATTGAACTGTTGTATTATTCAGATTTTTGTATGGACAGTAGGTAAAACCATTCAAACATCTTTTTTCAGAGCAGTTTGTTATGACTAACATGGTGTGTCTGGAACACAGCTTTGAATATTTCTTTCAGCTCTGTTTGAAATTGAGTTTGAACCCCTGCAACCCAACAATCACAGGAAAGAGTTGCCTCAGAGCAGTAAACAGCCAGGTCTCTTATAGACAGTGTAACAGTCGGCTGCATTGTTGGTCGAGAGCAGCGGAAACAGGGAGAGGTGTCTATAGCAGCCACATATCCTGATACAGTGATACTTAGTTATTTCCATCCTTAAAGGTGCACAAAGCACATTCTGTTTTACATCTAAAGAAAAAAATATAAATTGACAAATATGTTTAAAGACAGCAAAGGGGTCTAGAAAAACCCTAAAAAAAGCCAAAAGCCATAGAAATACCCTCTTAATGTTGGCTGCCATGTTGAGATCACATGACCACCTAGTTATAGAGAACAATTATTTATTATTTGACTGAATAAATTACATTTTTCTGTTATTCTACTGTGCATGAACATGACATTCTCATAATATACTATATTGAAACTATCTATCATAATTTGGGTTAGATATCAATCACTGAATTGAGACACAATCTCATTTACTGTACTGTAGTGATGTAATACAGAGACCCTCTAGCTCTAGCAGCTCAGTTTGTATTGACAGAGAGCAGGTTTTTGTGGGAGGCTGGGGAATTGCTGACACATGTCTGGGCACAATGTTTTCCTTGTCATCGTAATTTCTTCTATGTTTTCTTTAATTAAATCAACTTAAAAAGCTTAATGGGCGTTTAAGGAAAGTAGACATTTGGCCCATGTGAAAGTAAGCATCAAATAGCAAACAATGTTTCCATGATCAGAAATATTGTGGTGTAGCCCATTAAGAGCATAATAAAAGCCAGAAGGTTGTGCTGCACCATAGAATGAATTAGGCCTAGTGAGAATGCGTGTGACCTCACCTTTGACCCAAAATGTTTTTCAACTTTAGGATATACATTTGGTTGTCTAGGAAACTCAATTCAGCTGACCAATTCAAGAGTCACATAGCAAATTATTAACCAAAGGCTTGCAAACAGCAGCATAGGATTGGCATTTTAACAGATTCACTTCTCAATCTTCAAATCTGCATATGTCAATGTTTTGCAGTCTACTAGCTTAATCTTACGTTCTGGGACTCTGTACCGGGTGGGGGACGCTTGTCGTAAGTGGTACCATTTGAAAGCTTAGAACCTCTATATTTCACCGATGTCCATCACTTTTGCATGTATTTTAATATAAAGTAACATATTAAGGCTTAAATACTTCCCCCCCCCCGAACTACGTGAGGTTGATGACGTATGTCTATGAATATGAATATTTTACATATTGCACAAACATCGCTGACATAGTTGAGTCTTATATCAAACAAAAGCTCTCTTTCTCAAGAATGCGATCATGCAGTGTATATTGTTAACATAATCACACAGATCAAATACATTTCAAATGAACCGCGACGTTGAAAATGATATTTCAAAGCAAACAAAACAAAAGTTATATGTCAGCTCCGACTGCTGCTTCTGTCGGCTACAGCTAGCCACAGGCACTACATATTCTCTTGCCTTGGGCTTTATTCTTCAAAATGAGACCATTTCCACCCTTCTGGAAAGGGTGCTGTTTTGAAGGCAAAGGTGGTCACATCAAATATTGATTTAGCTTTTTTATGTTTATTGGACTTTGCATGACATTATTTTTGAAGACATCCTTACTGTGCAACATTTTTCACCAGTGGCTAAAACTTTTGCACAGTACTGTATATGTATTTTTCCAGTATTAACTGCCACTTAGTGGATACAAACACAAAATGAAGCAACTTCACAGAGCCTATAGGGCCTGAGTTATAATGCAAATATTTTTTGTGTTTATAATAGCAGTGTGAACATATACAATAATATTTATCACTTTTAGCAATTGTTATTTACATTTTGAAGACTTCCCTGTAAAATGATATCATTTTTTTGCATGTGCAATACTGTATGTGAATAAGAGGGACCTTTAAATGTGGGTGTCAAATTCAGATCACCCAAAAATGAAAGTGCTGTTATCATACTCTGCCTCATGTCGTGAAACACAAAATAAGCTTTTTTTAAAGAATATCCTGGCCACCTTTTTACAAATAAAGAAAGTGAAATAAAGGGCTGTCAAGCTCCAAAATGACAGAAAATGCATAATAAAAGTGTCAAAAAAAAACTTGAAATGTAGTGCATAAGTCGAATGGACTAGTTTTATGAAGCTTGTATGTGTAATGCTTTTTTTTTTTTGTCATTTTGGAGCTTGGCAGCTCCAGTCCCCTTTCACTTTCATTATATAAAAAAAGAGCAGCCAGGATATTTTTCAAAAACTCTGCTTTTGTGTTCCACACAACTGTGCAGCAATGCGCAGCTCGAATCACATCATCAAGTTCGCAGATGACACGACCGTGGTGGGTGTCATCAGCAAGAACGATGAGTCAGCATACAGAGAGGAGGTGCAGCGGCTAACAGACTGGTGCATAGCCAACAATCTGTCTCCGCTGAACATCGACGGCTCCTCTGTGGAGATCATCAAGAGCACCAAATTCCTTGGTGTTCACCTGGCAGAGAACCCCACCTGGTCCCTCAACACCAGCTCCATAACCAAGAAAGCCCATCAGCGTCTCTACTTTCTGCGAAGGCTGAGAAAAGCCCATCTCCCACCGCCTATCCTCACCACATTCTACAGAGGGACTATCGAGAGCATCCTGAGCAGCTGTATTAATGCCTGGTTTGGAAATTGCACCATTTCGGATCACAAGACCCTGCAGAAGATAGTGAGGACAGCTGAGAAGATCATAGGGGGCTCTCTTCCCTCCATCATGGACATTTCAACCACATGCTGCATCCGCAAAGCCACCAGCAATGTGGATGACCCCACGCATCCCACACACGAACTCTTCACCCTCCTGCTGTCTGGCAAAAGGTACTGAAGCATTCGGGCCCTCACCGCCAGACTGTGTAAAAGTTTCTTCACCCAAGCCATCAGACTCCTCAATACTCAGAGACTGGACTGACACACACACATACACACACACACACACACACACACACACACACACACACATAACTGAACATCATCCGACTCCCTTTGCAATTTGCACTTTTAGTAATTATTGTACCGTCTTGTACTGTTTGCACACGTGCACTTTATGTAGTAATGTGTAGGTCTTATTTATTTCTGTGTAGTCTCACATAGTTCTGTTTGTTTTATGTTGTTTTTATGTTGTTTTATGTAGCACCATGGTCCTGGAGGAACGTTGTTTTGTTTCCAATTGCTGTATATGGTTGAAATGACAATAAAAGCCACTTGACACAGAAGAAGAAAAAATCATAAAAGTTTGGAATTCAAGGAAATCTGAGCTTTTTATTGTAAATGGTGACTTCGCCATGTTTGTGAGCGGAAGGTAGAGCAGACAGTTCTGCAGGGCCCAGGGAAATGTCAATTTCTCCTACTGGCATGAGAAAAGCTCTACCAGTGTTTGTGCCTTCACAATGTAGCAGTCTCCCAATATGTAAAACAATGTCAATTTTTCACTTGGTCACAGACTAGCAACCAGTATGAAATGGAATTTGTTGACCTGGGTGTTTTAAGGTGAATTTCAGTGAATTAGTGATCTGGAAAACTGCATAGTGAACTGAGTACATGCTTATTGGGATGGACTGCAGACTAATGAACTAATGCACAGTAGATAGAAATAAGGTGTACTTTCTCTTTTTAGTATCCTATTGAGAATTTTTACTAAAACTAGTTGGCCTAAATCTGGTTGGATTGACTTGAAAACAGCATCAAATAATGTATGATGTAAGTGCATACATGTGTTCATAATAGAACTAATACTAAAGCCAATGTTTCTTTTCCTCTTTGCTTTAGTAAAAATAGTGTGACAGGAGTTTGTCGACACCTAGTGGGATGGAGAATAACTGTTGACTATTTACTGTTCACGCTGGAAAAGCCAATATTTACCATATGGTTTAAAGCACTGATGTCCTTTAACTTTTTGGCACACACTGGGGGACGGTCCAAGGTCATTTTTTTTTTTTTTTTTTACTTTACTGGGTTGATATGGAAAGAGTTAGCATTGGTTTTGTGAGGAAATGAGAGAATATCACATAAACAGGTTTTGGTCCACTTGGTTTCTCACATTTTTGGAGGAACTGAAATTCTATAGTTATGTATGCTTTAGGAACTCTCTTACATCTGATTTTAATATTAATCAAAGTATTGCAATTCTTTTTTGTTGCTCCAACTCTGTGGGATTTATAGCATCCTAGTCAGTTACCTTTCACGTTAAAGTGAAGAACTCTGGAAGGCCCATGAACTGTAGTCTGACATAGGGCTGAAAGATTAACCAAAATCAAATCGAAATCGCAATTTGACTTGAATTTGACAATTTGATTTTCAAACCGCGAGGGCTGCAATTTAATTAAGTAAATAAAGTCTCAAGGCGCTGCCTACTGTGCTGCGCCTATGTGCATGGCTGTTTTGTCTGTAGTGTGTAGTGCTTTCTTAAATGCAAACGGGATCATTGTATTACACATTTCACGTTTTAGAGTGGTTCTGTGCTCCATACACACAAACTCTATCTCTCTGGTGCCCTGAGTGACATATGTGTTCTGAGTTCAGTTAGGTGTGCTAACGTGCACTGAGCGCATTATTTATAGCACCCCAGATTTACTTTAATTGCACATTTGTGTAATTTCACATACCTCTGTGTTTGGCCACTACAATTTATTATACACATTTAAAATAACCCCATGAGAGCTGGTTTTTGTTGACAGCAAGGCAGGTGAAATTATTTCACTGCATTAAAAGACTGATGTCAACTCAACTTCAAACAACATAAAATTCCATCCCTTCAGTTTTCAGAATAATGCTTCCACCGAAATAAAGGCTTTAGGGTTTACCGGGACTACACAGTAAGCTAAGAAATTATTAAAGAAATAAATTACTATTAAATAATAATAATACATTATTATAGTACTAATGATAATTATTATTATACAATAATATATTTCTATAACAATTTCTTATTTATTTAGTTTTTTTTTTTTTTTTTTAGAGGACTCAAGTGTGAATACACTTTCTAGAGCAGTATTTCCGGTTGGCAGTAAATCATGGGCAAAACACGGTTTAATTTTGGTTGAAAGCAATCACACATGTTTTTTTGTTTTATGTTTATCATATCGCAGTTCAAATCGGAATCGCAATTTTTTTCAAAATAATCACAATTAGATTTTTTGGTCCAAATTGTTCAGCCCTGGTCTGATATACATTTTAATAAGCATATCTTTATAGCTGCTTTTTTGCTTCTCTTACAAGTTAAAAAAAATAGCATTAAATTGAATTTTTTATGTCCATGTCACTGCCATAGGCAAAACATTTTTTTTATTTAAGTAGGTCCTCGTGGTGGAGCAGTTACTCACCTCAATCCGGGTGGTGGAGGATAAGTCTCAGTTGCCTCCGCTTCTGAGACAGTCAATCCGTGCATCTTATCACGTGGCTCGCTGCATAAAGTATAACATATATCCCCTGTTTTCACAGCATGTGGAGACTCATGCTACTCTCTGCGATCCACGCACAACTTACCACGTGCCCCTTTGAGAGCGAGAACCCCTAATCGCGACCACGAGGATGTTACCCCATGTGACTCTACCCTCCCTAGCAACCGGGCCAATTTGGTTGCTTAGGAGACCTGGCTTGAGTCACTCAGCACGCCCTGGATTCGAACTTGCAACTCCAGGGGTGGTAGTCAGCATCAATACTCGCTGAGCTACCCATGCCCCCTGCCATAGGCAAAATTAACTTTTTCTTACACTGTGAATGCAGAGTTGTTCTTTTATTAATTGAATCTGTGTCCAGGTTTCTTTTTCTTTAGCCTGTAATAGTTGTCAATTCATTTAAATGTATATCTTGTAATATCTGAAGCAGCACACTTGTTTTCACCAAAGATCTCTGTTTGTTATACAGTTCAGTAAAGGCATGCTAAAAAAATGTTGCCATCATTTTAAGTGTTGATTTTGTACTGTAACAAAGGGCCTACCAGTTTTAACACTTACTGTTTGCTACCATCCTATTAGGTTTAAGCAGGTTTTAAGCTAAAACTTTGGCCTTTTGATTTCAGATGGATGGAGGCATGTCTGGAGGAGATGCTGCCTCCAACAACAGAACTGGAGGATGGTTTGCGGAATGGGGTCTACCTTGGAAAACTGGCCAGGTTCTTCGCCCCCGAATTGGTATCGGAGAAGAAGATTTATGACAGGGACCAAACTCGTTATAAGGTACTGAATTACTTCTAGGTAAACAGACAGAATCAAACCCAAGTTGGAGCCTATGATATACTGTAGTGGATAGTGCACATGCTCCTGACACGCTGGTACTTATGTTGGAAATGGAGGTTAGAGTCTGAACCTGTATCATGCTCCTCTCTCTGGTACTGTGTACATATATATATATATATATATATATATATATATATATATATATATATATATATATATATATATATATATAAACATCTTAAAATAGCCGAAGCTGGTTTGATGATCTTTGCTGAGTTAAGCTGGTCTTCCAGCCTGACCAAGTTGGTTTTTATCTGACCATCTGAAAAGTGCCTAAAAAACTAGCCAAGAGGGACATGGGCGGACTAGCCTGACCATGCTGGGAGACCAGCTAAGACCAGCAGACCATCTTGGGCTGGTTAAGGTTTTTTTTTTTAGCAAGCTTATCTCCACAACCCCCTCCCCGAAAAAGAACCATTTCAAACAGACTCAACCCAGAGTTAACCAATTACAGCTAACAGCTTCAACTTTTAGCTGACACTTACAAAGCCCAGTTGTTTGTGACAATATGTCCCAATACTTTGTCAGTATGTGCCTTATCCTTAGTGCTTCACAGACATCCTCACTTCCTCAAAATCTCATAACTAATTGCTCATTTACTGTACCTCTGTATACTGTATATTTCTGATTTCATTTCTGGTGCACATTTTCCTAACAAAATCAGTAGGAATCAGTCTCCCAAAATGATGAAAACAGCGTTATATTTATACAGAAATTCATTTCAAATGAAGCGTGCAGTAATGTGCTGCTCTTGTATTTATTGTTATTTTGTGCTCTCTCCAGCACTCAGGACTACACTTCAGACACACAGATAACACTGTGCAGTGGCTCAGAGCCATGGAGTCTGTAGGTTTGCCAAAGGTGAGGTCCAGCTACACACTCTCAATGATACATACATACAAAACACATACACACACACACACACACACACTCATGTTGGTTTAGCTATCCTTATGAGGACCCTCCATAGACATAATGATTTTTATACTGTACAAACTATAGATTCTATCCCCTAACCCTAACCCTACCCCTAAACCTAACCCTCACAGAAACCTTTTTGCATTTTTACATTTTCAAAAAAACATAATTTAATATGTTATTTCCCTTGTGAGGACCGCTGGCGGGTCCTCACAACGTAGGTGATCTCAGGTTTTACTATCCTTGTGGGGGCATTTGTTCCCCACAAGGATAGTAAAACCTGTACATGCACACACTCACACACACACACACACACTCTGACACCTATCATTGCCATCCTGTCTCTTTGAAGAATACAGCACATTTTATTAGACTTTTACTCAAAACACTAACAAGATTGAGTCAAACAGTAGTTTCCTGTTTATTTTAGACTGACAGACAGACTGACAGACAGACAGACAGACAGACAGACAGATAGATAGATAGATAGATAGATAGATAGATAGATAGATAGATAATTTACCATTGTTATAAGAATAGTATGTAAAGGCTATTATTGAATATTTACTCATGGTGTGAGTTGTTCACTTAAAATAGTATACACACACTTGCCCAGTGAGTCAGTTTGACTGGCAGTAACTTTCACTCAAGGGCAGAAAAGCATGAGCTGCAACCAAGTATAAAGTGAAACCCAGTGCAGTGTGCAGGGCTCCATGCAAAGCCACCTAAGCTAAATGACTTCATGTTTACATATTATTTATTGTTGCTCTGTGTTTTATTCATGTATCGTTCCATTATCAAACCATATTAAGAAGAAATTAATTCATGTTCACCATGGTGCAAGTGCAGTGGTACTAACAATATATTTTGGGCATGGTATCGTGATAGTACCATGTTTTATAATATGCACCACATTAATACCATATTATTCTTTCAGGTACCTTGGAAATACCATGTAAATGCTATGGTATATGAATATGGTGGTCATTCAGAACCATGGTATTACCATCTATATAATATTAAAATATGAACCACCACAGATATTTGGACACAGCCTCCCAATATTCAAATTAGTGGTCAAGCAATCTAAGTTTTTAAATTTTCGGTGGTAGATTGTTAGACTTAAATATTTGATATAAGGTATAAGTTATACAGTACCTTATGTTGTGTTATAACACACTGTAAAATCTATTAGTTAACCCTACTTAAAAACAGCATGTAAACCGATTGGCTTAACAAATCTAAGTAAATTGGAGGTAAATGTACTTATTTGGCTCAAGTAAAGTGAGCTAGGAATAGTCCACTTTACTTGAGCCAAATACAGTAAGTATATTTTCTTGATTTATTTAAGGCAATTGGTTTCCTCACTTATTCTTTTTTTTAAATTCAAATCAACTTATTACATTTTACAGTGCATAAGGTATAACATATATCCCCTGTTTTGAACATTTGGTTACATTCTTACATGTACAGTACTCTTACTTATTGTATGGTTTTTGCTTCATAGGTTTTGAACAGAGTGTCTAATGAGTTCTGTCTTTTCTTTGACTGCTGTGTTATATGGAACCATAAGAAAAGATGGAAGTCTAATGTGTTTATCTCTTTCAGATATTCTATCCTGAGACAACCGATGTGTATGATCGCAAGAATATGCCCAAAGTCATCTACTGCATACATGCACTGAGGTACAGAGTAACAGGACACTACCTCTTTTTTTATAAACCTTTTAATTCTATTCTATCACTCAAGATTTGCACACCAGAAAATGTACACCTTTTAGCTATGGACTTAGAAATGTTTTCTTGCTTCATCAAGTTTCATAACTTGCAGTTATAAAAATGGCAGTTAGGTTGTGGTCATGGGTTTGTGATCTCTTGGTTATGAAAACAGGTTTGTAAAGCATGTATGACTGCTGCTTCCTCTTTCTAGCCATTGTCATGACAATCTCACCACTGAGAAAAGCAGATGTTTTTTTGGGGGGTAGTTGCTTGACAAAGGGTTCCCCCTGTGTTGTCTCTACCTATCAGTCCCGCTGGTTGACTTCCTGTCTGTCTTAAGTCAAGTTCTATAATTTCTGCCATTATCTCCAGAGACAAACCTTTCTGTCTTTTCACACCTGCTCTGTTGTACATTCTGGGCAATGGTTTCCTAAGATCATTGACTTCCTGAGAGTAGTGCTGTGGAACGTAAATGCATCTTTCAGGTTCATGCAATGTCAAACCAACCCAATTTCCGAAATTTCCCCAGGTGAAATGTTTTATTTTGTTAATAGTTTGTTCTGAAGGAAGATGCACATAAATAATGATCACAGCCAAAATATTAAATGCCATGGATCATTTCTGAGTAATCTGTTATTTTGCAGAGGGGGGAGAAATAATGTGATTTGAATACAGGTCTAAAAATAACCTTGAAAAGGTAGCAGCATCATTATTTTGTTTTTACAAAGAGATAATCACTTGATTTCAATACCTCTTCTTACATTTTATGCCAGTGGCATGAGTCCAAAAATTGGAAATAAACTTTTTTTTCCTAGTCACAAGTTTTTTTCCAATGTTGGAGTGCCAATAACTCCAGAAATATTGAAGATACTGTATCTTAAAATCCTTTTAAATTCTGGTTCATAACAAACTTTCCTTGTATCTTCAATTTAACTCGCTATATGGTTTAACCTCAGAGATATGTGACTCTCAAGCTTTAATAGTTAGCCTAGATGTTACACTTTTTCAGTGTTTGAAAACCAGTTGTGGGTCATGTGGTATGAGGCCAGTTTTTTTTTTGTCAAACAAAACAAAGGAAGTACAAATTTTGTCCAACAAAACACTAAAGTACAAATGTATCAGAAATCTACCTTCATTTATTCAAATAAAAACAGTAATGTCAAAATCTAAATTTTTGAGAGTCAAAAATAAACTATTATTAAGAGTAAGCGACACATGTCTCCTCAGTTAGTGCAATAGTTATTTTTTTACGTTTTTTGTTACAAAACTTCATTGATAATTACCATTCTGTTGTTTTATGGCTTGCATAGGATTGAATGCTCTGAACTATGAAATCCGAGGTGTAATCCTGCACACTGTTATGAAATCTGGTTCCCGCCCTGCAGGAAGTGTATAGAGATTTACTGAGCTTTCTGTTTCCCTTCATATTCTGCCTTCAGTGGAAACATGCTATATACACAATCATGATAAATGTAGTACCTCATCTGTCCTACTGTGAATTACAGTACTGCAAATTATGCTTAGAAAGTTCACAGGGAATCCCCTCAGATGAGCTTAGTATAAATGTGTAGTCAAGAGGCTGATTTGAGATCTCATCTGTAGGGCATTTTAGCCATTATTCAGTATCATAAAATTTTTATTTTTAATTGTATTTATTATTATTATTTTCTCCCCAATTGCCCAATTCCCAATGCGCTCTAAGCCCTCATGGTGCCGTATTGACTCGCCTCAATCCGGGTGGTGGAGGACGAATCTCAGTTGCCTCCTCGTCTGAGAATGTCAATCCGTGCATCTTATCACGTGGCTTGTTGAGCGCGTTACCGTGGAGACATAGCGCTTGTGGAGGCTTCACGCTATTCTCCGCGGCATCCACGCACAACTCGCCACGTGCCCCACTGAGAGCGTGAACCACATCATAGTGACCACGAGGAGGTTACCCCATGTGACTCTACCCTCCCTAGCAACCGGGCCAATTTGGTTGCTTAGGAGACCTGGCTGGAGTCACACAGCATGCCCTGGATTTGAACTTGCTACTCCAGGGCAATATACTATATATTACAGTGGTGTTTGCTAAAGCTAAGATCAGTATTATTATTTCTCATACTGAGAGTTAGAGATTTTTCAAAACCCATAACACATAACATTAACAAGTGTTAAACTTCTGTTCATATATTGTCCTGTACTGTTTTTGCTACAGACATGAATTATACCTCAAATCATGAGACATTGTTGAGGAGAGGTGTGCTATTGCTTTTCTAAGTGATTCGGTTCTTTTGACTTGAAAGCCTAGCAAACCGCATAGCATCACGCTAAAAACCACTCATAACTTCACTGTGATGCCCTGACAACCCCTCACAACACTTGTATTGTCAAAGTGGCTTTTGCATGGGAAAAAAATCTAGATTCAGCTGTGACTATATGTATTGAACTTTATTTGATGAAAAGTAAATTTTTAGAAAAGCATTGAGTGACTGAGAGCAGAAAACTGGTCAGTTTTAAATGGAAATCCTGGTGACAGTCATAGGTATCTTAATTTATGCAAATCTTCCGACGTTTGATGCAAGCGTGCACAGAGGAGTGTGTCTAATGAATGACCACAAGAAGGCTTCTTTTTTGGTAAATGATTTATAGTCTTTCTGCTCTCTCTTTCTCTCTCTCTCTTGTCTTGTGTGTGGGTTGCCTGGCTTCCTGCCTTTGCCTTGCACACGCTCTTCCTTCCTGAACCTGTAGTTAACACCTTCAGTAACACTAGACAACACTGACACTGCAGAGACCCAAAGAAAAATCCTAGATGTCTCGGACAACCAAAAGTACTACATACTTTTCATAGGTTCTTGATAAATAACATGTCCATGAACTTTTTATTTCCCAACATCAAACTTATAGGTTAAAATGTATGTATGGGTAGTTGATGTACAACGTGCACATGGACTTTAAAACAAAACATTTAGGTACAAATTTTTATTAATATATAAGTGAAAGTGTATATTTTAGTCACTACTTCTTTCAAATCATTCTTTCATTCTTTCAATCATTCATAATTTTTACACACCTTATTGCACCACATTTTAAATAGTCCTGTGGTGTGACAACATTTTTAAAGTACAAATATTTAATGCAGTCTTTTAATTAATATGAGGTTGTAAAAGCTGCATGCATAATAATTATTAAATGCTGATTAAAATCATTTTAGATGCAGTACAGCATGTTTATATATATATATATATATACACACACTCACCGGCCACTTTATTAGGTACACCTGTACATCTACTTATTCATACGATTATCTAATCAGCCAATTGTGTGGCAGCAGTGTAAAGTATAAAATCATTGCTTATGCAGATATGGGTCAGGAGCTTCAGTTAATGTTCACATTAACCATCACAATGGGGGAAAAAATGTGATCTCAGTGATTTCGGCCGTGGCATGATTGTTGGTGCCAGAGGGGCTGGTTTGAGTATTTTTGTTACTGCTGATCTCCTGGGATTTTCACGCAAAACAGTCTCTAGAGTGTAAAGAGAATGGTCAGCCTAGAACAGGAAACTGAGGCTGCAGTGGGCACAGGCTCACCAGAACTGGACAGTAGACGACTGGAAAAACATCGCCTGGTCTGACAAATCTGGATTTCTGCTGAGTAACACAAATGGTAGGCCCACTGCAGCCTCAGTTTTCTGTTCTTGGCTGACAGAAGTGGAACCCGACGTGGTCTTCTGCTGTTGTAGCCCATCCGCCTCAAGGTTCGTCGTGTTGTGCATTCTGAGATGCTATTCTGCTACAATTATACAGAGGGGTTATCTGAGTTACTGTAGCCTTTCTGTCGGCTCAAACCAATCTGGCCATTCTCCGTTTACATCTTATCAACAAGGTGTTTTCGTCCACAGAACTGCCACTCACTGGTTGTTTTTTGTTATCTCTGAGTAAACTCTAGAGACTGTGGTGCGTGAAAATCCCAGAAGATCAGCAGTTACAGAAATACTCAAACCAGCCCGTCTGGCACCAACAATCATGCCACGGTCGAAATCACTGAGATCACATTTTTTCCCAATTCTGATGGTTGATGTGAACATTAATTGAAGCTCCTGACCCGTATCTGCATGATTTTGTACATTACACTGCTGCTACACGATTGGCTGATTAGATAATCGCATGAGTAAGTAGTTGTACAGGTGTACCTAATAAAGTGGCCGGTGAGTGTATATATCTGAAAGCAAATCTTTGTCCACATAGCTCTGCTATCAGTTTGGCTCTAAATAATGTAATTGATCCTCTTGTGACTCATCAGCCGTAGTGACCTACATCTCATATACAAGCGAGGATAAAGTCTTACCAAACTGTGTCTATCTCACATAAACATGCTCAAGCGCACAACACTCACAACTCTTCAATAATTAATTACTCCTCTATTTGTCTTCAATCAGCAGACAGATAAAAGTTGAATACAGTTTCCACTAGTGTTCGAATTTCATGCAGTGGATTTGGGCCAGAATTGGCCCAGCTTTATACTGCCATCTTGTGGAAGAATCTTATAACTTCACATTTTGTGATCTGGCGTAATGGTCTGTTTTGCAGAAAAACATATTTAGAAAATGAGGCATAATTAATCACTTAAAGGGTTAGTTCACCCCCCAGAAAAGAAAGAAAACAATTCTGCCATAATTTACTCGCCCTCGTGTTTTTCCAAAGCTCTGTGATTTTATTTCTTCTGTGAAACACAAAAGTATTATATCATTCACTTTCATTGTAAAGATGCAATTAAAGTGAATGGTGACAGAGGCTTTTAGTCCTTAACATTCTGCTTGACATCTCCTTTTGTGTTCCACAGAACAACATTAACGTTTATAAATGATGACAGAATCCTCATTTTTGGGTGAACTATCCCTTTACTATGTTAATTGGTTATCTCATATAACTTGGTTGTATTATATTTAGATCTAAAAATGCTCATGCTTTGTTAGCATGAGCATTAGTAACCTAGATGCATTAATGGTTGATCTGCTTCCAATCTTGTGCAATTGTCTATTTTTTATTGTTTTTAATAATGGAAATTCAGTTTACATCAACTTTCCTGACTCAGCAGTTCATTTAGATGGGCTGCTCCCTCCCATCCAGGCATACAAAATTTCATATTCTGGGGAGGAAAAAAAGAGCTGTGTGAACTAAGGTTGCTATACTAACATTGCTAATAATTTTCTGGGTAAACTTTTTAAAGAGTATTAATCTCAAACTCATTGTGTGTCCTCTCCCCAGCTTTCATGACCAGCAGCTCTGTTATCTCTGAGAAAATTATCTATCATTATCTTGCTGCTGGTTGATCACGCTAACTACATGATATAATGCTTTTTCTCACTGTTTTTATTTTTATTTATTTTTTTTTTTTTGCAGTTTGTACCTCTTCAAATTGGGAATTGCCCCTCAGATCCAGGACTTGTTGGGAAAAGTTGACTTCACAGGTACAGAACAGTGATTAGTAGGGTCATTCTCAAGAAAGTTTCTGTTTTATTTTTTTCTTGTTTGAAAAGTTTTTTGCCCCGACCTCAGGCCCAAAGTACAGGACCAAGTCTACAGTAACCACAGCTTTTCAGCCTTGTAAAGTACCAAAACTGTACTTATTTATCATTTCATAACCCTAATCTTACAGCACTACATTATTTAACCCTGTCAGAGTAAGTTTATTCAAATAGGCTACTTATAATTTGAATAGAAAAGTGAATATATGAATATAACCTATTACATTTTTCTTTCAAAATTTGTGCCAACCCTGTTAGATTCAAATGTTGTGGGTTGAATGTAATCTCATGGGGACACAAATGGGGCATAAAATGGCATTGTTTCTTGTCATGACATATTGGTAGAAAACATGGGGCTCTATTTTCGTGAGTGCACATAGTACAGCGCTACGCGCAATGACCGTGCGCTACATCTTAATCAATTTTCGTGAATTTTAAGCACAATTTTCGTGCTAGCGCAAGTTGCAAGTGGGCGTAGGTGGGAGTGTTTGCGCTATCTGTGGGTGTATGGGTGCAAACTATAAGTGTATTGTATGTTAATAATGAAGTGACTCAAAGCGCAAATTGCCATTTTCCTGAGAAATAGGTTATTTCGCTAAGACGTTGTAACAAGGTTTAAAATGGGCAAGGAGGAGGCAGGAACCGGACGAAACATCAAAATAATGTTTAATGAAAAATTAAAAAGACATAAACATAAACACACACGGCAGCTGCGTGTGGCTCTCTTGAACTGCTGCATCCGGCTGCATTTATCCCTCTCCTCGGCTGATTAGCCCAATTGGCCCCGCCCTCCTCCTCGTCACAGACGTTTCAAGAGCACGTCTGTTTTTAGCGCAACGTCTAAATTCAGTTCCTACATTTGCAGTTTGGAGATTCTACCAGCTGGTGGTAATAAAGTTCATGTCCAAACTCTGAAAATATAGTGAAACATCAAATTATGTCCCTGACAATCACAGTTATAGTTGTTTTATGAAAGATTTGTTAAACTATCTATAGGTCATGGTTTATTTTTCTTCATTTTTTTTATTTTTTATATGATGTTTGTTTACCATTGTATTTATGATCTAATTTGTATTGGTATTTTTCCAACTGTTGCCCTAGTGTGATTTTTAAGTCACTGCAAAAGAAGAAGTTGAAGAGAGTAAAATGTTTGGATTTGGTATGATTTTTTTGACCACTTCGTTATTTTGATTCTATTTTTGTTTCGTTTGAAGTGAAATTTGAATTTCGAAATATTTTTGGTTTAATATTTTAGTGTTAAAATAAATGAATTAAATTGTTCGAAAATCAGTATCGACTGGTAGAAGTGAAGTGTGTTCCGATACAATCACTGTTAATACGAGCTATGATTTGTGTGTCAGTAGATGAAAATGATTAATAATACTTACATTCTCTATAAATTCTGACGAGAATCAAATTTTCCAAGCGTATGAAAGTAGTGTGTCACTGTCATAGAAAAGAACGTAATTTTCCATTCTTCTAATTCTTAGATCTTTGCATACTGTCATTTACACTACCAACGTCTTATGAATGTGCTGTTTTTGTTTATATCGCTTGTGCTTGGGGGAATGGACTATATAATGGGGGTGCTGGACAAGAACCTCAGAATTAAATTGCACTTGACCCAGCCCATTAGCCCTTTGCACGCGCAATTTTGCCAAACCCACTTGCGCCTAGACTTTAGCGCAAGCTTGCACGAAAATACCAAAACTTCATGGACATGCCCACTGACTTTGCCCTTATGACAATGGCATTGCGCTGCACCTAGCGCTCTTAAAATAGGGCCCATGAAGTATAAGCTAGATACATTTGAATTAAACACACCCAAGCCACACTCCCTTTTCCCCCTTGTTTTTTGAAGGACATATAGTGGTGTTCCTTTACAAACATAAAAGTCAAAGCACTGGCCCACTATTATATCCATAACTTAAGTGTAGATTCAGGAGAAGCCAGAACATTGCCTTCTAGGTTTTAGTGAAAGTGAGGTGATGAGAATGATTAGGGGAAACTTTTCTGAATGTTTGTGTTTGATTAATGAGCAGAGTGCAATCTAATGACAGGTAATTATAGGTTTTGTTTGCCTCTGAGTATAACTGCTTATCTCATTCATTGCTTTTTTGTGTTATTGCCGAAAGTATAATAACACCTCCTCAGGAAAATTGAGTTCAAGTGATTATAATGTGGTCTGTAATGAATTAATGATGGAGGTGGAAACCAATTTAAGATTATAGCAAGTAGTTTTTGCAGGCATAAATAAAATCATTTTGATCAGTGTTACTCCATATGTTTTGATGGATTAATGAGCAGGTTACTAGTGCTGCCCTATGATAGTAAATAGATGATTACCAGACAAAGTCATGACATTTAATATCCTCTTTCTTGTAGAGGAGGAGATCAGTAACATGAGGAAAGAGCTGGAGAAATATGGCATCCAGATGCCCACCTTCAGCAAGATTGGTGGCATACTGGCCAATGAGCTTTCAGTAGATGAAGCAGCATGTGAGTGGCTACTTAATTTATGTCCTACAGTATAAAAATATATATGCCTTTGTAAGTACACCTGTTTGCAATAAATACATATACTGTATATTATCCTCATCCAAAGCACTTTTTAAATGTTTTTGTGTCTTTTCTCTGCAGTACACGCTGCTGTCTTTGCCATTAATGAGGCCATAGACAAAGGTCACGCAGAGAGCACAATGGTTGCTCTGCAGAATCCAAATGCCTCACTGAGAAACACACATACGCCATTGGCCCAGGCCTACCAGGACACGCTGAGCAAAGCTAAAAGGAGGAAAGAGGATCAGGCCTCGGGACGGGTAATCTAGATAGTCATTTTAGAAGTTTGGACATCCTTAAAATAGACCCAACTACTTTTATTATTTAACTTTATTATCTTTATTATTAATATTTTCAACATTTAAGAATAGTAGTTAAGACTATGAAATAACACAAATTGAAGTATAGGAATTACTGTATGCATTAACCAAAATATGTTAAATAAAATCTGTCTTACATTATCATATTTAACTTCATATGTAGGCATAATTTATATTTGTCTACAAAACTAATTTCAAGCATTTAAGCATAAGCCTTTAGATCATAAGATTATTAAGATCATGAGAAAAATAAGTTCAGTTAAGTCTATCCAAACTTTTGACTGGTAGTGTTGGTACAGTATATAGTAATTTGAGGCTGGTTTTAGCAGAAGCTATCATCAGTTACTATGCAGTGTGATCCATTGACTTAAAGGGATAGTTCACCTAAAAATGAATTTTTTCTCATCATTTACTCACCCTCATGCCATCACAGATGGGAAAGACTTTCTTTCTTCTTCTGAACATAAACAAAGATTTTTAGAAGAATATCTCAGCTCTGTAGATCCATACAATGCAAGTGTATGGTGACCAGAACTTTGAAGGTCCAAAAAGTACATAAAGGCAGCATATAAGTAAACCATACAAATCCAGTGGTTAAATCTGTGTCTTCTGAAGCGATATGTTTAGTGTGGTTGAGAAACTGATCAATATTTAAGTCCTTTTTTATGATAAATCCCCACTTTCACTTTCACATTCTTCTTTTGTTTTGGCGATTTGCATTTTTCATGCATATGGCCACCTACTGGGCTGGGAGGAGAATTTATTGTAAAAAAGGACTTAATATTGACCTACACCTATCATATCGCTTCTGTAGATATTAATTTAACCACTGGAGTTGTATGGATTACATTTATGCTGCCTTTAAGTGATTGTTTGGAGCGTCAAAAGTTTAGTCACCATTCACTTGCATTGTAAGGACCAACA
Source organism: Myxocyprinus asiaticus (assembly GCF_019703515.2). Taxonomy (NCBI): domain Eukaryota; kingdom Metazoa; phylum Chordata; class Actinopteri; order Cypriniformes; family Catostomidae; genus Myxocyprinus; species Myxocyprinus asiaticus. The sequence continues at coordinate 39,560,789 of NC_059346.1, forward strand.
GAGCTGCGATATTCTTCAAAAAATCTTTTTTTGTGTTCATCAGAAGAAAGAAAGTCATACACACCTGTGATGTGAGTAAATGAGAATTTTCATTTTTGGGTGAACTATTCATTTAACCTTTACCTGGACAGTAGGCCACAGGAATAAATTCAATGCTTTATGTCTAAATATAATGTAAGAACTAGGATTTCTCATAGCAATGAACTTTGATACTTATGCTCTGTGAGTGAGTGAAAACTCCCAAACAAGTGAATATCTGAACCTTTACACTAATAATGCACAGGGAGAAGTATTACGGTAATAACTTGCAAGAAATTTGGGCTTGATTGGTAATAAAATAACTAAAAGGTTAATGTAAAGCAAGTTTATTTTTATTCCAAACAACAAGGTCCAGCATTTTTTTACTTGCAAAATCAGCAGGATTTAGATTAAGAAATAACACAGCATCAGCCTTGCCTTCATGCTGATGTTTTCTAACACTCCTCATGTATATTTAGCTGACTCCATCATCACCCAATCACCTAAAGAGTCATTTTGTTGTGTGTACACTGGTAAGGGTGTGTGAATGGTGTTTTGGGGCAGTATCAGACCTCTGAATAACTGCTCAGAACATTTTTCATATAATTTGTTTCTTATGTATTCAAAGCGACTTATTAAAGGGACAATCCCCCTTGAGCAAAGAGTCTTGGGCTAAAGTTTCTTGCTCAACGGTGCAATGGTGTTAGCGAGTCATGGCTCAATTTTAGTGAGGATCAAACCAGAATTCACCAACCCTGATTTTTCTTTTGTTTTATTTACCTTTTAAAAACACTATGTCACTAATTGTGACTCACGTAACTGAGTCTGTATGTGTGTTCAGCGCTCCTCTATTGCAACTGAAGAGAGAGATGTATATGAAGAATTACTGACCCAGCTGGAGATCCAGAATAATGTAGATCTTGTAAACAGTAAGTTTGGCACTTTCATCTTTATTACTCATTTTTGTGCTGCTGTATTTATACATAACTCCTCATGATTTCACATGTGCGTTAAAAGGAACCTAAGAGGATGTTTAGATGATTTTTGGGGAATCCATTCATGAGAACGGAACCTTGAATTTGTAGTATTTGAAGTAAATCAGCAATTTTCAACCATTGGTATGTGTACCTCAGGTTCCAATATTAGGACTGTCAATAGATTAAAAGAATATAAAAGGTATAAATGGTGGACAAAAATGAAAAGGGTACTTGAGCCTCACTGAGGGGCCTGTAGGAGTACATAAAATTTGTATATATGGCATTCTAGGTCAGTATGGATATAATATTTATTCTCTAGGCTTTAAAAATAATGCAGATTTTCTCTTTGTAGCATCAGCAGCAGTTAGTCAAGTAAACCAGGCTATTGATGCTCAGGATCAGAGAGCCCTCCTGTCCAGTCTTAGATTACCTGCCCTTGGTCTTGTGGGAGTCACAGACGCCAACTCGCACTGTTACCTGGAGCACTTCACATCCTACAGGGAACATAAAGTTAAGGTACTCTGAAGTAGATTGCTTTCTCTTGGCCAAGAGTCAAAGTCAGGTGAAATGAGTTTGATGAGCACATTTATTACATCTCCTTGTAGGATGGTGGTGCCAGTGCACAGCTAGAGAGGGAAGAGATCCAGAGGGTCATCACATCCTGTAATGAGATTGCAGGGGCCGATAGACGAAGTATGTTGTACATGTACATGTACCCTTGGCTTTTTGAGAATGTACAGATTATTGTGTCGATTTTTTTATAAATATGAAACTCCGTATGCCACCATATGCCAAATAATATGGTCAGTGTACTGTATATGATGCTTTAACAAATTACGTTAAATGAATAGTTCACCCAACAATGAAAATTCTCTCATAATTTACTCGCTTTCATACCATCTCAAATGTGTATGGCTTTCTTTCTTCTGCTGAACACAAACAACGATTTTTAGAAGAATATCTCAGCTCTTTAGGTACTTTCAATGCAAGTTAATGGTGGCCAGAACTTTGAAGCTTAAACAAATCACACAAAGACAGCATAAAAGTAATCCATACGACTCCAGCAGTTTAATATATGTCTTCTGAAGCGATGCAATCAGTTTGGGTGAGAAACGGATCAACATTTCAATCCTTTTTTACAAAAATCTCCACTTTCACTTTCAGAATGTGAAAGTGATAGTGGAGATTTATTGTAAAAAAAAAAAACTTAAATATTGATCTGTTTCTCACCCACACCTATCATATCGCTTCTAAAGATATAGATTTAACCACTGGAGTCATATGGATTACTTTTATGATGCCTATATGAAATGTTTGGAGCTTGAAAGGTCTGGCCACCATTCACTTGCATTGTATGGACCTACAGAGCTGAAATATTCTTCTAAAAATCTTAATTTTTGTTCTGCGAAAGTCATACACACCTGTGATGGCATAAAGATGAGTGAATGATGGGAGAATTTTCATTAGTGGGTGAACTATCCCTTTAGCAGTTTTGGCTTTGGAAATAATATATTAAAGCAAGAAAACAACAGTTTGATTAATATTTAAATGTATTGCCTTATTCTATATATTGTTTTGTTACAATTATTCTTCACCAAGTAGCAGTATATACTATTCAAGTACAAAACCTAAGACAAGTAAATATGTTACAAGATCAAAGTGCCTCTAAGTGAGTAGAGTTGTCCATAATTTGTCATTCATGTAGTTCGAAACATTCACTGCATGATTGTTTTTTCGGATTATCTGTTTATATAATATTGTTGATTGACACAGAGCATGAGGCTGTTGCTGCAATCAATGCAGCTATTCGTCATGGCATTCCAGAAGAGACAGTGGAGGAGCTGCTGAACCCAGAGGCCCAGTTACCCATCGTCTACCACACTGCTGCCAGCTTGTACCAGGCCCAGCTCTTCAGCCTGCAGATTGGATCTCAGGTCAGTATTTGGGTAGTTGACATGAAATACTCCTAGGACATTGACATATCCTTCTGTGTGATGTGCCACATTCCATCTAAACCCATTTTAAACCATCTCAAAATAAACTAGTGAAGGCAAAAAGGTGATTAAAAATAATAAAAAACAAAAGAAGTTGTCTGAAAACTTTCACTTATGCATTCATATTAATTTTAATGTCTAGATGTTAAAGGAACAGTTTACCCAAAAATTATAATTCTTTTATCATTTACTAAAAGAGAGAAAAGTTGGCAGATCACGATTCCAAAATTAGAAGATTTTATTTTAATGTTCTCGCCTAAGGTGACATTTCGAGCCCACAGCTCTTCATCAGACAAATTGGGCACCCACATTGAGCTTTTTTGCTGTTGGATGTGTGTGCTTTTGTTCATTTTTCCTTCATCATTTACTAACTGTTATGCTGTCTCAAACTCATGGGTTTCATTCTTCTGTGGAACACATATGAAAATATTTTGTTAATTTTAAAAAACTGCCAGTGGTCACGTTATGCATCAACTACCCATTTAAAAGCCCTCTGTGGCACAATCCTCAGGACTTTCATTCTTGTCTTTACCTACATACTAAAAAAGTTTATGTTTTGGCCATCTTTCTCTTTTATGCATAAGAACAAGAGCGGTCTTACTCATGAGGAGCTGTGTGTAGCTGTGGAGATGCTTTCTGCCGTGTTTGTGTTAAATGAGGTGTTGGACACTAAAGACTCGGTTGCTGTGATTGAGCAGCTCAGTGACTCTCCACTGGGCTTCAGTAACCTGGACGCTGACAATATGCAGAGGTAAGAGTGATACTGAAAAATTCAGTGAAAAAGAAAGGTACCTGGCACTATTATACTGAGATGCAACATGAAAATAATTTCATCGTGTGCCTTTCTTGGCTTTGTTCTACTCAGATATGCAGACACACTGATCAGACTCAGAGCAGAGTCTCTTGCCCAGGGACAAGAGTTCCTCACCTGGAATGATGTTCAGAAGTCCATCGACACTGTGAACATGCAGGTCCATGAGGAGCATGAGAGTAAGGGACCCAAACATGTTATTGTTTCAAAATACAAACTTACTACCTGAGAAAGGAGGTGTAACATTATAACATTATATAAAATTATAAGATGATGATTTTAAGTCAAACAGTTGTCCCAAAAAGTAGTAATATATAATAAATATTAAAATTCAGACCATTCAAATACATTACATCGTACACATATATTGTGGCAAAAGACAAGTAAAGCATTTAGACTAGGGATGTAAATTTTCAGAAATTGTAATAATTGATCGTCGTGGATATTAACAATCAATAAATGGATTAATCATTAACGTTGATACTGCAAAACGCAAGTGGAGGACTCTATATAATATGTGCATGTAGCCTACTGTTTAAATATAATTTAAATTAATACACTTGGTTCCACTAAGCCACTAGTTGTCAGTGTAAGTCCAAGATGACACAAAGACAAAAGTTACTGAGTGCACCTTTAAAGTATTCTTACTTCAGTGTATTTTAATACATTTAGCCTATGTTTAGTATGATTTTGTGAATTGTTTAATTTCTTTTAATGAATTACTGTTAATAATAGCTTGTATACAAGATATATAACTTGTATACATATTTGAGTTCATTAAAACTTATATTTCGGACCTTTGGACTTATTTTTTTATTTGAAATTAACTCAAATCATAACACGCTGTGTAAACACAGTAGCCTACATTGCATACAGTTTCTCTGGTGCTGGTGAGATGTCAGCAGAATCTGCTTTCCTGGCAATCACTGACGTAATTGTAGGTTGGGATGAAAAAAGGAGACCAACATATCAACTGGGCTTGTTTTCATGTTGTACTTTAACAAACTATCACGATGTAAACGGAAAACATAATGTTAATTTATAGAAAAACGCTTGAACACTGTTTACGTTGAGCCTGCTTCATCTTCATCTGTGCATCTTCTTCTAGTATGCGGAGAAGACGTGACATGCAGTGCGCAAGCTCCCTCTAGCGGCAGATGACTGTATAGGTCAGCCTAATCAAAGTCTGCTGGCATGATTACTGAACACATTTGTTCTGAAAATAATTAATTGACGATCGATAAGATTAATCAATAAAATTATTAATAAAGATTAGTCAATTATCGATTAATTATTAACATCCCTAATTTAGACATACAAAGTATCCTTAAAAGTCAAAATATTTGTTTGTTTTATTTCCATATCATTGAACATAATCCAATTATTGAACTACTGTCAGACATATGCTTTTGGAGCATCTCACTTTGGTTGTGCCATTTCTCACTAGTTTGCAGCGCCTCTATTTCTAAGTGCTGTGTTTTCAGGACAATGTGCAAAGTTAAACAGTTTGAAACTTTGAAAAACCTTAAAAAACTATGCTCAACCCTATTGCTGTTTGAAAATGTCAAGATCCCAGCTTGGTTCAGCTGTCTTTGAGCACAAAAGCGCATCTGTGGAAGGCTGAGATGCCTGCTCGTTGGTTTGACAAGATGCATTGTTTGTACAGCTGCAGTGCTGACTGCCCCCTACTGCATCAATGTGGTACATCAAGCTTAAATTGTTCCGATAGTAGGAACATTCCTTATTACAGAATTTATGTACAGGGCATGTTAAAAAAAAATCTATGCAATTAATCATGTTATTTTTTTATATAATTAACCACACTAAATTAACATGTTAAATCGACAGCCCTAGTTATCATTTATTTAACTAATAAAGAAACAGTACAGTTGATCTTACCCAAAAGACAGTGAAGCAATACATATACACTCTCATATGGAAACATATTTCACCCTTTCTTTTTCACATATTTTTAATGAGTGTTAAAATAAAGGTGTTTGAAATACTTTAGGTTACCATATCAATTGTTTTTTTTTTTTTTCTGTTCAGGAGTCATTGCTATAGCTGAGATCAATGAAGCCCTAAATTCTGGAGATCCAGAGAAGACACTCGCCGCCCTGCTCCTCCCTACAGCTAAACTACAGGGAGTCAACCCTGCCATTGGCAAACACTATCATGATCTGCTGCTGCACACTAAGGTCCTCATCTGCAAGGTGAAAATACCATAACATTGTCAAAAACCAATAAAATGTCTGAGAGTTCAGGTGACCTCTTTGTTTTCTTGAAAGTAAAGGCTACTTTTTGCATCTGGAGCAATCTAGTGTTTATTCTGGTTCTGTAATTTGTAAGCCATCTTTAACATTTTCAGACCTCTGATAATACATTGGCTTATTACACAGCGGCAAATATTTTTGCACAATGATCATTAAACTGTATAATTGGTGCTGTCAACTAATTTTGCACACTGTGCTAGATCATAGCAATACACACATAGTCAACTAATTTCAATTTAAATCAATAAATCAGCTGGTCATTATCACAAAATAAACCCTTTCAGGGTAATACAAGACCCCTCCACTTCGCAAAAGGGTTCTAATAAACCCGTTTGGATTTATTTTGTGAAAATGACCATCTGACTTGAGATTCCCTAAGAGTGTTGGTAAAATACTCAAGAGACCAGAATGTTCTTTACTGGTCCCAAAAATTCAGTTCTCCTTTAATTTTTTTTTTTTAATGTACATAGGTATTCTCACACAATGTACACTGTTAACAGGCTCTGCTGAGGGACTAAGTTAGATGGGTCTAACCCTAACCACAACATCCTTAACCCACTGATGAACCATTGTAGATAAGAAAGTCCTTCTTGCAGGGTCCACAGCAAAAACATCCTGATGTTTAGAAATCCCCAGGCTTTAGATAATGAAAGAAGGCTTCTGAGCTCCAGAAGTAAAGGATCTAAACTTAGGCTGGGAAGTTGAAGTCTTTGTTAGGAGATAAGAGAGGAAGGGGTCCAGACAGCTGTGGAAGGAACACAGACATACTGCTGCTCTGTAGTACTGATACAAGTAATCTTGTTGCTGAGTGTACAGCTTTACATAATGTATATAATGAAATACGCTACTTGGGGTGAAACACAATAAAAATATCCCAAACACCAGTGTGCTTGCCATGATGTAATGCTCCCAGTCACGGCTGGAGCGATTTAGATGATGGATAATATATCCATTAACAAAGACAATGATCAATGAGGGCAGGATGAATCCCAGGCAAATCAGGCTTAATCTGTATGGAATTAAAGCTCCGTAAGTCTTTTCCTCATAAGGGCTGATGTCATGACACCTTATGATCTCTTGCCCATAAACGTGGTAGCTCTGCTGAAACAGAAACTCTGGTACCATCGCAATTGCAAAAACCACTCACACAGTTAAGCTTGCCCAGATCGCACAGTATCTTTTCGGCAGTCCCCCTGTAACGGAACGGGTGAACCACTGCTAGGTATCGCATTACACATATACACATATGGGCATGGATTGAGCAGTAGATGTTACCGTAAAAGTAGGCAGTCACCAACTCTCGACTAGATTTCCAAAGATCCAGCTGTTGTTATTGAGGTGATAGTGGACTCTGAGTGTGAGAGAAACTAGCAGGAGTAGATCTGAAACTGCTAGGCTACAATACAGGATACCAGTGGATAAATTCCTTTTTCTACTGAGGCAAGCCAACACAAAGACGTTGGAGGGGATTACAGTAATGATTGCTAAGATATAGGCATATGGAATTATCCTAGTGCTGAGAATTCCAGTGGTGTGGTTGAAGACATTTTCACTGACATTTATCACAGGCTGGTGGATGGATGAGTTGGAGAACTGTGTAACATTACACACCGTTCTTCCAAAAAATGTTTTTGGCTGAAATGGTGGGTGTGGTGTATTGCATGTGAAATCTGTTGATGTTGGGAAAAAAATAAATAAATTCAACATTAAAGTGGTGTTATAAAATATGTTATTAGATTAATTCATTATATTTCAAACTGCTCAAACTTTGCACACTGCGTCCATAGACAAAATATGTTTTCTTCTTTCTGTTCAGAGGCTGAACATTGCAAAAAGTGCAATAAAGTAAAAAATAAATATATAAAAAATAATGCATAGAATACAATTTAAAAAAAATTCTATGGACAGTGTGCAAACATTGTATTTGACTTTTTGTTCACTTTGAATTATCTTGTTTTAGAAACAACACTGCATAAGATATTTAGGTTTTTCAGAGAATGTATTTTTAACATTTTGTCTTACTGTACTGGCAGAGTTTTTATAATCAAAACAAGTGAAAAAAATCTACCAGTGCTGAAGAAGTAATCCAAAGTATTTAGAATACCTTACTGACTTTGAGTAATCTAACAGAATATGTTACAAATTATATTTTACAGCATGTATTCTGTAATCTGTAGTGGAATACATTTCAAAAGTAACCCTCACAACCCTGCTTGTTGCACTCTCAGTAGTGTACAACCACTCAAACTTCTCAGATATTCTCTAGCTTTATGTGAATGTCATTAGATTTGTGACAAGTTCCATTTGAGAACAATTCACATTAGCCGGTTGAAACATCGTTAGATCTTCTAGCATTTTCATTATCACCATATACAGTACTAGAATAAAAGGATTTTCCCCCATATATATTTGATGCGAAATCTAACAAATCGCAAAAGAGCTGCTGGGTCAAAGCTGAAGTTAAAAGTGTCATGTCACAAGTAACTGGGAGAGTCAAAGTTGACTGCCAAGTATATTTAGTCACAAGCCCTTAAAATTGTGACTTGAGCCCAAGTCTGAAGCCCCGTAGCAATCAGGTGTTGATCTCTATGTAACTGCTTTCTTAGAGAGAAGTGTTTGACTTACCCGTCTCTTGAAATGAGTCCTCAAACATTAATGGTAACAACAGCGCCACAAATACTCTCACACAGCCATTTTCAGTGAACTAAACATGACCTACTAGGATCTCTTCTGAGGATTACTCATCCTAATAGTCAATCACATCTTTTAGCTGAAAATAAGTTAAGGTAAAGTTTATGCTCAAATAAAAGTTTTTTAGCTTAATGCCTCCCTAAAGGGTGTAGTGTGCTGGTTTCCCGTTAAAGGCTCGGGGAGTCTGGATTGAATTGTTCAGTGCTCATGTGTCAGGCATGTCAGGAAATACTTCATGACGTGAGACTTCCGTGGAATGGTTTCAACCAGACTGTTTACAAACAGTGTGCTGCAAATATTGCACCATGTCTTAATTGTATTCAGGAATGCTAAGATTATATTTTGGAAACTAAATCATTAGTAACTCAACGACTATAATAAATAAATGAATGTGGCAGACTATAGTACCTATTCATGCGAGAATTAATCATATTTTCTGAGAACAGTGTGATTAGTTAACCAAAATCCTGATATTTAACATTAGAAAATGTCTGTCTATCTGCCTGTCTCTTTCTCTCTGTCTGTCTGTCCGTCCGTCCTTCCTGTCTGTTTGTCTGTCTGTCTGTCCTTCCTGTCCGTCTGTCTGTCTGTCTGTCTCTCCTTCCTGTCTTGTCTGTCCATCCATCTGTCCTTCCTTCCTTCCTTCCTTCCATCCATCATGCCTGTCTTTCATTCTTTATTTCTGTCCATCTGTCTGTCTGTCCGTCCATCCTTCCTGTCCATCTGTCTGTCTGTCTCTCCTTCCTGTCTGTCCGTCCGTCCATCCTTCCTTCCTTCCATCCATCGTGCCTGTCTTTCATTCTTTCTTTCTGTCCATCTGTCTGTCTGTCTGTCCGTCCGTCCTTCCTTCCGTCCACTGTGCCTGTTTTTCATTCTTTCTTTCTGTCTGTCTGCCTATCCTTCCTTTCTGTCTGTCTGTCTGTCTTTCTTTCACATTGTATTTTTTCAGATTTGAAGAATGTACAGTACATGCTGCATTGTATGAATAGTATACATTTCTCTACATGCTAAATTGGTCTTCTGCTCTGTTTGAAACTTTATTCAGGTCTTGCCCCTTGAAGTAAAGGAAATGATACTTGTTTTCTTTCAGGATGTCATTGTCAGTAAATCCATTGATGTTGAAATAATTTTTGTGTGTAATGTTTTATTCTTACAACAGTGAAACTTACCAATTTCAAAATCTATTTGTGAATAACATTATTTTATTTTCAGACAGACAAAAAAAGAGTCTTACAACAGGTCTACTGTAAATAGACAGTAATGTAAATGTACAACAATAAATAGATCAATCATAATAATCAAAAAATGATGACGATAATAGCGATCTCTGAACATGTTACATTTATTGACATGCTGTTTAAAGATGTCACTGCTGTGAAAATGCTAGGTATTTCACTTAAACAACTTATATGCCTGAGAGAAACTTCCAGTCTTGTCAGTAATAGTTACACAGCGTGTATAATAGGCCAGTACCCCATCTTCTCTTGATCTATTCTTTGCACAACTGCACTGTTGCTTGAATTCACAAAAGGTTGTCTGTAAGTACTGTAGCCTGTGGTTTGCTTGCTTATAACAGCGTGTCTGAGCAGACAGTGCAAATTTGTATTAAGTATGTGATGACTCTGTACTGTGTTGTGCTTTAACAGAGCTCAGGAGATGAATCTGCTGTACTGTGGCTGGACCAGATCCAGGATGCTGTGCATACCGCCAACCAGGACCAGGAGGACATGCTCAAATGTAAGATGAACACATAACTATAAATAAACGTATCATGGGGGATTTATTCTACAGGGCGTTTCATTTCTTTTACACATACCTTTTAAGTTAATAAATTAGATGCTAATTAATAAATCCTATTAAAGGTTTATAAATCCTGCAATATTTTTATCTCATATCATAGTAGTCATTTCGTTGTGTGGTTGCAGTGCATACGCACAGTATAACATTAAGGTAATATAATCTTGGTTATGTTGTCTGTATCATTTCAGTGGCTGAGGCAATAGCAGACATTAACAAGGCAATATCTGAGGGAGATGCTAAGGTCACACTGGCTGCTTTGCAGTGTCCTGATGCAGGTCTTAAAGGACTGCTGTCTGATTGTGCTCATATGTACCAGACTCAACTCTCTCAGCTGCAGACCACTCAAATAGAACAAGGTAACTCTATCACACTAATGATGACTGGGATCAGTGGGGTGTAAATTGAATTATAGCATTCAATTAGCTGTGTCTTAAGGCTTCCAGTCTATCTTATTCTCATGAAATATAATCAATTATTAATTATTATATATGTAAAATATTTACTAGTATAAGTGATTTCAAAAAGAGGCCAATTATACATACTGTATATGCTAATCTTCACAGGAGCTCACAATGCTTTAACTGTTGTCATATTGGGTTTTCTTTAGGGACCAGTGGCAATTTATGGGTGAAACACAAGAACAAGTATAAATATGATTACTTCTATAACATTGAAACCAAAGAAGGGATGTGGGTTGAGCCAGATCATTTTGGCCACGACAGCTCACAGCTCACCAAAGAAGATATACAGGTATATATTTAGCAAAAACATGTTTATAGTTTTTATTGGTAAATTAAAATATATTATCACAGCAGTTCTTTCAAGCATTTCAGTTTGTGAATGCTCTTCTTTCCCTCTTACTAGAGTATTGTTAATAGCGTAACAGGGGAGTATAACAGAGAGCAGCTGTGGTTGGCCAACGAGCCGCTCATCATCCAGCTGCAGGCTCTGATTCGTGGATACCTGGTGAGGCGGGCCCACAATAACAGACTGGAGTACCTACAAAACCAAGAACCAAGTGTAATCAAACTGCAGGTGCATACTTCTTAACACACTGTGTAACTACTTAACCTGATTACGGGATCAGGGCCACCAGTGTCCTTGCGATTTGGTTTTACTGCACGCTATTACTTTTATTTATTATTTACACTATTATTTCTGCAAGCTATATATCATTCTAATGTTCTAGGTTTAAGTCTTCAGGTTTACGACTCTAATATTAAAACTTTAATATTTTACCACTGTTTTACAATTTTAATGTTATAGTGACTGTAATTTCTTAGTTATTTCTTAGGAGTACACATACAAAACTTCAAAATTATATTATTGCTAGATGTCTTTACAGAATGTTAACACATGAAAAGTGTTTTGCAAATAGAAATTAAAAGACACTGACATTGAAAGTTAACAAAAATGTGCATTAACAAATAGAGCTGTCAAAATTAACGAGTTAACGTATGTGATTAATTTTAAAAGTGTAACAGGGCTCCAGACTGCGACTAAAATGGTTGCAAATGTGACCAAATATAATTAATTGCGACAGTAATTTAAAATCTAGTCGCCACTGGCGACAGTCGGGTTGTGTGCGTTCATTTGCGGTTTCGTCAGATATCATCTTGTGAGTTATTGAATATATTTTTAGAACGCGCACAATCAGTGTGTCGTGCTGCTTTTCACCCGTTCTGTTTCTGACGAGCTCGCTGCACCGCACGCAACAATAAACCCAACGCGAGAGAGTCGTGAACAAATAACTCTTTTGAACCAGATCTTTTTCATGAATCACCCGAAAAGAACTGAGGGTTTGATCTCAGGAGCTCAGGTTAGCAGTTTGAATCAGATTCACTTTCTCAGCGAATCAGCCGTCAGTGTGTTCACACCTGGGGCACAGACATTTAAAAAAAATGTGCATTTTGGGCTTCTTTATAATTAAAAGTCCTGTATTGTGTACCACTTTTTCTTCTTCTGGTAATTATTGATTGGGATTGGAGTAGCACAATAAACTGCATCTGGGATTTCATTAAATTTGCACTCTCTGTGTCAAAATTGCAAATTGTAGTCTCTGTGTCTGGGCCATCCGGTAACAGTAAAGAAAAACTAAGGCAATATTTTAAAACAATTAAAATTATATATATATATATATATATATATATATATATATATATATATATATATATATATATATATATAAAATCAAGCTTTTGACACGAGCATTTGCTTTTTGACACAAAGGACTATATTTAGAGTAAAATTTCAGCACTCTCACCACGAAAAATTATGTGAAAAAGTTTTAATCAACTGACGGCACTTTTAACAATACAGTAGAAATGTAATACAGAGAAAGTATTGAAAAATGCAAAACATTAGCACAAAAATGGTAAAATTCAGAATTGTATTGTTTTCAGTTCAAAATAATAATAATAATAAAAAATAAAAAAATACTGTATGTACTGTTTTTATTTATTTGTTTTTGTCAAATGGGATTTTGTTTATGACTACAGGCATCCTGGAAGGGCTACAAACAAAGAAAGGCTTATAAAGACAGATTAAAGACCTTTCAAGACAGTGTGGTCACTGTGATTAAGGTAAAAGTTATATCACTGATGGACATTTATTACATTATTTCATACCAGGATCTCTTTTTCTTGTTGTTTTTCTGGCTCAGTGGCTCAATAGTTTGTTGCCTCTGCTATTTAGTTACAGTCGTTGGTGAAAATGTGGAAAGCTAAAAAAGGGTACACAAAGAGATTGCAGTACTTCAAAGACCACGTAAGTCATCATTCACAATCCTTGATGTGAATGAACAGTATTTTAAGTGCAGTCATACTTATTCCATGGCCTGTTTTGTGTTCAGGAGAAAGAGATAGTGACGATTCAAGCTTTCCTTAAAGCTAACAAAGCAAGAGTTGACTATAGAACTTTGAGTGAGTAAATTTACTCATTATAATTATTATAATATTTAATATACACTACCGGTCAAAAGTTTTGAAACACTTATTCTTTATTATAATTTTTTTTCACATTTTAGAATAATAGTAAAGTAATCAAAACTATGGAATAACATAAATGGAACTATGGGAATTATGTTGTGACTAAACAAAATCCAAAATAAATCAAAACTGTGTTATATTTTAGCATCTTCAAAGTAGTCACCCTTTGCCTAGAATTTGCAGACATGTACTCTTGACATTTTCTCAACCAACTTCTTGAGGTATCACCCTGGGATGATTTTTAAACAGTATTGAAGGAGTTCCCATCTATGTTGGGCACTTATTGGCTGCTTTTCTTTATTATTTGGTCCAAGTTATCAAATTCTTAAAAAACTTTTTTTTTTAATTAAATTTTAGTTTTGTAATGAAATAAATTAATATGGTGGCACAATTACATTTTTGTCTGCAAAACTATTTTCAAACATTTAAGCATACGCCTTCAGAACAAAAGATTTTTAAGATCATGAGAAACATTTCAGTCAAGTTTTTCAAAACTTTTGACCGGTAGTGTACAGTATTTGATTATATGAACTTGTGTAGTTTAGTTTCAATTAATTGTTTTTAATTAATTGACCCAGGACAGACAGACAGATTAATTGAGTATTGTTTTTTTCTTCTTCTAGCTGGTTCTCAGCACCCCCCTCTCTCAGTGGTCCGTAAATTTGTGCACTTGCTGGAACAAAGTAGCCTCGATCTACAAGAAGAACAGGAATTGACACGGCTCAGAGAGGAGGTGGTCACCAAGATTCGTGCTAATCAGCAAATGGAGAAGGATCTAAATTTGATGGATATTAAGATTGGCTTGTTAGTAAAGAACAGGATCACACTACAGGTTAGATGAATAATCTACATTTTTCATTTGGTGGTCTTAAATGTCTTGGTCTTTGAGTTGTAGAGAATATTTTTGGTTTTATGAAATAAATTATTTGAAGTAGGGATGGGCATTTTGAGTAATTTTGTAGTCGAGTACTCTAAAACATAAACAAATGAGTAATCGCTTACTAGAAATGTAGAATTTAAGTTCAACCTTCAACCTTTAACCCTGTTTTTCTAATGAAAGAATGAGCACTATGCATAAACAACATTTGCACTGTTACCTAGAAACGAACATTTAAATTCTTCTGAAGCGATATAATCACTTTAAATAATGACATTTTTGGGTGAACTATTCCTTTAAAAATGTAATGTATCCACAGTGCCAACCAATGCATTGAGTTGTAATGTCAAGATTTAGGTAAGAATAGCAGTTATATTGTTGCCCACGGTAGGCAAAGGCACAAAGGAAAATCAAATGACAATATTCGAGTAGTGTTTATACTAGTTGAAAATTTAAAGATGAACGAGTACTCGATTAATCGAGTACTTGTGCACATCCCTTATTTGAAGTTATATTAGCCTTTGATGTGGATAGTTTTATGTGTTCCCATGATGTAAAATTTTATTATAAAGCAAACACACATCAATGAGAGGGGGAAAACAATCATTTAATTCATTTTTAGGAGTCTTATGAGAGTAGAAGCAGTTACAGATGTACAAACCAGTCAAAAAAGGCCCTTGAGCCACAGCAGGAGACGTGCAACTCACCCTAATGTTTCCAACCAGTGCTGTGTTGTCTCTGACAGGATGTGGTGTCACACAGCAAAAAGATGAAAAGCAAAAAGAACAAAATGAGTAAGGAGGATTTGGCCATGGTGGAGAAGCAGGGCATCAAGGGCCTGAGCAAAGACAAGAGGAAGAAATTAGAGGCCTATCAGCATCTCTTCTACCTTCTACAAGTGAGACAAGTACCTGTTGTTCGCAGACTAAATTCTAAGACTAATGTTTCAAAACAGACTGGAATGCTGAATCACAGCTAAGCACTTTACAACAGCTAACCAAAGGCTTTAAAGAGAAATCAGTTATTGATTCTGTAAATTCTAATGTAATTGTAAAAAAAATGATTCTTGATGTGTTTTTGTCCTTAAAAACAGACCAACCCTTCATACCTTGCCAAGCTAATCTTTCAAATGCCACAGAACAAATCCACCAAGTTCATGGACACTGTGATCTTCACTTTGTATAACTATGCATCTAACCAGCGTGAAGAATACCTGCTGCTCAAGCTTTTTGAGTCAGCCTTGCAAGAGGAGATCAAGTAAGATGCAAATAATACTCATACAGTAGTTAGCTTAGAACGATATAGTACAGAACATTGTGATTGCACAGCTGTGATTCTGTGTGGAATATAAATGCAGTAGAAAAAACTGTTTTGGAGAGAAACTGTGGGTCAAACTTCTATAATACAATTGCTTTTTAAGCAGTTTCAAGTGTGTAGTTGAAAATAACATACATTTTATTTACAACATTTTGGATCCGATATATATAGTACTGTGCAGATGTTTTAGACACTTGAGAAAAAGGTTACATAGTGAGGATGTCTTCAAAAATAAAGCCATAAATAGTTTTCATTTATCAGTGAACGTCATACTAAGTCTAGTAAACATAAAAAAAAAAGCTAAATCAATATTTGGTGTTACCACCTTTTCATTCAAAACAGCACCAATTCTCCTAGGTACACCTGGACACAGTTTTTCTTGGTTGTTGGCAGATAGGATTTTCCAGGCATCTTTGAGAACTTGCCACAGTTCTTCTATCTATTTAGGCTGTCTCAACTGCCTCTGTCTCTTCATGTAATCCCAGACTGACTGGATGTTCAGTGGGGGGCTCTGTTGGGGCCATGCCATCTGTTGCAGGGCTCCCTGTTCATCTGTTCTATTCTATTTGCAAAATGAATATTTTGTCAGTCTAAAATTTACTTTTCCTATTGACACACTAAAGCTGAAGATATAAATAGCCATCTTAAGACAAATGTTTTTGTGAGACAACTTATGTGCCTAAGACTTTTGCAAAGTACTGAATATAAATATAGTATATTGTATTGTCCATATACAATTATATATGTATGGGATAGTGTGTATTTTAAAATGCAGTTGCCTTTTAGCAGTTTTTAGCACAAACAAAAATTTCATAAGAATATCTCAGCTCAGTAGGCCCATACAATGCAAGTAAATGGTGGCCAGAACTTTGAAGGCCAAAAAGCATATAAAGGCAGAATAAAAGTAATCCACACAACTTCGGTGAGAAATGGGCATTGAGAAAGCGAACCTTGTCCGCATCCCTCATCTCGACCAGATTCAGCCACAGGTGGCGTTCCTGGACCACGAGGGTGGACATCGCCTGCCCGAGTGCTCGCGCCGTGACCTTCGTCACCCGGAAGGGCGAGGTCGGTCGCCGAGCACAGCTCCTGCATCACATCGGTATCAGGACTACCCACGTGCAGTTCCTTTGTTTTTGCCAATTCACATTCTTAGTGCATACCATCACCTTCTGTGCAGGAGAATTTATAGTAAAAAAAGTATTTAAATATTGATCTGGTTCTCACCCACACCTGTCATATTGCTTCTGAAGATATGGATTTAACCACTGGAGTCATATGGATTACTTTTATGCTGCCTTTGTATGTTTTTTGAGCCTTCAAAAATCTGGCCACCATTCACTTGCATTGTATAGACCTACAGAGCTGAGATATTCTTCTAAAAATAACATGTTATGGCATGACGGTGAGAATTTTAATTTTTAGGTTAACTATCCCTATAAAATGAGGTCATGTCAACTACATACATACTAATTATGAAAGAATTAGAAATAAAATAGTTCTACATAGATACCAGTATAACATATTATACTGCAGGCACTGCTGTGACATGCCATGTCAACAAGACCTTTGTGTACAGTAGCATTATAACACATTGCAAATATCACAACAATATACAGTATGAAGTCATTGTAACTTTACTGTCACCTCTCTGGCAGATCTAAGGTGGATCATATCCAGGAAATAGTGACAGGGAACCCTACAGTCATAAAGATGGTTTTGAGCTTTTACCGTGGTGCTCGTGGGCAGAACGCACTCAGGCAGCTGCTAGGCCCTGTGGTTAAAGAGATCATCGAGGACAAGAACCTTGGCATCAACACTAACCCTGTAGACATCTACAAGGCCTGGGTTAATCAGCTAGAGACAGCTACGGGAGAGGCCAGGTTCATACACATTCACTCTTAAAATAATGATCTTGCATACTTATATACTCACACTCCACAAACTGTATACACATAGTTGTTCACTCACCCACAACTCTCATTTACACTCATTAACTTTAATTTTTTTTACCATTTGTGCTAAAATTATATTTACTTTTTCACATCTGAACACAAAAATGTTATCTTTTCTTACAAGTGTTATAATTGGAATTTTTACTGTAAATAAATATTTACTTTATTAAACTTTAATCTCAGTAAGCTTCCATATGAGGTCACACCAGAACAGGCTCTCTCACATGAGGAGGTGAGGGTCAAACTTGAATCCTCCAATCAGATACTACGCACAGTCACAGATAAAGTACTTGGCTCTATCATGTCATCGCTGGACACAATCCCGTAAGCAGCCAGACCCAGCCTTTCAATCAGATGCATATTCTTTCTGTTCAATTCTTCTTCATTAATTTTCATTTATTTGATTGTGTTCATAAAATGTGCCTCTTATGAAATGTTTCTTCATTTTATATGCCTTTATGGAGTCATTGTGCACTAGGGGGCAGCACAATTTCTTTAAAAATAAAGTAATAGCACCGAACATGAGTCATCCGAAAACAAGATACTGCAGATTTTTCCAGTACATTGTCAGTATTGTGGAATTTGACATTTTGCTCATGTATTGCTAACCTCTTATTATTTTAATATATGGCCAAATATGCTGGTGATTTGTGGTTTTTATTTTGCATAATTTCATATCTTGTTTTTTTTTTTTTGTGTGTGTGCATGCAGTTATGGCATGAGATATATTGCTAAAGTTCTGAAGGACTCACTTCATGAGAAATTCCCTGATGCCACAGAGGATGAATTATTAAAGGTCAGACTTTTAGTCTTAATACATCTAGCTTCTAAAATATATTTTCACTTTGAAATGTACAAGTCTATCCAGTTGCACTGAGTCCAAGGTCAATAAGACTATATAAATTGTTATCATACTAAAACAGTATCTTCAAATTCTTGTCATATGTGAAATGCAGCTGAAATTGCTTGCCCTTGTCGAACCGAACAAAATATTCCTGTCAATTATGTGCTGTTTGAATGGTAACATCTTCTTCCAACAGATTGTTGGGACTCTGCTCTATTACCGTTACATGAACCCTGCCATTGTGGCTCCTGATGGCTTTGATATCATTGATATGACCGCTGGTGGACAGGTACACTCGGAGCAGAGGAGGAACCTGGCTTCAGTGGCTAAGATGCTACAGCATGCTGCAGCCAACAAGCTGTTTGAGGACGAGAGTGACCACCTCACCCCCATGAACAGCTACATCACACAGACCTACCAAAGGTTCAGGTAAGGTGAACACTGCAGGTTCCAAGTGCAGGGAACTTTAATGACAAACCGTAAACGGGCTGCCTGCTATGTTGCCTGATTACTAAGCATTACTACTGAAGTACACTGAATTACTAAAATAGAATATGTAAAATACTGACTTGCCCTGCTGAAAAGACCAGCTTACACTAGCATGATTTCCATACTGGTTCAGTCTGGTTCATGCTAGAATTTTCATGTTTGGATAAACTATACCTTTAAGAAGCCTTGTGGCACCAGCATCCCATGTTGCACACCAGCATCCAAAACGCAACATACGCTGGCCTTTTCAACAGGGTGAATTGTCATATTAGTCAGAGATATTAAAGGGATAGTTCACCCGAAAATTAAAATTCTCTCATTTACTCACCCTCATGCCATCACAGATGTGTAAGACTTTGTTTCTTTTGCTGAACACAAAGAATTCCTCCGCTGAATTCGTGAGCCACAAGGCCAGGGAGGAAGGACATCCAGGGTTCATGGGTTCATGAACTCGCATGGGAAAGAAGCGCACATATTCGCCTCTTTGGAGGGGAAAGGTGCTATACGCAAGCGATACACCCGGCCAGCTGTTCATATTTTTGAACTTACCTGTTCGTACCTGACAGAACACGGGATGAAACCGGCTCAACCCAGAGATTGTAAAATCTTGCGAAGGTATTGGGTATCGCCCAGCCCGCTGCCCTGCAAATGTCTGCTAGAGAGGTGCCATGGGCCAGTGCCCACGAGGATGCCAGACTCCTTGTGGAGTGTGCTCGTATTCCCGAAGGGGCGGGCACGGCCTGGGCCTGGGCCTGGTATGCCATAGTGATGGCATCCATGATACAGTGGGCAAGCCTCTGTTTGGAGACAGCGTTCCCTTTCCGCTGTGCACCAAAGCAGACAAAGAGCTGCTCAGAGCGTCTAAAGCTCTGTGTGTGATCCAAGTAGATGCGCAAAGTACGCACCGGACCCAGCAACGACAGGGCTGGGTCTGCCTCCTCCTGGGGCAGTGCTTGCAGGTTCACCACCTGATCCCTGAAGGGGGTTGTGGGAACCTTGGGCACATAGCCTGGCCGGGGTCTCAGGATTACGTGAGAGTCACCCGGACCGAACTCCAGGCAGGTATCGCTGACAGAGAACACTTGCAGGTCCCCGACCCTCTTGATGGAGGTGAGCGCAATCAGGAGGGCTGTCTTCAAGGAGAGGGCTTTCAACTCGACTGACTCTAGCGGCTCAAAGGGGAGAGATCCCATGAGGGGAACAGGCGTGGCCCTCGCTTCGTCTCGAACTTGTGGCTGCGCTGAGGGGACCCTCGAAGCACTTACCTTGCTCCATGTACCCGGCGACGGGGGAGGAGGGACATTTTGACCATCCTTGTAGTCCGTCACAACCACCTGGCCGTGGGTGTGAGTGTGGTGTGACCGGACGCGCGAAGGTGGGGGGCCCGCGTTCGCGGCGTCTAAGTCGCAGGTGCTCAGTGCCCAGTTGCCGTGATAACGGTGGTCGTAAACATTGGCTGTGTGACCCAGGGAGTGAGGAAACTGCTCTTTTGAGAATGTGGGTACCGCAGCCCATTCGGGGTGCAGCGACCATAAAAGAAAAGGAAACCAAGGATTTACCTCCTGGCCCTGCACCGGGGAATGGAGTGGTCTGGATATCAGCTCCGGGTTTGCAGCAGACATCTCGCTCCCTGGGTCGTCCGTCTCAGGGGCGCTTAGGAGCCTTCCAGGTCCTCTTGCCGGCCCATGAGGCGGGGGCGTCAGCTTCCTGCAGGGGGCTCTACGCTGGGGCTGAGAACTGGACTCGCTTTCGCCGCCACAGGGGGAAGCCCTCAGCGAGCAGACGGGATATGGGATCTTGAACCACGCCGGGGCAGGATGTGTTGTATAGCCTCCGTCTGCTTCCTCACTACCGAGAACTGCTGGGCAAAGTCCTCGATGGTGTCGCTGAATAGGCCGATCTGGGAGATGTGGGCATTGAGAAAGCGAACCTTGTCCGCATCCCTCATCTCGACCAGATTCAGCCACAGGTGGCGTTCCTGGACCACGAGGGTGGACATCGCCTGCCCGAGTGCTCGCGCCGTGACCTTCGTCACCCGCAAGGATGAGGTCGGTCGCCGAGCACAGCTCCTGTATCACATCGGTATCAGGACTACCCACGTGCAGTTCCTTTAGTGCCTTGGCCTGGTGTACTTGCAGGAGGGCCATGGCATGCAGGGCAGAGGCGGCCTGACCAGCGGCACTGTAGGCTTTGGCTGTCAGAGACGACTTCGTCCAACAGGCCTTGGAAGGGAGTGCCGGGCGATTCCGCAAGGTGGCTGCGCTTTGCGGGCACAGGTGCACCGCAACTGCCTACCTCCGTATACCCGTGGACCGCCCCGCCATCGAGGGTAGTGAGAGCGGACGAGCTGGGAGGTTGGATTCGGGCAGAAAAAGGTGCCCTCCATGACCTCGTCAGCTCGTCGTGCACTTCCGGGAAGAAAGGGACTGGGGGGGGGGGCGTGGCTGTGAGCGGCACCCCAAACCCAGGAACCAATCATCTAGCCGTGAGGGCTCAGGGGAAAGTGGAAAGTTCCACTCCAACCTGACACACGCGGCAGCCCGGGCAAGCATGGCGGTCATCTCGCCTTCAGCCTCAGACTGGGCGGGCCGCCCTGAAGGTGGCAGCGATCGGGCACTCATCCCGCTCCAGAGCTCCGAAAGGGACACTAAGCTGGGACGAGCTGGTCTCCTCTCGGAACTCGCCGGGGGCAAATGAGCATTCTGGTGAATGGGAGGTCCGCGGGGATTTACCCGGCAGAGCTGTGCCCTTTGAAGCCCCCAAATCACCTCGAGCGCCAGCCGGGGCGAGGCACGGGGGGCGGCTAGAGTTGCTTTCCCCTGGAAGAAGGAAAGCCGCGACTGCAATGTTGCCATGGTCATATTCTCGCAATGAGAACATGAACCATCCACGATTGCTGCTACAGTGTGATCGCTGCCCAGACACCTGAGGCAGCGCCTGTGGCCGTCGGAAGCGGAGAGATAGCGACCACATCCAGGAATCACACAAAGACGGAAAGGCATCTTTATAATGTCAATGTCAATGTGTGTGCTCTAATAGAGTAAATATACTCTTTAGCAGGAATATACACTCTTTTAGCGCTGTTGAAGCGCCCTGGGGCGAAATCTGCACTCGTCGTGCAGGAGGAGAGAAAGCTGCTGGAAATGTGCCATATATCCAACAGCATACGCTTCTTAAGAGGTGAATGGAACAGCAGTAGTATTCAGCTCACTGATAGTACAACCGCTCGGCTCCAAAGAAAAAAATCTGAATGAGTGGTTGCGAGCCAGCTCCTTTTATACCCGTATGTCCGGGGGAGTGGTATGCAAATTCCACTCGCCAATTCTCATTGGCCTTTTCTCAAAGATCTGAGGTGTTTGGGGCTCCCAAGGGCGACCCCTAGTGTCACTACATCAACACAACATCGAGTGAGTGACAGAAGGGGAACTACAGTTGAAGTCAGAAGTTTACATACACCTTAGGCAAATACATTTAAACTCATTTTTCACAATTCCTGACATTTAACCATAGAAAACATTCCCTGTCTTAGGTCAGTTAGGATCACTACTTTATTTTAAGTGTGAGATGTCAAAATAATAGTAGAGTGAATGATTTATTTCAGCTTTTATTTCTCTCATGACATTCCCAGTGGGTTTACGTACACTTTGTTAGTATTTGGTAGCATTGCCTTTAAATTGTTTGTACTTGGGTCAAAACGTTTTGGGTAGCCTTCCACAAGCTTCTCACTATAAGTTGCTGAAATTTTGGCCCATTCCTCCAGACAGAACTGGTGTAACTGAGTCAGGTTTGTAGGCCTCCTTACTTGCACATGCTTTTTCAGTTCTGCCCATAAATTTTATATCGGATTGAGGTCAGGGCTTTGTGATGGCCACTCCAATACCTTGACTTTGTTGTCCTTAAGCCATTTTGCCACAACTTTGGTGGTATGCTGGGGGTCATTGTTCATTTGGAAGACCCGTTTGCGACCGAGCTTCAACTTCCTGGCTAATGTCTTGAGATGTTTCTTCAAAATATCCACATCATTTTCCTTCCTCATGATGCCATCTATTTTGTGAAGTGCACCAATTGCTCCTGCAGCAAAACATACCCACAACATGATGCTGCCACCCCCATGCTTCACGGTTGGGATGGTGTTCTTCGGCTTGCAAGCCTCACCCTTTTTCCTCCAAACATAACGATGGTCATTATGGCCAAACAGTTTGATTTTTGTTTCATCAGACCAGAGGACATTTCTCTAAAAGTAAGTTTTTTTGTTCCAATGTGCACTTGCAAATTGTAGTCTGGCTTTTTTAATGCGGTTTTGGAGCAGTGGCTTCTTCCTTGCTGAGTAGCCTTTCAGGTTAAGTCGATATAGGACGAATTTTACTGTGGATAGAGATACTTGTCTACCTGTTTCCTCCAGCATCTTCACAAGGTACTTTGCTGTTGTTCTGGGCTTGATTTGCACTTCTCGTACTAAATTATGTTCATTTCTAGGAGACAGAATGCGTCTCCTTCTTGAGCGGTATGATGGCTGCGTGGTCCCATGGTGCTTATACTTGCATACTATTGTTTGCACAGATGAACGTGGTACCTTCAGGCATTTGGAAATTGCTCCCAAGGATGAACCAGACTTGTGGAGGTCCACAATTTTTTTTTCTGAGGTCTTGGCTGATTTCTTTAGATTTTCCCATGATGTCAAGCAAAGTGGCACTGAGTTTAAAAGTCCTTTTTTACTATAAGTTCACCTCTCTGCCCAGTAGGTGGCGATATGCATGAAGAATGTGAATCTGCAAAAATAAAAAATGAATGTGAAGGAGGGGCCTGGGTAGCTCAGTGAGTAAAGACGCTGACTACCACCCCTGGAGTTGCGAGTTCAAATCCAGGGCGTGCTGAGTGACTCCAGCCAGGTCTCCTAAGCAAACAAATTGGCCCGGTTGCTAGGGAGGGTAGAATCACATGGGGTAACCTCCTTGTGGTCACTATAATGTGGTTTGCTCTCAGTGGGGCACGTGGTGAGTTGTGCGTGGATGTCGCGGAGGATAGCGTGAAGCCTCCACATGCGCTATGTCTCTGCCGTAACGCACTCAACAATCCACATCATAAGATGCGCGGGTTGACGTCTCAGATGTGGAGGCAACTGAGATTCGTCCTCTGCCACCCAGACTGAGGTGAGTCACTACGCCACCATGAGGACCTAGAGCGCATAGGGAATTGGGCATTCTGTTTCTCACCCACACCTATCATATAGCTTCTGAAGACATACTGTATATTAAACCACTGGACACTGGAGTCTTACTTTTATTCTGCCTTTATATGCTTTTGGAACTTTAAAGTTCTGGCCACCATTCACTTGCATTAGTCGCATTTCCTCTATCGGGCCAAAAGAGGGCATGCTAGTGCGTGACAGGGCCAGCTGCGTTCCCACTGTCACTTCCGGGGCTTCATCGTGCCACCTCTTGGCTTTCTCTGGGCCAATGGCCAATGGACTTTGGCCCGCTGGTTGCCCTTGGGCCAAACAAGGCCAACTCGTGAGTGAAGCGGGGTCAGTGTCAAAAGCAGAGGTAGTGGTAGAGGTTCGGCAAAAATAAAAAAAATGCGAGTACAGTACAAGTCCGTCAAAACACACAACAGACAAAGCGGTACCTGAGGAAAGAACTTTCCATGGTTCGAGATCATGGTTAATGGAGAGACCAATCGGGACACCATGGCAGCTTAAGATTCCCTCTTCCTTGTGAAATGGTCGGGGTGTGTGACGTTGGCACCAGGGTGGTGTGTTAAAGGAGGGTTTTAGGCTGTTGGCCCGATGGTAGGAACACAGATCGATTTTGGTCTCGTGGCTCGAGGTCTGATGCAATTGACCCCGGCTGGCCAGTTGATAGCCCTTGAAGCGGCTCATGGTAAGGACCAACAGAGCTGAGATATTCTTCTAAAAATCTTTGATTGTGTTTAGCAGAAGAAAGAAAGTCATTCACATCTGGGATGGCATGAGCAGAGGTGGGCAGAGTAGCCAAAAACTGTACTCAAATAAATTTACAATTACTTTAAAAAAAAGATTACTGTAGTAAAAGTAAAAGTGAGTAATTCATTACTTTCACAAATTACATAATGGACGTTAACTCCCCTATATTCCATTATATAATACACATTTAACATGTATTAGAGAATTATTATTATTATTATTAATGGAAATTCTGTCATCATTCACCACCATGTTGTTCCAAACCCATATGACTTTCTTTCTTCCATGCAACACAATAAGGGTATTTTAGACAGAATGTTTGCCTGAGTCACTATTTAATTTCAGTGAATGTGGGTTTTTTTCTCCATATTTTGAAAATGAATGGTGACCGAGACTGTCAGTCTCTAACATTTTGTCTAACATCTTTTGTGTTCCACAGAATACAGAGGTCACATGGGTTTGGAACAACATGAGAGTAGGGAAATGATGACAGAATATTAAATTATGGCTGAGCTAACACTTTAAAGGGTTAGTTCACCCAAAAATGAAAATTCTCATCATTTACTCACCCTCATGCCATCCCAGAAATGTATGACTTCCTTTCTTCTGCAGAACACAAATTAAGATTTTTAGAAGAATATTTCAGCTCTGTAGGTTAGTACAATTAAAGTGAATGGGTGCCAAAATTTGTATGCTCCAAAAAGCAAATGCAGGCACCATAAAAGTAATCCATAAGACTCTAGTAGTTAAATCCATATATTCAGAAGTGATATGATGGGTGTGGGCGAGAAACATTGTCATTTTTTGCTAGACATTGTTCTCCCTGCCCAGCAGGGGGCGATATACAGAGACGAATGTGAATCACCAATTTACTAGAAAGGATTCCAAACCTCTCTTCTTATTGACAAATTAATCCAGATCTGACAACAGCCCTTAAAAGAATAATTCAACCAAAAATTTAAATTCTCATTATTTACTCACCCTCATGCCATCGCAGATGTGTATGACTTTCTTTCATCTGCTGAAATCAAATGAAGATTTTTAAAAGAATTTCTCAGCTCTGTAGGTCCATACAATGCAAGTGAATGGGTGCCAACATTTTAAAGCTAAAAAAAAAAAACATCACATAAGTCAGCATAAAGTAATCCATAAGATTCCAGTGGTTAAATCAATACCTTCAGAAGCGATGTGATATGTGTGGATGAGAAACTGAGAAACAGATCAGGTCACATTCTAATATTACAGTGAAAACATGAAAATGCTGAAATATAAACCTAAGCAAGATCATGCTTTATTAATGCCTACTTTCACTATTACCTGTGTGGATTCTTATTTCAGTGTAGTTACAGTTTTTTAGTGTCAAAAGAATTTAGTTCATTAGTTCTGTACAGGAGTACCACCGCCTTCTAAACGCAGAGTACGCAGTCTGCGTAGGGCACCAACCTCGGTCGCGGAACATACGCTGTGTCTGAAACCGCCCCTATCCACTATATAGTGCACTATTTCGGGTGTCTGCCATTTTATAGGAATGTCTGAATTCTGAGTGAGCCACCCGTTCTCTACTTTTGTTCACTCATTTTTACCCACAATGCACTAATTTCGGTTATAATAATTATATCATATATAATTATATATAATAATTGATGGCTAATTGACCATAATCCACCGTGGGGAAGACGTATGAGCTGGGAGTTTACTGCTTCCTTCACTCCTGCAATGTTTTACTTCATGCTGAATGTATTAAATTACTTTTTGACAAATCATTACTTGATTAAAATAACATAATAACATATAGAGAGGCAAAAGATAAAGACACATTTTAAAATGTACTCTTTATTTATATTTATACAGAATTTTGCCATAAAGCTGAAGAATTCTTTATTTACTAAATAATTCACTGAGGTAATATTATTTTAACTCAGGAGACTGCACACAGTGGAAATGATAATTCTGTGGATGATTTAAATATTTGGTTATAACATGTAGGTTATGATAACTTTGGTGTTGTGTATGGTCGGATGAGGGCGCTATGCACCCAGAAATGCTTGTATTGGAGTTTAAAGATATTAAAGTATAACAACTAAATACAATAATTTACATTTGTTAAATTTAACAAATTAATACATTGTTTGTTAAATTGTGTTTACTCTTTATATTAACATATACTGTATATTAAAAATGACAAACAGAATAAACATTTTTTGTATTAATATATCATTTAGTAAGAATAACAGGTAAGGCCCAAGTATTGTAAAAGTTCATATGTATCGTTGTTTCTGCGACAGCCCCAGAGCTCTGTCGCTCGGTGTATATGTCAGCATCCGAATTCACTCACTCATGTCGTTCACTCACTGCTGAGATATAGTGCACTCACTGCCATTCACTATATAGGAAATAGTGAATGAGTGAGTGATTTCAGACACAGTCACTCTCTTCGCCATACGATCGCCTCGCACCCGCACATCTCTCACGCGCGGGCCCCGCGCACCTCGCTGTGCACGTGCAGAAATGCTGTCTGTTCATGTTCCAGTTGTCAATCACGCAAACGGCAGAGCAAAAGGCATTTACACTTAACTTGGATGTTTATATGGATTTATACAGTTAATCAGCCCGTAGCTGCCAGAGTTGCCAGTATCCCCGCGAGGGTGCAGAGTAAATGCGTAAATACTGCGCATGACATGTGGGACGTGGGACAAAGTGCACTGATATATTGCTGCACGGATTAAAAAATGTACACTTGAAACTGATGTCATAAGAGCCCAATTACAGAATCACCCTGAAAATGACCATCACATTACACAGAAAAGCCCGCTATAGCATTAGAGCCACAATTACGTGTACCTCAGAGTGCTGCCTTAAATTGAAGCTGAGATTTTAATCTTGAAATATCAGCTTGTCTTGGTGTAAAATGGTGTTGCATGCCGAAACTATTCTTTTTTCACTGTGCGGAGCGAAGAAAGTGTTTCACTTAGTTAGAAGAGCATGATGCTGCAGCAGTGATGGACTCGGCTTGAATGACAGTCTGTGACAGCGCGTGCAGCTGTGAACTTCCGCTGTCGTAAAAGTCCCATTTGATAATCTCTCAATAAATTACACATTAACTAAAATTAAACCCATTAATGTAACGACAGGAATGCCGTCCATTGTAAAGAAGTAAAAGTAAAAAAAATTAATTAGAAATTTACTTGGTGAGAGTAAAAGTTACCCACTTTTAAACCTACTCTAAAAGTAAATTTGTTTTCTTCCAAAAAGTTACTCAAGTAAATGTAACGGAGTAAATTTAGCATGTTACTACCCACCTCTGGGCATGACGGTGAGTATATGATGAGAGAATTTAAATTTTTGGGTGAAATATACCTTTAAACATGTTAAAGAGACATTAAACATGTCGCAACCTATTGGCCAATAGAGTTCACAGTTAAAATTTGTGAACTTCAGCAGAAATTTACAATGAAAGAGTTGTTCCAATATATCAGGTCCTGTCCTTTCCCAAGCAGCTTAAGAATTTACATGATTCATGTAACATATACAAACATATTTTTTAAAGCATAAATAGATTCCTGTTAAAATTGATAAATAGACAAAATATGGGGTTATACAAAGATCCGTGGGTCACGACAGACTCAGGAATACAGTATATGGAAATGGAGGTGAAAGGTGAGGAAGTGTTTTTGTATGAAAGTAAGGCATCAGCAGAGAGGAGGGACATGTGTCACCACTTCAGACACATTGTGTGTGTGTGTGTGTGTGTGTGTGTGTGTGTGTGTGTGTGTGTGTGTGTGTGTGTGTGTGGGGGGAGGTTTGAAAGTGCTAAATGACCATATTGCCCAAAGCCCCTCATTCCAATACCAGTGAGTTATGCTTACTGGAAACTCCCAACTGTTTTCTTTTCCTCTCTCATTCTCAGCAACTCTGCCAAAGAACATGTCCATTATAGACCTGACAGTTTAAACTTGAGCTGGATTATTGCTCTTGTTTTGTATTGTAGACTATGCAGACACTCAATAGCTGGAAATGGAATAATGACTGGACTCTTCTATTTGGAGTTTTATACTTTATTTTTGAAATAGTTGTAAACTCTACATTTTAAACTGGATTATTGCTTGTTTGTATAACAGCAGTTTTTTCAAACGTGCCTCTCTCATCCAAACAGACATTATATTATCTACTGATATATTTATTAGTCATCATCAATATCCTACGCCAAGTGTATATCAAGAAAATAAATGATTAGAAGTAAGAATAAAATGAATAGAAGTTACAGTTAATAAAATAAAACAAACCTGCTTCTCATATCATGTCCATCTGCATATCTGGAGGCTAAAGCAATTGAAAATAATTTATGAGGCAGTCTTTCCTTTTCCTTTCCATGGTGCAGTATGGAAATATCCTCCTCAGCCAAAACAAACAGACATTATATTATCCATTTATTAATTGTTGGTTGGTAGTAACTTTGACAATTTTGATGTTCAGGGGCTTTTTCCAGGCAGCTTGTGATGTGTCAGCTCCAGAGGAGAAGTTTAACGTGGACGAGTACTCTGACATGGTGACACTCAGCAAACCTGTTATCTACATCTCAATTGAGGAGATCATCAACACCCACTCTGTAAGACATACATCATAACTGACCCAGAATTCAAATGAATTTATTAAGAGTTATATTAAGAGGTTGCTTTAATTTTTGAGAGTGGCTTGAATTGTTGCAGCGAAACCATCATGCAGTTTAGAAGATGACTTCCTCTTTTATCTACAGTAATTTCCTTACACTTCATTATAAAAAAGTTTTTCAGCGAATATTGTATGCACATGACAGAATGCTTTTTAGAGGTGCAAGTCTTTATGAGTTAAAAGCTTCATTACCTATCCATGAGTCATTTGGCAGAAGAGACGGCAGTGAGGAGAAGCTTAACTCGCTCCATATGTGTGAGGAAGTGACATCATGACCTGTGCAGACAGCCTGCCTAATTTCCCTCACTCAGCCAAGCCCCTATCTTCTCTCTTTTGTAAAACAGGCTGACATTTCCATATGTTTATGTTATTGTAGAACACATATCTGTAACAGTTTTGATGCCCATTTTTGCCAAGAGTAATTTGAGTGTGTGTAGCTATTATTATTTCCTTGAATCCAAGTGTATGAAAATATTGTATGATTTGAGAAGACATGGCTTCCAAACCAGATATTTAGGAGCTGTACATTGGAAAGTACTGCCTTTGATATTTTCCCCATAAATCAAACATTGTATTGGCTCCAAAGTTTTTGAGTTAATTTTAAAACAAGAAGATGCATTGAAAACAATAAATACCCCATGCCCTTAGTTGGCTTGTTGCAAATAATAATAAAAAAAAAAAATCTAATCCCAAGTGTATATTAAAAAATAAATCATACATATAAAGACAGGGAAAATCTAAGATGGTCCAATATACTGTACTGTATTAACTTCTGTATATGCATTAAAATTATACTACCTCTTGTAGTGTTTGTAATATGCAGTATTTGTAGTCTCTTCTTCCTCTTACCAGAAGGTGCATTAGAACATTATTCATAGAGTTTTCTAGATTTTGCTGTGAACCCATCCTTATCTCATGGTAAAAAATCACAGTTAATAGAACAAAACTGCTTTGCATATTCTATTAATCGCAAATCTGGAGAGTAAAGCAATTGAATATCATTGATCATGCAGTCTCTTCTTTTAACTTCAGTCATAAGTTCTCAGCTTGATCTATTTGACAGGAAGACAAAAACTGGAGTAGAACTTGACTCAAATACTTGATGTAGACTTTCGCTGTCTCTCAATATCATGATGTGTTGTATTGGAGATTATACAGACACACTGTGGTTGGAACTAGAGTACTTAAATGGACCGTTTGTTTCCTACCTTACAGCTGGTGTTGGAACACAAGGAAGCTATTGCTCCAGATCACAATGATCTTCTGCATGAACTCCTGAAAGACCTGGCGGATGTTCCTGATGTGGAGTCACTACTTGGTAAAATTTGCATGAATGCATATAAATAATTTCATTTATTGGGAGCACCTTTCAGACACCATCAGTAATGTCCACCTTGTATGTAAAGTATATTAAGACAAACGGTTTGATATCTTTGTGCAGTCAGTAACAGCTGATTAATAGAAGCTAATACTGAAATTAATAGCAAACTGCCTCTTTAAATGGTTCCCTAAACTGGCATTACAGCAACTACTGTAGCAGGAGACTTGACATATGAATATTAAATACTCTATTGCACACAGGTGAAGGTGCTGTGGATCCAAATGACCCCAGCAAGGAGAGCTCACTGAGTCAACTGGCCAAAACTGAGATCTCCCTAACCCTCACCAACAAGTTTGAGCTGCTGGATGGAGATGACAAGGACATTAAGGGATTGATGATGAAGTAAGTGAGATCATGTTCACTAAAATAAGCATTATGCATTCTTAAACATATTGCTGGTAAACACAATACAATATCAAATAAAATAAAATGTGAAAATAGCAAAGGTCACTTTTTTCTGAAGGCACTGTATAATATAGAAACTCTGTATCTGCTTCAGTGGCAATGGTAACACCTTACAACAGCTTTCTTCAAATATCAATAGATTTTAAAGGGATATTTCACCCAGAAAATAACTAATTTAAATATGCCAGATTTAACCAAGATAACTAATTTTCATCTGCGTTCACTGGCCAGGTTGATATTAAAGTAAAAAAATAAAAAAATAAAAAATGCTAATCTCTATAAACTATACAAAATCTTAAAAAAAGACGGGGAAAGAATCACCATAAGAATCAAAGCAAATCCCACCAACAAATCCCAATGCATATGAATCAAATATATACAGTATAACACTAAATACCATGTTAAATATTTTGATATGACAGCAACCAGATTTGTAATTTTCTAGAGAAAACATCACTTCATCAACATGACTTGTTTGGTCTTTTAAATCTACTGGAAGTCTTTTCCAGTCATGGGTTGCGCTGAAAGCAAAGGCTAATTGACTAAAAGTACCTTTTCTTAATGGTATGTTACAATCACCCCTTGTACCAGCCCTTGTGAACTTTCCTTTTAGTTTATTAATGCACTCCTTGAGTTTGGGTAGAGCAAGGCCATTAAGAATTTTAAAAAAAACCAACAATACATCTGTAAATTTAATCAGATGTTCCCAACTCAAAAATGAATGCTTAGCCATGTAAGGGAAATTTCATTTACTGATTATGTTCTTGATTACATTGCATTTATTATATCAATGTTTAGATGTTAAGTTGAATATGAATCCCTTAGGTGTTAGAATGACATTTAACAGTATAGTTAGAAAAGTTGTTTATGACTATAGTTCTTCTAGTGTATTGACCTTGAAAAGGAACTCAGATTGAGAGCTCTAAGGCGCCAAGTTGTTTAAACATAGTATAACGCCACCCTCACATATTATCACAACTATAGGGTCAATGTGTACTCTTTCCATTCTAGGCCTGTTATGTGAAAAATGCAGGCATTAAATTGGCATACTAAACATGATTTTGAAAGGTGATTACTCTTAAATATATAAGAATAATCATCACATGTACTGTCTTCACATACTGTATAAATATCTCTCTGCCCACAATCAACATCTTCACTGTCTTCATTTCCTGTCTCCATATCTCTCCTAAGCCATGGCAGGAAGTGGTTTGTTGGCCAGTGTTATCAGATCCACTGTTAAAATGGGCCTCTTTTGACCAGCTTAGTGGAATTAGCATTGTTGAGTAAGGAAAGGGGCCAAGCCAAATGAGCATCACGTGGAATGATTCTAGAAGGAAACATTTGTGGACTATTTTGCTGGCCAGTATCGTCCTTTCGTTCAACTCTAACATGCTAACTGCTAGCCTTCTAGTCTTGGGCTCTTTTCATACTGTGCAGTCTTTCTCTGGGCCATTGATGTGTTCTGTCCCTGGGGAGGAAGCAGGAAGAGTGAGCCGCACTTAACACCCTCCTCCATCCCCAGCTTCACCATTTGTATAGCAGCTTTGCCTTTTAGTTTTTCTGTACATCTGTATCTTGTTGTTTTGTGCTCTAAGACTACAATTGATTGCCAGTTGGAATTGCTGTCTTCAGTGTGTTATTGCACCTTGTTCTTGAATTATCAACTTGAAATACAGTATTTTAAGTTCTATAAAGTGTTCCTTAATCAGAATCAGAATGAGCTTTATTGCCAAATATGCTTACACGTACAAGGAATTTGTCTTGGTGACAGAAGCTTCCAGTGCACAGACAATACAACAACAAGACAGAGATAATAAAAAAATAAAAAATTGAATAATTATAAAAAGCAAATAAAAAGTATATATAGAAATACACAATAAGACCAAAAAAAAAAAAAAAAAAAACATATATATATATATATATATATATATATATATATATATATATATATATATATATATATATATATATATATACACACACATACATACACTACTGGTCAAAAGTTTTGAAACACTTATTCTTTATTATAATTTTTATTTTATTTTTTTCACATTTAAAATAATAGTAAAGTCATCAAAACTATGGAATAACATAAATGGAACTATGGGAATTATGTTGTGACTAAACAAAATCCAAAATAAATCAAAACTGTGTTATATTTTAGCATCTTCAAAGTAGTCTCCCTTTGCCTAGAATTTGCAGACATGTACTCTTGACATTTTCTCAACCAACTTCTTGAGGTATCACCCTGGGATGCATTTTAAACAGTATTAAACAGGAGTTCCCATCTATGCTGGGCACTTATTGGCTGCTTTTCTTTATTATTTGGTCCAAGTCATCAATTTCAAAAACTTTTTTTTTTTTTATTAAAGTTTAGTTTTATATTGAAATAAATTAATATGTTGGTACAAAACGAATTTCAAACATTTAAGCATACGCCTTCAGATCAAAAAATGTTTAAGGTCATGAGAAACATTTCAGTCAAGTGTTTCAAAACTTTTGACCAGTAGTGTGTGTGTGTGTGTGTGTGTGTGTGTGTGTGTGTGTGTGTTTACAAATACAAATCTGTTATATACAGATAGTGCAAGGGAATGCAATGGTAGAAGAGGTAGAATATGTTGGATAAATATAAATAGACGAAGCTGTGTATTGCACATAATTATTGCTCAATGGGGCAGTTTTAACTGTTCATGAGATGGATAGCCTGAGGGAAAAAACTGTTCTTGTGCCTGACGGTTCTGGTGCTCAGTGTTCTGTAGCGCCGGCCAGAAGGCAACAGTTCAGAAAGGTAGTGGGCTGGGTGAATGGGGTCCAGAGTGATTTTTCCAGCCCTTTTCCTCACTCTGGAAGTGTACAGTTCTTGAAGGGGGTTTTGAGAGTGTTGAGCTCCAGCTTTTTTTTGACTGCACCAGACAGCTAGCTGTTCAACCTCCCTTCTGTATGCAGACTCATCATCATCCTGGATGAGGCCGATGACAATAGTGTCGTCTGCAAACTTCAGGAGCTTGACAGAGGGGTCCTTGGTGATGCAGTCATTTGTGTACAGGGAGAAGAGTAGTGTGGAGAGCCCACAACCCTTGGGGGCACCAGTGCTGCTTGTACATGTGCTGGAAGTAAATTTCCCCAATCTTATGGCTGCAATGCATTGCTGCATGGATGGGCGGGGAGTTTGCCCATAGCAGTGTACAATCAATAAATTATTCATTCAGTATTCAAGTTACTATTCATTTGACAGAAGTGATCCTGACTGAAACACCACACCTGTCTCTGTGACTGCGCTAGGCTCTGTAAACTGCACAGAAGAATCTGACTTTAAGATGCTGTTGCATTTGAGCATTGGGTTTAATAGCATTGGATTTGCTGATGGAGGGGTGGATATTGAAGAGAGGGGGCATTCTAATTCAGTGGCTAAAGTCTGGTTAAGTCTGTTGGAAGTCCAACCAGTTGGAAATCCAGTCAAGGATACTTTATAAGTCTGTCAGTCCAACCGAGTCAGTGGTTTGTGCTCTATTTCAGTCAGAAAAATATTGATGACAAAATGAAGGCTGTCGATTTAACACAATAATTCTGTGTGATTAATCATATAAAAAATAATGCATTAAAAAATAACACAATTAATCATGCACCCTGACCATACGTAAATGTCTAAATAAGGAATTTCATTACCAACACAGCAAATCAAGCTTGTAGTACCATCTTCATGTTTTTGCGAGTCATAGTCAGCAAGGTGCAGTCAGTGCAACTCTAGTTTCAGCCTCAGATGGCACACCCACGGACCGCCCACAGTCAGTGCTCTAACGTCTGATGCACATACACCGATCAGCCACAACATTAAAACCACCTGCCTAATATTGTGTAGGTCTCCCTCGTGCCACAAAAACAGCACCAACCCTCTTCGTTAAGTAGCCAACATATTGCAGTCTTTATCAAGTCCCCATTGTGTGAAGTAGACTTTTATTGCATTCCTTACTGGAAAATGGCAGGCCGTATCTTATAAGATGTGACACTGAAGAACATGAGACACTCTGATAAGCCTGACAAGCACATCCTCCTCTTTGTTTGTCTGTCACTCTGCAGAACAAAGAAACTGATAGTGGATGTTGTGAGAATTCAACCAGGGGAGACGCTGAACAATATCCTGGAAACTCCAGCCTCTGCTGCACAGGTATGCATACAGATGTGTCCATCTCTAACCTGTCTGTCCACACAAAGACTAAACATAGGACAGAATGCATTGACTATTGATCATTCAGCATACCGACAAATGAATCAAAGGTCATCTAGATGTATTTAGATCAGATACATTTGCTGTCTTCTGTTTTTATGGTGGCATCAACGTGAGTGGAATCATTTGGCCCTTCAGAAGTTCATTTAACATCTCTACAATTAATCATTTTGCTGTTACTCAGAGCTGAGTGTATATGAATAGCTGAATCCCCCACATGCTTCAACCCTCTCTCACTTGTGCTATAGGAGTCAGAGCACGCTAAGCTAGTGGAGCGACAAGTTGTGCAGGATGCTCAGACTCCAGAGGGGTTGAAGAGCAGCCAGGCCATGCTGGAGGACCGACAATTGCCTCTGGAGCAGAAGAAGAGGAAGATCCTCAGGAACCTGAGAACTCTGGAGCAGGCCGGTCTGGTCAGCTCAAAACAAAAGTACCAGGAAGTCATCAATGACATCTCCAAGGTTAGGCCTTAATGACTTTAATCAGGGGCGCAGGAACACTGTTTGTAACAAACTCGTATGACTTTTTCTTCCTTCCATGGAACACAAAAAGAGATGTTAAGCAGAATGACAACCTCAATCACCATTCACTTTCTCTACTGTATGGAAAAACAATGCAATGATATTGAATGGCGACTGAGACTTACATTCTGCCTAACATCCCTTTCCATGGAGGAAAGTCATACAAGTGTTCAGCTCTTTTGCTATTTGTCCAACAGGACATTCGATACCAGCGACGCTACAGGCAGAGAAGGAAAGCAGAGTTGGTAAAGTTGCAGCAAACTCTGACAGCACTCAACTCCAAGGCGGCTTTCTATCTGGAACAGATCAACTACTACGACACATACATCAAAACCTGCTTGGATAACCTCAACAGAAAGTTAGTGGAAATTAATGTGAAATACTCTGACAATCTCCTATTTGTACAGTCATGCTCATAATGCACTTGACATACAATACACAATGGCTTGAGTTGCAATTTGTGTGTGCTGGTGTGGAAAATGGCTAAAGTCTTTACCTATAGGGCGTATTACACTATTTTTGTCGTCACAGGAATTCTCGTAGGTCCATTAAACTGGACAGAAAGGAAGAGGTTAAGGGCAGTAAGAAATCCAAGGTCCAATCCCTAAGGTACACAGCTGCCAAACTGCATGAGAAAGGAGTAATTCTGGAGATTGAAGGCCTGCAAACCAATCAGTATGTTCTTCCCCTTTTCACCATTTATTTTCATTCTATTTATAATGAATCATTGTACTAACTTCACATTGTGCCATAATCATCAAGAACAGAATATCTAAACTGACCCCAGACCAGTAGCTACGACATATTGCACAAGATGCTCTTCAGAGAATAATAATAATGTGTGCAAATGCTGGGTTAGCAGTTTCGTGTGACAATAGAAAGAGAGGAATTCATTGTGAGGAGTTTACCATCCTTGTTTGGTCTTTGTCCAACTAAAGGGGAGTTTAGAGAGGACCAAAGCAACAATTTATGGTATTTTGGTACTTTTAAAAGCAAATGAGGAGAATATCAAAAAACAAGAAAACAAAAATGGATAGATATTTGCCCACCAATGTTATCCTTCAGTGCCAAGGGATACAGCCATTTAGTTTGAAGACAATTTCAGGAATTTAGAATATTTTCTGTCAGGGTGAGTCTTGACCGGGCACTACCAGTCATTTTGCTCCTCTGAAACTATTTGCACACAACAGTGTATTAAGCTTCACCTCTTCCAGTACTTCAGTCTGGGTTTTATATGTTTCAGGTTAAAAAATGTCATGTTTGATATTTCTCCTTGTGAGGAAGTGGGTGACTTTGAAATAAAGGCCAAGTTTATGGGAGTTGAGATGGAGAAGGTTCAATTGCATTTCCAGGTCAGTTCCCATGTGCACAAAAGCTTACAATGCATGTTGATTTTCTTCTCATAGGCATGCAGCAATGCAAGTAGGAATTACTTGTATTACTTACAGTATAATTACATTTGAATTTGTGGACACATCAATAAAAATCTGTATTCCATGTTGTGTGTTTTTATTATCAGGACCTGTTGCAGCTTCAGTATGAGGGAGTAGCTGTCATGAAAATGTTTGACAAGGCCAAAGTCAATGTCAACCTACTGATCTTCCTTTTGAACAAAAAGTTCTATGGAAAATGAAAAGCCCTGTAGTTTTAACATTTGAATTCAGTGCACATATGCTTTGAAATATTAACTAGATGTCGAAGTGTCATCATTTTAGATGTTAGTTTACATAAATTGTGCAAAAAATTATGGAATGTGCCTTTTGGTTTTTAGTTGTTTTTTTGTAAAATAAATTTCTCTGAGCATTCAGGGCATTTGTGCAACTGTTTTTGAAGGTCTTTGGTATTTAATTAACTATAAAATGAGATATCACCACTGTAAGAGTTATATGATACATGCCAAACTGTACAGAAATTGCTTTATTAATAACTTCATTATTGATACATTGAAAGGAATTTTGATCAATCCATAATCTAAACAACAAAAGTTGAGCACATTTGATGATGACTAGAATTTCATTTTTGAAAATTGTGTATGGATTATTTTTTTAAAGACAAGTATAATTGAAATATATATATAGTATGGTATTAATAGTTGTACTCATTTAAGATGTTATTAAAAATGAGCGACTAATGTGATTAAATGAGTTTCATAATGCACTACTGCCATGTGGATATTAAATAAGATAAACTGGACGAGCCTTTTGACAGGAGTGTAATGAGCAAGTGCCTTTCCTTTCCAAGTGCTCAGCTGTGCATATTTTAAAAGACTATATTAAAAGGGCATTCTCAAAAGTTTTCTTTTTTCTTTTTAAATCCAATATTATTCTGATCTGATCAAATGAATACATTTTATTGATTTTAAAATAAATATCTCGTATATGAAAACTATATGTATGTTTGTTTAATTATTTACATATAGGGGAGACCAGGGCTAGATGCCACTTGGAAAAGTTGTCACAAGGACTGTATCTCAGTATAACTATAAGGTTTTGAGTCAAAAGCAGTGGTCTTTCACGTTGGCTTCAGACACCTCGTCATGTCTTTAATTAGGACATTTTTGGACATTTTTTACATCCTCCAAACAAAAATTCCAATATCATAATATTTTTTTTTTAAATAGCTGTTGGGTAAATAAGGGAGCACAATAAAACTGCACTGGCATATAAAAATACTATAATGTCAGCTATGAAGTTAGATTTTAACTGAAAGCTTAAACTGTGTTCTTCGTATCTATAAATATTTTCATAAATGTCAGGTTGAGGTAAGTTGCCACATTGATATCAGGTCAAGTTGACACTTGTATATTTAATTAACTAATTAACACTTGTATCTTTAATTAATTACATTTTTGTGCTATTTTATGATTGTTTTACAACTTCAATTTACTTCAGAGAGTATTTCATATGTAAAAAAAGGTATTCTTCGCAAATACTAATAACACTGTGAAAACTCTCCCGGTATATTGTGACATTACAGTGGAAATGTTAAATGGATTTGTTGCAGTCAAGACTTACACGGTCAATAATACAAGCATAAAGTGACTTTTAAAAATAACCTCAGAAATATTCACATGTATTCACATTACATATGGTATAAAAAGTGACAATTAGTCTCCGTCTTCTCTACATTTATTTAGAGAGACTGCTGCGTTCCACGAGTGGGTGTTGACATCCGAGAGAGAGAGAGAGAGAGAGAGAGAGAGAGATCGCCTCACCCTCAACTCTATGATTTGTGAGAACTGAAGAGTTAGTGTGCGCGTTTAAACTGATTCGAACATTCTGGCTTGATCAGGAAAGAAAAACTTTTTTATTATTTTTGAGAGGAACAATATAATTCAGACATGATGAAGCGGATTGTGGTATTAATTGGACTGCTGGCAATCGAGACCTTTGCGTCTGTGCTGCCGCAAAACGGTAAATAACTTTTTCATTTGTATTTTTCTATTACCGGGAACAAGCTAAAATATAATGAACATATTTTTTTTAACATAAGTAACTTTTTAACGGAAGAGTTTACCTTTAAAATGTCACCTTTGTTGAGAACAGTAAATTGTGTACATTTTCCAAGGTGAGCTTTTGTTTGCCGCTCTTTACATTACACCAAAATACTATAGGCTACTGTTAAAAATGGCCTTGTTGTGATTAGTAGCGTGATTCTCACGAAATGTCAAAAAAAAAAAAAAAAAAAAATGCTCTGTTCTTATATGTAAGAAAATGCCTACATTTAGGACCATTCAATTTTTTGCATGGTGACATTATTTTCAGGACACTTAAGCACATTTTACCCCTTAATTCTGATTTCCAGATGAATTCTCATGTCATTTCTTTTTACCGCATTACAGTAAGATGCTGTTGTACTATGATTTTTCAAATTAAAATAAGATAAAGGGTACTACTATGATGAATAAATACTTTTCAATTAAAAAAATATAGGCCTATAATTTTTTCACATTGTGGTAATGAGAAAATCATAATGACGGAAATGAGAATTAGGAGGCAAAATGTTTGTCATAAAAATAATATATAGGCTATCACAATGTAAACAAATCTTAATGTCACTAAATTAGGCCTCATTTTCTACTGTATATGCAATGTCTATCTATCTATCTATCTATCTATCTATCTATCTATCTATCTATCATGTGTTTTTTTTTTATTTTGGAGTGAAAAGGGACCAGGATATAGTCGTGTCTATGTGCTTCTTGTAGCTTGCGTTAAAAGTATAGGCTATTCCTGGCAAGGACATTTATTCCTGAGAAGATGAGAGACGCAGGCTCAAGCCAGCTGCAATCACCCTCGCTAGATACAGGGAAAGGGGATCGGCATCAGCTTCCCCAGAAGCAAGCCGAGAGCGAAGCGCTTTGAGTGTCTAGCACTCCCCATGAACACAATCGATCTCAACAAATGACTAATATAAATAAAATAAATAAAGTAGATAAATAAATACTGTAGTCGGTCACCGTGATTTTGACAATCTTAGAAACTGGTCTGGCATAAATTGGGTATACAACACAATCAGCAGTTCCCCCACCCCCAATGTTTGACAGTTTCGTGAGAATCACCGATGCTTGTTACCAGATAATAACTTTGTTTTTATTTTTTCCAGATACAAGCTATATTCGGACATTTTCAGCTGATTTGCGGCCTGTGGTCGGTGAGCCCTTTGATTATCTGGATGTTCAGGAGGGCAGTGGCTCTGGTTCCGACCATGCATCCAAACCCAAGAAAGATCACCACCCTGCTGTGATCAAAAAGCGCTACCACATCTCTCAAGAAGCATCCAAATTCCTCACTGGCAATGTGGTGACCACTGTCATCCCAACAATATACACTTTAGTGTTCATCATAAGCACTCCTCTAAATCTCCTGGCGCTTGTCATGTTTGTGCGCAAAGTAAGACCGAAGAAACCAGCGGTGATTTATATGATGAACCTGGCCTGCGCTGACCTCCTCTTTGTGCTCGTACTCCCGTTTAGGATAGCCTACCATTTCAATGGAAATAACTGGATATACGGGGCTGGGATGTGTCGTTTGGTCACGGCTGCTTTTTATGGCAACATGTATTGCTCTGTGCTGCTGATGATGTGCATTAGTGTAGATCGGTTTATGGCTGTCGTCTACCCGATGAATTCTCTCACCTGGCGCAGTCCTCAAAGCGCATCCGTCGTGTGCAGCGCCATGTGGCTTTTGTCCATCGGCGGTGTGATGCCTTTGCTGATCTCCAATCAGACCATTCACCTAGCTGACTTGGGCATAACCACCTGTCACGACGTCCTTGACATTCATCACCTCCGCGAGTATTACCTGTACTTCTTCCCCATCCTCTCTTCACTTTTCTTCTTCATCCCGCTAATTTTTAGCACCGTCTGCTACGTGCGCATCATCCAAGCCTTGTGCGCAGCCAACGTGGAAAACCGTACGAAAAAAACACGGGCTGTCTTCATGGCTGTCACGGTCTTTGCTGTTTTCGTCATATGCTTCACCCCCACTAACATCATCTTGTTGTCACATTATGTGCGGTTTGCTCACAAGTACAATGACACATCCTACGCTGCTTATCTGGTCTCCATGTGCATTGGAAGCATCAGCTGCTGTTTAGACCCCCTCATCTACTACTTTGGGTCATCGCAGTGCCAAAAGCAGGTTCTTGCTTTTCTGAAGTGTCAGTGGATACCAATCATTGAGAGGAGTGAACAGTTTACCAGCAGCACCAGGTCAAGCAATTTGGAGACCTTAAAAAGCAGCGTG
Organism: Myxocyprinus asiaticus; assembly: GCF_019703515.2. Taxonomy (NCBI): domain Eukaryota; kingdom Metazoa; phylum Chordata; class Actinopteri; order Cypriniformes; family Catostomidae; genus Myxocyprinus; species Myxocyprinus asiaticus. The sequence goes on from NC_059346.1 coordinate 39,602,716, forward strand.
AGTAACCAGTACAGGAAGCTGATGGCATGAGCCACAAGGTATTATGAGGACTTTCAATCAGTATTTGGTGTACCAGGTCCAGCTAATATAGGTTGTTGGAGTTGATTGCACTGTCATTAATTAGAAATGTTTAATTGAGTGCAACTGTCTGGTTCCGGAAGTAAAAATCCCATAATTGTTTTTCCATAGAGGGAATTAATTATTAACCATAACTTATAAACCTTTAAAGACAGACCTAATGTGTGCTCTGAGGTTGTCAATCGATGGTATGTATATGCTTCTGCTGAAGCCATAAATCTGCATTATTTCAAATTAATTTAAATAAAAAATCCTTTAAATAGCAGAATTCTTGAAGATCTACACTGTGGGTTATTTCCATTCAGAAGTGATCATCCCTGTGCCCTATTCCCTCTTAAGACTTTAACTTTAACTGTGAGAGCTTAGTAGGCAGAAAGTTGTGGAGCACAAAAAACAATTTAATCAGGACTCCCCTTTAAAGTATTTTTGAAGCAATCTTACAGCATGTGCCCTTTGGAGGCTGATTTATCCCGTTTGGAACACAAAGGTTAATATCATGATCTAACAGAGATAGATACACCAATCAGAATCATGGCAAACAGAGCAAGCCAAAACTATTAGGGCCCCTGCAGTGATGACCCACTCACAGTCATGTTCTGTGACTTAAGCAAGTCGGTCTCCCTACACTCTACATATACACTGATGAGCCAAAACCTTATGACCACCTGCCTAATATGCTGTTGGTCCTCTGCGTGCCGCCAAAACAGCGCCGACCCACCAAGGCATGGACTCTGCAAGACCCCTGAAGGTGTCCTGTGATACCTGGCACCAAGACATTAGCAGCATATCCTTCAAATCCTGTAAGTTGTGCTGTGGATCGGACTTATTGGTCCAGCACATCCAACAGACGCTCAATCGCATTGAGATCTGGGGAATTTGGAGGCCAGGGCAACACCTTGAACTCTTTACCATGTTCCTCAAACCATTCCCGAACAATGTGTGCAGTGTGGCAAGGCACATTATCCTGCTGAAAGAGGCCACTGCCATCAGGGACTACCATTGCCATGAAAGGGTGTACCTGGTCTGCAACAATGTTTAGGTAGGTGGCACGTGTCAAATTGACATCCACATGAATGGCCGGACACAGGGTTTCCCAGCAGAACATTTCCCAGAGCATCACACTCCCTCCACCGGCTGTATCCTGGTGCCATCACTAGGTAAACGGTGCACACGTACACGGCCGTCAATGTGATGTTAAAGAAAACGGGATTTATCAGATCCAGGCGACCTTCTTCCACTGCTTGAAGTCCAGTTCCGACGCTTGTGTGCCCATTGTAGGCGCTTACGACGGTGGACAGGGGTCATCATGGGCACTCTGACCGGTCTGCCCCATACGCAGCAGGGTGCGATGCACTGTGTTGTGTGACACATTCCTCCCGTAACATCATTAAAATTTTCTGTGACTTGTGCCACAGTAGACCTTCTGTCGGTTTGGACCAGACAGGATAGCCTTCGTTGCCCTTACGCATTGATAAGCCTTGGGCGGCCAACACCCTGTTGTCGGTTTGTGGTTTGTCCCTCCTCACACCACTATCAGTAGGTACTCACCACTGCTGACTGGGAGCACCCCACAAGACTCCAGAGATGCTCTGACCCAGTCATCTGGCCATAACAATTTGGTCTTTGTCAAAGTCGCTCAGGTCTTTACTCCTGCCCATTTCAACACATTTCGTTTACCATCTAATCTACCCAGACCTTGACATGTGGCTTTGGTATGAGATGATCAATGTTATTCGGTTCACCTGTTAGTGGTCATAATGTTATAGTTCATCTGTGTATCCGAATATATATGAATATTTTGCAATATACTTAAAATATATTATTCTACACCTATAACCAACAACTTTAAATCAATAGTTTTATATATTTCCATCATGTTTAATTTGATTACATAATTCGCAATGAATAATGGGATTGTAGTTCTTTACCTCATAAGACATTAAGTACAGTTTTGTACCTTTGTCTTGTCTGATTTTCAAAAGTTTTTGCTTCATATCAAAGTCTGTAATGTTTGTAATGGTTCACCTCGGAGCTGGTTTGTTTGGTTCATGGCTTAGAACTCTTTTATGAAATCCCTATGGAAAAAATGTATGGGAAAAACACTTCAGGAACCAAGACAGTGGGTGGACACTGTTGAGCTCTATTGATAACATAATTATTATTATTATTATTATTTGTAGCTGAGAGAGGTGTCCCTCTATTTGTGCTTGAATTGTTTCTGTACTTTTAAAACATATTTTATAATGTATACATTTCTACTTCATTTTTGTATTCTTTTGTGTTTTTAAAAAACTATTGTATATTTGTTACTAAAACACTTTTGTATAAAGAGTAGCAGATAATTAATGCTTGTAAGGACTGAAATAAAATTGCGTATATTTCTGTGTTTACTGTAATATGCTGGTTTTTATAAAGTTGTTTGGTGAATATTCTCAAAAGTTAATAGTATGGTTTTGATTCTTGATGTTTAGGTATATTTTTCATTACATATAACAATGCAAATTAAGTAAATAAAGGCTTGAAAAAAAATCTCACTTTCTGTGACTTGCTTGGCATAGCTGGTCCCCATCATGGGTTTGTCACCAGCAAGCTGCTTAACCACAGACAAATTACCTTCTCAATCTTTTAAACCAGCAAGTTGACCAGCCTGACCAGCAAAAACCTGGGGCCGGATTCATGGAAAAAAAAAAAAGAAGAAGAAAGTCCTTAGGATACATTAACTTTTTTCTTAAGTAAGAAAATACTAAGAAAATAGATGAATGTTTCGTGAATCCAGCCCCTGCTTCTTCAATAGTTTAACCAGCACCAAAACCACCCAAGACCACCTGAATGGATATTCATGCTGGTCTTTGCAGATCTTTTCAGCAAGACCACATGCACACAACACAGAGTACAAATGGTGAAAATGATCTTTATATCAGCATACCCAAATTGTTCATAGATTTACAAGAAAAAGAAAGAAAAAAAAATGACAGGAAATGTTGTGGTGAAACCTACAATATGTTGCTTTTAGGGAAATATATCGGTCTTTTACTGAAACCCAATTTAAATGAAACCAACCTTTTGGTTCTCCTAAACTGAAGGTATTTAATACAGGGTAATGTTCCAGCTTACTATGATGGTGGCTGTTTTTCAGAACTGGCAGTATTGGTGTTTGAGGTTAAAGTCTTTAATTAAACTTAAATAACAGCCATGAAAAATCTTGAGGAAGAACTCCTCATGTTATACTTGAAAGTCTAGTCCACTCAAAAACAAAACAACCATAATTTATAAAGAAGATTTTCTGTCAATATGTCAAGCTGTTCAACAATAACAGATCTGGCATTGTGTAAACTATTTTGTGTAATTAATGCATCTTAAAATGAAGGTTATCACTATGGAACTTATGCATGGGGATACTGCCCTCTCCTTGGAATATGTTTGAAACACAGCTCAAGAAAACAATGATAGATGGATATTAAAAATCTGTTCATCAGCTGAAGTTACATAAAAAAATAATAATTTGGACTGTAGTCCTCTTAAGACAAAATTGAGATGGGCTGTGGGGAAATTGAAAAAAAAAACAAAAAAAAACATTCCAGCCAGGTGTAATTCCAAACAGCCGATAGGACACAGACTTAAACCATGTAAAGCATGTCAAAAATATAAAGCTTCTTGAAGGCTTCTTCTGCCTCATTTCATGGCTTGCTTGGGTTTGTTCAGATTTGGTGTATAATTATATACTCTAATTCAAAATAGTTCACCAAAGATAAAATGAGTAAAAAACCAAAGAGCCAGTTGAGAAAAGATTCCGCATCTTGATTGAATACAACGATAACTTCTCACACAGTCATTGTCATGTTTGGAGAATACTGCAGGGAGACCGAAAGAGAGAGCAACACATGTATGTAGTTTTAAATGACAGCTGTAATAAACACAAATGGGGAAAAAGCTTTTTGCATACATACATTTTCACTCTGAAAAGCACTGAGGAAGTTGCCGCCCATGTCTCCATCATCTCTTGGTGTGCCGTGCTGATTATTTATGCTAAGGTTTCCTGGTGAGCTCTGTGAAAAGTGAACAAGAATTTTGAAGACAAATCCTCTGAGAGAACTATAACAAACATGAATGAATTTCAAGAGGAATGTCTGTCTTTGTTTAAATTTGTCTTTTGAGAAAGTAAGGATATGTGCCATACCTTTGGGAGGCTTTCAATGTCACCAGATCCTGTCAAATGAGCAAAAAAGGAAAGTAATAAAGCAGAGAACATGCAAATCGAAAACAAAAAAGGCATAAATTGGTGACATTTTATCCCGAAACATACTTTACGGAAGCATGTGAACGCAGACACGTCTAGTTATGTAGCCGTTCTCATTCCCAATACGTCAAATCCTGACGCATATGCAAGAGCACCTGGCGTCAATTTCCCGACTTTTATACTTTAATTTATTGTTTATTTTAATTTGACCCCTGGCATAAATTATATGTGGCCAAAAGTTGGTGGATGTGTTTGTGGATGTCCTTGATGAACATTTACATTCCCCCTTTTGCTGCCATTACAGCTTCCACTCTTCTGGGAAGGCTTTGCTCTATACTGTATGTAGTAACATGGCTGCAGGGATTTTCTAGCATTCAGACACAAGAGCATCAGTGAGGTCAGAATGATGATGGGTAACAAGGCCTGACTCACAGTTGGCGTTCCAGTTCACCACAAATATGTTCAATGTAGTTCATGTCTAGGCCTTGTGCAGGCCAGTAAAGTTCTTCCACACCAGATGCAGGAAACCATTTCTTTATGGACCTCACTTTGTGCACTGGGGCATTGTCATGCTCGAATAGAAAAAGGGTCTCCCCAAACTTTGCCACAATTCTGGAAGCACGCTATGCCCTAGAATGCAATTGTATGGAGTAGCATTATGATTTGTCTTCGCTGGAATTAATGGAGTAACCAAACTCATTTATTAGAAGGGGGTGTCCACATACTTTTGGCCATATTTGTTTTGTTTATTTCATTTATTTATTTTTGGTTAACATTTGTTGCGAGTTGTTTGCATTTGTATTAATCTTGTATTTTTTATCAATAATTAAAAAACAAAAAAGCAAGAACACAAGTTAGCATGTTCAACTCGACCTAGCATTGGCAATGTGTTGGCCAAGTGCATGCATCTGCGTTAGGGTATGTTAATGGCCTTAAAAACGTGTTGTTTGAAATGTTTTTTACTTATAAAAGAATGCCTCCCCTCTTTATTAGTTGTTGCCCTCATAGCAATGGGTGTAAGTCTCAAAACAAGACAAGTGTTTACTTCGGCATTGTGCTGTGTCAGTTATATCTGTCCTACATAATGAATCATTCATATGATAAGGCACCATGCCTGCCATGCTGCCCATTGGACCATCAGCACCTGAACCCAATGGAAACTGAAAAGAAATAAATTCCATTAGAAAACAGCACATATATTTCTTATATATGAAGTGATTAAAAACTGCCAAATAAGGCTTTGCTCACACTTGCTTTGTTTCCATTCGGAGGGACTGAGCTGATTATACTGTACATGTTGTCACCAGAGTTGTTTGACTCTAAAATCAAAGATATTACATTACAGGTTGTTTGCTCATTATTAGTCTTGTCTTCGATAGCATGCTAAATGGAACCACATAAGTGACCTATTTGAATCTCTCTACATAGTTGGCAACTTCATAAACAGTCACACAGATCCTGGCAAATAGCATGAAAACCACATGAGACTTGACTAACACTCAGTTACAATTACAAAAGAATTTGGCATTACCATATGTTGCAAAACTAACAAAAAAATAAAACACAAATATTAGGTGAAATAGTCCATTTTGGAACTTTTTAATCAACATTTCTCAGAATTTAATAAAATATAAGTCTATTTATAATCAACATTTCTTTTGACTCTGTCCATCATGTTGGAAGAAATTTTTCACTGAGCTTATTGCATTCTGTGACTGCCATATCTGCAAAGGACATATACTATGCTGCCTTAAAATTTGGAGAACATGAGGTATCTTAGAAGGCAACAGTGTTGCTACCTACTGTTTGGAATGGAATAGACTTCGTGTGTGGCGTACACCTAAGATGCCTTAAAATGCTGTTTATATAGGCAGCTCAGTAGGTTTTGGGAAATAACTATTGGTTGCCTCAGGTGTCTGAAACCTCAGACAAACAGTGATTGATACTTTGTCAACAGTCAAATATTGCAGTGGTTCTATACCAGGGGGCAATTATTTAATACATTATTTTATAATAATCTGTCTTATTTAAAATGCTGAAAACCTCTAAAAACAACATATAAACATAAATTGATGATTAATTATTTTAACTTATTAACACTTCTAGTTTACAGGGAAAGGGGGCCTTCGAATATTGTCTTGCACCATGGGGTGCCTTGGAGTCAAAAATAGTGGATTTGATGTAATTAGCGATGTGTACTTCAGTCAACTGATTCAGAATCGGTTACCTGAAGGACTAGGCATGATGGGTGTGCCTGGAGGGCCTCCTCCTGCTGGGGGACCCTGCAAACACACTAATTTTGCTTATTCAAACGACCAGAGTATGTTACCCCAAATTTACGGTTGTAAATTATTTGTAAAAATGTTCAACCAATTATTTTTTTTTAGCATAGACAGACTATATTTGATAAGAGTCATAGAGAATGTTACATTACCTACCGAATAACTGCCTGGAGACACAGATGAATAAGGAATCTGGGATGGAAGAGAGAGTTTATGTACTGGTTTTGTTACTGTTGTTGTTATTGGCTTTTGATCAATCATGTGTCATGTTGAGAACTAACCGAACTGGCATTTGCAAGGTTTGGCCAATGTCTTCCTCCTGCAGGACCCCTTTACAAAGCCATAAAACACATGTATTGAGTAACACATTAAGGATTTAGACTTAATAAGGGAATTACAAACGTATGATGAACTGTGAGCGTAATTACATGTTAATCCCAGGCATTCCAGGTCCCATTAAGGCATTTAGGGGAGGTCTCATCCCACCACCATAGTTCTGGATAGAACAATACAATCCATAACTGTTTGTCAGCATGCTTACACACATACGCTCTCCCAAATTATTCATGGACAGCTCACCTGTGGTCCAACAGGAACCATTCCTCTAGTAGTCATTCGCTGCATGGGCCCACTCATGTTGGGATGGCCTTGTAATAGAAAAAAAGCCACATAGTGATTTATTTTCCTTTGTTTGATGTGTTGTTATGGACAGTTATATTACTCAGGAACAGACCCAGATGGAATCTGCAGACTTCTTTCACATTTCCATGTCATGTCATTTTTATTTGTATAACGCTTTTCACAATATACATCATTTCACAGAAGCTTTGCAGAAAATCATGCTGTAATGTCTTTAATTGTGTTAAAGCCATTGAGCATTTTCTTTGCTTATTTTAAGGATATATTGTATAGCATTGGTCCCTGAAAAAAAAAAAAAAAAAAAACTTTGTGAATGTCAGTTGTTCCGTTTTTGTTAGATTTTGTCTGGGCCTGCTTCTGGTCATGAAGCATTTATAGTGTCAAATTTAAGTGTCATTAGGATTTGAAATACCTGGTTGTCTTGAAGGATCCATCCCACTGGATAAGAGGGGTTGGTTCCCAGGACTCAAAGCCTGCTCAAAACAAATCAGATTGTAGAATAAGTCATTTCCATTCACTAAATGAATACCTCAGTTCCCAAAAGCACAACTAACCAGAGTATATAAAGAAAAATACCTGACTGGGTATTTTGAGAGAACCTCTAGGCCCACCTGGGTATCGAGGAGACATGAACTGCTGTGGAAACACAAGGGCAGAGAACAACTGATTATTTCAGTATAAATCACACAACGATTTGCAAGAAAAGACAAGGACAAGACCTTCATAGTTCACACCACCAGAGGGAGACACTACATTTCTCTTTGAAAGTCATTAAGTGGATTTTAATAGATGTTTTAATTGAAAGCCAATGCCAAATGCTAATATTCTTGTGCACATTAGATACTATGCACCTGTGCATTTTTATAAAACCCACTGAAATGATATAGATCAGGTATTTGGTGTCCGTTAACTCCGGCACACTGAACTAAAATTATAAGCCTGCAAGGAGAGATGTACGATACAAAGGAGTTGTAGGTTGGGTAGAGACTGCCTGAAAGATCACAACTGCAATACACAGAGAAGCACCAGCCCATTCTGGGTGTCTTCAGGGTGGGCTAAAGCCCACTGCCTGTCTTAAACACTTCCTTTTCTGTAGTCATTTTGCAGCATTTACAGTAAAGAAACGTTCTGGCTTAAGTAAAATATAAGCTCTACTGACACCATCTATGGCTTTTACGGTTTGTAAAAACAAACAGCGTGTTTACAGTAATGCTCATCATTGCACTCTCTTTCACAACTGTCCAGCAATAAAAGGGACAGTCCTGTTGCTGTCTTCTATTATGGCTTAATACATAAAGGGAAGTGGTATTTGAACAGAAAGCAGATCTCTAAGAGGGCTGAAGTGATTTAATGTAAAACAGAGTCAAAGTAAATGAGTTAGAAAAGAAACTGGAGGGGAGATTTTTGGAGCTGACAGCTGGACTCTTCTGCAGTCTGAGTTTAAGTCTATCAATGAGTGATGGTCAATGCACATCAGGCAGGCAGAAAAGCCCTAAGACTGACTTCTGACCGTTAATTAATCTATATTCTCACTGATGAGGTCTGGTGCATTATCATTGATGTACATACAGCCCAGTATTTATGCACTCTAAATGCTCCCATTATTAAAAAGGCACACATCGTCTCTTTACAATTAAAAAATGGAAGTATGAAAATCCTTGCATTATCTACTGTGGTAGACTGCCACACTGCATAATGAATGACATTCCACATTTAGTTCAAATGCTCAATCATTCATAATCTCTCCTGACTCAGCGCAGAATTTCTCCTGGTTCAACTATCAATCACAGGGTAAGAAAACAATTTCAGCGTTCTTTAGACAAAACCAAAAACAGCTGCCTTGCTGACTCACTGCACACTCAGTCAATGACTTCACATTTAGTGTTTTTGTGTTAAGGTACCTCCTAGCAAAAGTAGCTTTAGACTGGCTTTCAAGGTTCCATAACGTCATGTCTAATGATTTAGGACAAATTCTGTGTTTTAGAGATAACTAAGCACATATTTAAATCCTACAATGCTTATTTCTTGTTAGAAATGGCATAATAAGTTGGGAAAAATATAACTTTTATGAATTAACTGACTTTTCAACTGCGCCAACAGATGCCATTTTTATTCTTTTCACCAACTGCCAAACCAGATGCAAAGCATTGGGGATATCATATGCATCAAAGGATACAACTACACTGCCTTCAAAAGCCAACCAGATGAAGGCATCTTAGACAGGATGTAACACAACCTTTGGATTTGGATGTGACTTGATTCCTTCCTACCTCCGTATATTGCCTCTGAAAGGCAGAACTTTTCTGGTTTGGACACAGCCATTGTCTGTGAAAATGCCTGCCTGTCTATGCTGTGCAGGTGGAGCTGAACCAGGTCTAATACACTGTCATTCAATGACCTTTATCCAGAAGATTTTCCAATTAAATGAACAGAGTTAAAACTAAATCGATCAATCTATTGGACCGGATAGGTGCTTTAGTGCAATACATATAATATGCGTGTGTGTACCTGGAAAAATCCCGGGGGAATAGGCATACCTTCTCCTGGAGGACTTCCAATCACAGGACTCTGTGCTGTTGCTGCACTCTAAAGGATATACAAAAAAAAAAAAAACATGACTCAGAAAAAATACCCTCCCCTAACCTCTGAGAAACTACATAAATGACAGGAATATTGTGGGGGAGGTGTGGGATGTAACAAGTCGCTTTGGTAACAACACACACTAAGTATGTTATATTATAACAAACTTATGCTTATGCATAAGTAACAACAACCTACAGTTAATGAATGGACATTTTGAAGAACTAGAGAAGTATAGTAGCAGTAACAAATCTCTTTCAATATCAAGTCAAGTCATTTTTATTTGTATAGCGCTTTTTCACAACTCACTTCATTTCAAAGCAGCTTTACAGAAAATTATACTTTAACAGAAAAAAGATGTAATATACAGTATGTGATGTCTTAATAGTGTGGTTTAATAAAAAAAACATGATTGTAAATTGTGCTTTAAAAATAAATAATTAAATAAATAAGCAAGTAAATAATATTTGAATTTAAACCTCACAGAAAACCTCACAGAGAGCAGGTTAAAGGCGACTGTGGCAAGGAACACAAAACTCCATAAGATGTTGGTTAATGGAGAAAAGAAAAACCAGTTCTCCTCTGTCTGTAATGGCAATATTAGTTCCCTATCTGTCACTCACTCGACGTTGGTGTCGATGTAGTGACACTAGGGGTCACTCTTGGGAGCCCGAGACACCTCTGGTCTTTGATAAAAGGCCAATGAAAATTGGCGAGTGGTATTTGCATGCCACTCCCCCGAACATACAGGTATAAAAGGAGCTGGTATGCAACCACTCATTCAGATTTTCTCTTCGGAGCCGAACGGTCGTGCTCATTGAGCTGAATACTACTGTTCATTCACCTGCTGGATCTGACGGCGCATTTCAGCGGCTTCTCCCTCCTCTGCACTGGTGCACTGCAGAGAATGCCCCTGGGCGCTTCGGCAGAAAAACTAGAGAGTATATTTTCTGAAAGAGCATTTTTCCCCTCTAAAAGAGTATATATTTCTCTAAAAGAGCGCACACACGGAACGTCTTTTTAAAGACGCGTCTTTTTAAAGATGCTTTTCCGATTGTGTGTTATTCCTGGTTGTGCTCGTTATCTCTCGCCTTCTAACGGTAACGATCACTGTCTTTCGTGTCTGGGCACTGCTCACGCGGAGACAGCGTTCGTGGATGGTCACATTCTCATTGCGAGAATGTGTCCATGGCAACGTTGCGGTCGCGGCTCGCCTTCGTAAGGAAGCGAGCCACCCCAGAGGCTCCCGCCTCGGTCCTTTTACCCACGGGTTTGAGGCCAGCGCGGCTAGCACTGGGGGCGATTTGGGGACCCCAATGGGACCGCCTCCGCCGGGTATCCCCCCGCGGACCTCCCATTCCCCAGCACGCTCGTCTGCCCCGATCGGGCTTCCGGGTGAGTCCGCCGGCTCGTCTCACGGCGAGTTCGACCTCTTATTCGGAGCCCGCGAAAGTGATGAGCTCTCGAGCGCAGCATCGGAGAGCGGGCTCGTCCAGTCGGAAGCCTCGGCTGGGCTCCTCCCTCCGGGGTCGATCGCCCAGTCACAGGCTGACGCGGAGATGACGACATGCTTTCCCGGACAGCCGCGAGCGTCGGTTAGAGTGGATTTCACCGCTCTTCCCTGAACCCTCGCGGCTCTGTGATTGGTTCCTGGGCTCGCGGCGCCGCTCAAAGCCACGCCCCGCCCCGTTCCTTTCTTCCCGGAAGTGCATGAAGAGCTGACAAGGTCGCGGGAGGCACCTTTTACTGCCCGGTCCCGATCTTTTCAGCTTCCCCGCTCTCACTACCCTCGATGGTGGGGCGGCCAAGGGTTATTCGGCAATCCCCCAGTGGATAAAGGCGCTCGCGGGGCACCTATGCCCGCAGAGCGCCGCCACCTGGCGTGGGTGCCCAAAGCCCTGTCCAAGGCCTGTAGGTTTACGTCGTCTCTGATGGTCAAAGCCTACAGCGCTGCTGGACAAGCCGCCTCCGCCCTGCACGCCATGGCTCTCCTGCAAGTCCGCCAAGGCGCTAAAGGAACTGCACGAGGGTAGTTCCGCCCCGGGATTGATGCAGGAACTGCGCTCGGCGACCGACCTCGCTCTGAGCGACGGAGGTCACGGCGCGGTCTCCCGGGCGGACGATGGCCACACTAGTGGTCCAGGAGCGCCACCTTTGGCTCAACCTGGTCGAGATGGGTGAGGCCGACAGGACACGATTCCTTGCTGCCCCCATTTTCCAGGCGGGCCTATTCGGCAACACCGTCGAGGACTTTGCCCAGCAGTTCTCGATGGTAGAGCAGTAGATGGATGCTAGCCGGCTTGTCCTGCCCCGGCGTGGCTCAAGATCCCCCCATCTACTCATCGCCGAGGGCGTCCCCCTGCGGTGACTGCACCGGCTCCGCCGCAGCCCGCCCCTCCGGCCCGGCCCCGGCGTGGAGCCCACCGCAGGAAGCCGACGCCACCCGTCTCACAGCCAGCACCGAAGAACCCACGGAGGTCTTCGAAGCGCCCCTGAGACGGGCGACCCAGGGACAACGAAACCCGCTGCTCTGGAGCTGGTAAGCAGATCTTCTTTTTGTTACCTTTTGCATTTAATTGCGCTGCATGCCCAAGTGGCTGCAGTACTCAAGAGCTCCGCAAGAGTGGTTTCCTTGTTCCCTGGGTCACATATTCGGTGTGTACGGCTGGCATCACGACCACCGTCCACCACTCCATTTGGCAGGTTGGCGCTCCAGCGGCGGTCTCCCGCCCTGAGCGCCCAGCTGTGGCACAAATCCGCCCCCGATGTGACAGTCTCCACGGGTCATGAGGACAGGCCTCTTCCTCCCCCGTCCCAGGCTGTTCCGGGGGTGGTCACAAGGAGCCAGGTAAGTGCTTCGATGTCCTCGGACTCAGCACGGCCACGATGTGGTGTGGCACCTCAAGCTCCGCCCCGCCGCGAGGCCCCACCCGCCGGTACATCCGATGACGTTGTCCCTTTGGTCCCCCTTGCGCGGAACTCGGATGCATGGCTTGCGCTTTCCAGTCCGTCGCGAGGGCTGGTCCGGACCGTCCGACTCGGCTGCACGATTCACTTCACTGGGCATCCGACCAGGTCCAGCGGTGTCCACTTCACCTTGGTGAAAGATGGAAACGCTGCTACCTTGCGCGGAGATCGCTACCCTCCTACGGAAGGACGCGATAGAACCTGTCCCTCCAGCCGAGATGAAGAAGGGGTTTTACAGCCCCTACTTCATTGTACCGAAAAAAGGCGGTGGGTTGCGGCCAATCTTGGACCTGCGAGTACTGAACCGGGCCTTACACAGACTCCCGTTCAAGATGCTGACGCAAAGACGCATTCTAGCGAGCGTCCGGCATCAAGATTGGTTCGCGGCGGTAGACCCGAAGGATGCGTACTTTCACGTCTCGATCCTTCCTCGACACAGACCCTTCCTGCGGTTTGCGTTCGAGGGTCAGGCGTATCGGTACAAGTCCTCCCTTTCGGCCTGTCCCTGTCTCCTCGCATCTTTACGAAGATCGCAGAGGCTGCCCTTGCCCCGTTAAGGGAGGTGGGCATTCGCACTCTCAACTATCTCGACGACTGGCTAATCCTAGCTCACTCTCAAGACGGGTTATGCGCACACAGGGACCTGGTGCTCTCACACCTCAGCCGACTAGGGCTTCGGGTCAGCTGGGAAAAGAGCAAGCTCCTCCCGGTTCAGAGCATCTCTTTTCTCGGTTTGGAGTTGGACTCAGTCTCCTTGACGGCGCACCTTACGAACGAGCGCGCCCAGTCGGTGCTGGCCTGTTTGAAGGCGTTCAAACAGAAAACAGCGGTTCCACTGAAACATTTTCAGAGGCTCCTGGGGCATATGGCGTCCTCGGCGGTGGCCACCCCGCTCGGGTTGATGCATATGAGGCCGCTTCAGCACTGGCTCCAGACTCGAGTCCCGAGACGGGCATGGCGCCACGGGACACACCGCGTGGCCATTACGTCGGTCTGTCACCGTCTTTTCAGCCCTTGGACCGACCTCTCGTTTCCACGAGCAGGTGTTCCGCTAGAACTGGTCTCCAGGCGCGTCGTGGTCACGACAGACGCCTCCAAAATGGGCTGGGGCGCTGTTGGCAACGGGCACGCAGCCGCCGGCCTCTAGACAGGTCCGCAGCTGCGTTGGCACATCAACTGCCTCGAGTTACTGGCAATTCTTCTCGCCCTGCGGAGGTTCCGGCCGTTGATCCAGGGCAAGCACGTGCTAGTTCGGACAGACAGCACGGCAGCGGTAGCATATGTCAACCGCCAAGGCGGTCTGCGCTCCCGCTGTATGTCATAACTCGCCCGCCGTCTCCTCCAACGGAGTTAGCAGCACCAAGTCGCTGCAAGCCACTCACATCCCGGGCAACCTCAACACTTCGGCGGACGCGCCGTAACAACAGGTTACCCTCAAGGGAGAGTGGAGACTCCACCTTCAGGTGGTCCAGCTGATTTGGAGTCGATTCAGTCAGGCACAGGTGCACCTGTTCGCCTCCCAAGAATCCTCCCACTGCCCGCTCTGGTACGCCCTCACCGAGGCCTTCCTCGGCATAGACGCGCTGGCACACAGCTGGTCCCCTGGCATTCGCAAATATGCGTTTTCCCCAGTGAGCCTGCTCGCACAGACCCTGTGCAAGATCAGGGAGGACGAGGAGAAGGTCGTCCTGGTAAGCACCCTACTGGCCCGCCCAGACGTGGTGCTCGGACCTCACGCTCCTCGTGACAGCTCCCCCGGGCAAATTCCCCTGAGAAAGGCCCTTCTTTCTCAGGGAAGGGGCACCATCCGGCACCCGCGCCCAGACCTCTGGAATCTCCATGTCTGGCCCCTGGACGGGACGCGGAAGACCTAAGCTGTCTCCCACCTGCGGTGGTAGACACGTTCACTCAGGCTAGGGCTCCCTCTACGAGGCGCCTGTATGCCTTTAAGTGGTGTCTGTTCGCTAAGTGGTGTTCTTCCCATCAGGAAGACCCCCAGAGGTGCGCAGTCAGATCAGTGCTTTCCTTCCTGCAAGAGAGGTTGGAAGGGAGGCTGTCCCCTTCCACCTTGAAGGTGTACGTTGCTGCCATAGCAGCACACCATGACGCAGTCGACGGTAAGTCCTTAGGGAAGCATGATCTGATCATCAGGTTCCTAAGAGGCGCCAGGAGGCTGAATCCCTCCAGGCCACGCCTTGTTCCCTCATCGGACCTCTGTAGTTTTTCAGGGTCTACAGAGAGCCCCCTTTGAGTTTTGCAGTCAGCCGGGCTTAAGGCACTCTCCTTGAAGACTGCCCTCCTGACTGCGCTCACTTCCATCAAGAGGGTAGGTGACCTGCAAGCGTTCTCTGTCAGCGAAACATGCCTGGAGTTCGGTCCGGGCTATTCTCACGTGATCCTGATACCCCCGACCGGGCTATGTGCCCAAGGCTCCCACCACTCCTTTTAGGGACCAGGTGGTGAACCTGCAAGAGCTGCCCCAGGAGGAGGCAGACCCAGCCCTGTCGTTGCTGTGTCCGGTGCGCGCTTTACGCATCTATTTGGATCGCACGCAGAGCTTTAGAATCTCTGAGCAGCTCTTTGTCTGCTTTGGTGTACAGCGGAAAGGAAGCGCTGTCTCCAAGCAGAGGATCGCCCACTGGCTCATTGACGCCATAACTATGGCATGTCTCGCCCAAAACATGCCGCCCCCGGTAGGGCTACGAGCCCATTCTACCCGTGGTGTAGCGGCTTCTTGGGCCCTGGCCAGAGGTGCCTCTCTAACAGACATTGCAGAGCAGCGGGCTGGGCAACACCCAACACCTTTGCAAGGTTCTACAACCTCCGGGTGGAACCGGTTTCGTCCCAGGTAGTGGCACGCAACACAAGCGGATAAGCCCGGGATAGCCGGCCGGGTGTATCGCTTGCACATAGCGCCTTCCACCTCCTTTTGAGCTGAAGACGTGCGCTGTTAATTCCCAGTAGTGTTCACAAAAGTTGTTCCCTGGTTGACTTCCTCCGAGCCCTGTGGCAGTCGAGTTTCCGGAGAGACTCGCTGCCGGCCCAGTACACGCGCTAACTAAGAGCCCGGTTCTGGGGTAGGTGCTCCGCATGTGGCGGTTCCCTGTAAGGCTAACCCCATGTGATCTATATCTTCCGCTAGTTCGTTTCCCTACTGGCAAACTGCGTCTTCCTTGGGCAGAGCCCCTCAGTCTCCATGTTGTAGTAACTCCTCCCCCATTGGGTAGGATCTACCTTGAAGGCTCTCCACATGGTTGGAAAGACCGTGTGATGTATTCTTCCACTTAAATATCCCCCCTCTCTTGGGGCGAGGTGTGGTCTCCGCGGTGTCCTCCCCTTGGGAGGGACACCCCCCGACTAGACCTGGCGGCCCAGTCGGATAATCCCCCTTCTTTTTTAGGGAGTGGAAAAAGAGAAGGGGAAAGAGGCCATGACTGGGTTAAGCCTGTCTCTATCTCTGGGTAGTCGACTTGTCCCCAAAAAGGGCCGTTCGACACTCATAACTGTGTTGGGGGAGGTTACGTGTCGACCTGGTGTGCTGGCTATGAGGCACACAGCAAGTCTGCCCACCACACACCGCCAGTTCACGTAACACAGTTCAGCCTTGTGGCGTTTTGTATAGGGACCCCTAGTGTCACTACATCGACACCAACGTCGAGTGAGTGACAGATAGGGAACGTCATGGTTACTGGTGTAACCTCCGTTCCCTGATGGAGGGAACGAGACGTTGGTCCCTCCTGCCACAATGCTGAACTACCCGCTGAAATGGCCGGACCTTATATCGGCTCCTCAGCGTAAAACCTGAATGAGTGGTTGCATACCAGCTCCTTTTATACCCGTATGTTCGGGGGAGTGGCATGCAAATACCACTCGCCAATTTTCATTGGCCTTTTATCAAAGACCAGAGGTGTCTCGGGCTCCCAAGAGTGACCCCTAGTGTCACTACATCGACACCAACGTCTCGTTCCCTCCATCAGGGAACGGAGGTTACACCAGTAACCATGACGTTATTTAATATCAACACTGTATATAAATTGCAGCTCTTTTCTAATAGCTAGCCAAGTTACTACTGTACTGTGTTTTAGAATAATATTCCAATAAGCATTGTCAGAAACTAAAAAATAAAAATCACATACAGTAAATACCTGTAAGTTGTTGTAAAGTAAGCAGGCACCCTGTGAACATATTCATCATAACATATTTCTAAATAAGACTAAATATTTGCACTTTGCTCATAGTTGAGGTGATTTTACAGAGTTGGTGGTCATTAAACAGCCATCAGCATGCAGTCTTAACAATTTATTCTGCCGTTTAAAACCTCAAGCCTGACGCCACCTACACTACACTACTCCAGCAAACCCACATGCACACACACAAACCAAAAACAATGAGAGGAAATATGAAATGGTGGAAAGACAGAGACACAGAAGTTGCACCTCCTGGCAAACACATTTTGTCCACTGAATAATTAACAGCACTAGTGTTGATGTACTAAAGTTTCGCTGGGTGGTTTTGGATTTCTACTCAATCGAAATGAATAAGAATCAACTGCTTGATTCTTAGCTGACCATTCACATTCCAGTGGCATTGTTTCTAGCAAACTTTAATTTAAGCTGATTTTAAGGGGAAAAATCTCAATCCAATCTCAAAGGTTGGGGATAGCCAATGCACAAAATCGAAATAAGGGAATATTCTTTCTCATACACAAAAGGGCAGAGATGTCAACCCAAAGTTTCTTGAAATGATGTCTACCTGTATATAAAAAAACAAGAGAAAGGATCTGATGCTAAAATTACATTTCTGAAAACTAAACTTTGTAAAGAAACAGCTGTGGCACTATATCCTTTTCCAGTATGTTATGTTTTTTTTTAGCCTGCACCAGCTCACTCTGTCTCTAAGTTCATCCATTCCATATTTATTAGATTCGGTCCTTCTGTCTGCAATAAGGAGGCAGTGAGTTTGTGTGTGTGTGTGTGTGCGCGCACAGTCTATGGAGAGCAGGATTCCTCCAGAGGCTGGCTGTGTAGAGACTCATTTCTATACTCATTAGTGAAACGTGGGTTGCATGGCAAGTCTCCATGTCTAGACATTCATCCAAAACTCATCCTTCACTATTGCAATTAAAGGAATGTTCCGGGTTCAATGTAAGTTAAGCTCAATCGAAAGCATTTGTGGCATAATGTTGATTACCACAAAAATTTATTTCGACTCGTTCCTCCTTTTGTTTAAAAAAAAAAAAAAGCAAAAATCAAGGTTCCAGTGAGGCACTTATAATGGAAGTGAATGGGGGCCAATTTGTTAATGTTATAATACTCACTTTTTCAAAAGTATAACCACAAGACATAAAGGATATGTGTGTTAACATGATTTTAGTGTGAAGAAATCACTTAGCTTAACTTGTATTGAACCTGGAACATTCCTTTAAGGAAATACAATTTAATCAAATAAGACTGCTTATTCTGTCTGACCTCTTTCGCCCTCATTCTCACTTCTGTTCCAATAAGCGTGTGATTACTTATATAAGTTCTATTGAAAAACGAGACAACCAAGATACATTATAATGACAGTTGAACTCAAGCCTTGTGTATGGGATGGTAAGGTTAGACTTTAAAGGCAGCTGAAAACAGAGACAGTTTAACTCTCTAGACCAAAATAACAACAGGAAATATACCAATGATACTGCACAGGAAGGAAGTTGCTAGCTGCCCTCCTCTTTTAAATTCTCCCTTGCTCCCTTTATCCATTCATCCTCTGTCATGCCACTGGGCAGTTCCCGTGCAAACTGAAATGTAAAAAAATACTCCAAAACACAAACAAGGATCAGATGTGCATATATAGGCTAGGTAGAAATTGTAATGTTTAATGTGTGTGTTCATGTATTTCATGTCTTTTATTTTGAAAAGTTTAGTTCCTGTTCCATGTCAAGTCAGGTTTATGTCAAGTTTTAGTCAATTCTATTCAAGTTCATGTTCATGTTTATGTTTCAAGTTTATAGTTAGGGTTTTTTGGATTTCACTTTTGTAAATAAAATTGCACTTGGATTCTTCACTCCATCGTCTTCGTCATTGCCAGCAGCCACTCGTTACAGAAATACCTAACCGACTATGAACTCAGCAATCCAGCTCCTCCGCCTACGTCAGGGGAATCGTCCCTGTGGACGATGTGGAGGACTTTGTACTCTGGCATGCCGAGTGGACTTTAATGAGGTTGCCCTCAAAGACATTTTCCGTTTTGGATTAAATTTGCCAATCTCTTCACTGATGCCAGGTGGTCAGAGTACCCACAGCCTGGCTCAATATATAGACCTCGTCCTGCAGATTATTGGTTCCACGTTCACTATGGGGGAGGCAGATGCCGAGCCAGAGGTCCACGACATGGCCGCCGAGCCAGAGGTCCACGACATGGCAGCCGAGCCATAGTTTCACGTCATGGCCACCGAGCCAGTGTTCCACGTCATGGCCGCCGAGCCAGAGGTCCACGTCATGGCCACCGAGCCAGAGTTCCACGTCATGGCCGCCGAGCCAGAGTTCTTCGTCATGGTCGCTGAGCTAGCGCCATCGTTTGCCCCGGATCCTCAGCCTGTTCCATGCCATGTCACATCAAAGCCTCAGCCTGTTCCATGCCATGTCACAGCCACACCTGAGCCTGCTCCATGCCATGTCACAGCCACGCCTCAGCCTGCTCCATGCCATGTCACAGCCACGCCTCAGCCTGCTCCATGCCACGTCACAGCCACGCCTCAGCCTGCTCCATGCCACGTCACAGCCACGCCTCAGCCTGCTCCATGCCACGTCACAGCCACGCCTGAGCCTGCTCCATGCCACGTCACAGCCACGCCTGAGCCTGCTCCATGCCACGTCACAGCTACGCCTGAGCCTGCTCCATGCCACGTCACAGCCTCGCCTGAGCCTGCTCCATGCCACGTCACAGCCACGCCTGAGCCTGCTCCATGCCACGTCATAGCCACACCTGAGTCTGTTCCACGCCATGTCATGGCCACATCTGAGCAGTTGGACCTGGAGATGGTTCCCGCCCTTGTACCCATCCTTAGTTCTCCTGAGCAGGCAAGGGGAACTTTCAACCCTCCGACCCCACCTGGACCCTCCAAGCCCTGGACTCCGCCTTGGCCTGTCGGTTCCTCGACATTGCCTCAGCTCTGCGTTCCCTCGGCCCTCGGAGTCCCTTGTCCCTCCGGCTCCTCTTTGGTCTGTCGGTCACCTGGCTCCGCCTTGGCTCTCCGATCCTCTGGCTGCGCCTCGTCCCTCCGATCCGTCAGCTCCACCGAGGACCTCCTTCCCTACAGCTCCACCTTGGTCCTCAGTCCCACCGGCTCCGCCTCAGTCTTCTGATACCCCAGCTCCATCTTGCTCCTCCGAGCCTCCAGCACCGCCTTGGTCCTCCCTGCCATCAGCTCCACCCTGGCCCTTCAAGTCTTCGGCTACTCTCCGGGCACCAAGTTCCATGGTGTCGCACTTCAAGTCTCTCACGGCTCTGCTTTCCATGGTTCCGCCCCTCAAGTCTCTCACAACCCCACCTTCCACAGCTCCACCCCTAGAGCCTCTCAGGGCCCCACCTTCCATCGACTCTCCCCTGGTCCCATGTCCCACGCCCTGTCTCACCAGGCCACGCCCCACGCCTCAAGACCCCGCCCCCAGCTCCCTACAGAACTTTGGAACTATGTCATGTTATGTGTTTGTTCATGTTTTGGGGCATCGGGAGCCGCCCCTAGTGGAGGGGGGGGGGGTATGTAATGTTTAATGTGTGTGTTCATGTATTTCATGTCTTTTATTTTGAAAAGTTTAGTTCCTGTTCCATGTCAAGTCAGGTTTATGTCAAGTTTCAGTCAAGTCTATTCAAGTTCATGTTCATGTTTATGTTTCAGGTTTATAGTTAGGATTTTTTGGATTTCACTTTTATAAATAAAATTGCACTTGGGTTCTTCACTCCATCATCTTCGTCATTGCCAGCAGCCACTCGTTACAGAAATAGAGACGGATGAGACTCAATGAAAAATTTAACGTTATTTTTTCCCCTAAGGTTCAGTTATGATGTTAGTCAGGGTTTCTTGCACACACATACAAGTTTTCAACAGTTTCAGCCTTCTCTCCCTGACCGTTAGAATTAAATGCACTATTTTATGCTACTGTACCTTTAAGACTTAAGTAAAAAGTAAGAATTATGGAGGCCACTGTGCTCTTGGGAACTTTCAATTCAGTTAATTTTTTTTTTTTTTTTTTTGTAGCCTTCCCCAGCTCTGTGCCTCAACACAATCCTGTCTCTGAGCTCTGCAGGCAGTTCCTTTGACCTCATGGTTTGGTTTTTGCTCTGATATGCATTTTCAGCATTGAGACCTTATATAGACAGGTGTGTTCCTTTCCAAATCATGTCGAATCAATTGAATTTGCCACAGGTGGACTCCAATCAAAGTATAGAAACATCTAAAAGATAATCCAGAGAAATGGGATGCATCTGAGCTAAATTTCAAGTGTCATAGCAAAGGGTCTGAATTATTATGTCAATGTGATATTTCAGTTTTTTCTTTTTAATAAATTTGCAAAGTTATCAAAAATCTGGTTTTTGCTTTGTCGTTATGGGGTATGGAGTGAAGATTGATGTGAATGTTTTTTTTTTTTTTAAAGCATTTTAGTATAAGGCTGCAACTTAACAAAATGTGAAAAATGAAGGGGTCCGAATACTTTTTGAATGCACTGTATATTAAACCACTAGAGTCTTACCACTTAGAGATTACTTTTATGCTGTTTTTATGTGATTTCTGGAGCTTGAAAGGTCTGGTCACCATTCACTTGCATTGTATGGACCTACAGAACTGAGATATCATTCTAAAATCTTAATTTGTGGTCTGCAGAAGAAAGAAAGTCATACACATCTGGGATGGCATGAGGGTGAGTAACTGATGAGAGAATTTTATGAAAGAAAACTATAATAAACACATTAAAACGATAGCCCTAGTCATTATACAAAAATATTTGACAATATTGAATAAAGTATTCCAGAGAGCCATGTGTTTTCATGTCAAATAAAATGTTTTCATACAATTTGATAATGCACGTACTATATTGGCAATTGCAGATAATCTTAAAATGTGTCAAATGACACAGGAAATTGTTCAGAGACTTGTGCATGGAAGTCATAAAGGCCACAAAAGGACAGTTAATACTGTGTAGGTTTGTGTGGGTTTGTTGTCCCTCTCAGTAAACCAAACAGGCAGTCAGATACAGATACAGCACTACCCCATGGAGCACATAATGGGTTATGTGGTTTCTTAGTATCAGGATGGCAGCACAGAACACCTGACTTGTGTCGAGGATGGAGCTAGTACCCTCCTGGGTAATGATGCAGCCCTATAACTACCAGACAACCTTTCTCACAATATCTGCAGTCTAATGTAATGAAGCGATGAGGTCATCCTCACCACATCTACTCTCTGCTGGAAGCATACTCTGCTACAGATGGCAGACTTTAACCCACCGCTGTGTGTTTGAGTCTGTATGTGTGTGTGCTGATGTCTATGGGTTACTTTAGGACAACAGTGTTTTCAGTTTAACTCGCAATAAACACCCTGCTCGGCTGCTAGCTCTCCCCATCCTGATTCCACCTCTCTGCCTCTGGAATACGGCCAGCCAGACATTACAGGAACCTCACAGAATGGGGAGACAAACATCTGCAAAGGCACATTTAAACTATTTAGTGTAGGGATGAAAATCTTTATTACCATGCTTGAATAGACTGCATAATATTATAAGCTATTTCATGTTGCCATGCCTTCCCCCTTCCTCTCATGTTTAATTTGCTGCTGTTTTTGTTCTACTCTGTGTGAACACAAAGAAAAGTAGTTTAATCCACAAACTACTGAATATAAGGCAGACTGGGGCTAGTTGTTGCACTTTTTATGCCAGTGAATATTTCTCAGCGAAGGTTTATTTTTGAAAATCCATTTCTGTATAGCCACATACCTTAAAGTCTTGGCTACAAAAAAGCTATTAAACATTTCCACTATTACTGTGCACAGCAAAAAAGATGCAGTTCATTGAACACATTGACCTTCTGTGATCTTTTGCTTGACATTAAACCAGTGATATCTGACTGTTTTCAATGAAACTACATTTGTATGTACTTAATACAGCTAAAAACAGGCATATATTATTGTGGATAAGTCAATGTAACTACTAGATGTCCTAAGGTGTAGGCAAGCTGCTAATGGTTGGATCAACTGCAGGAAAGCAAAAAAAAAATAAAATAAAAAATAAAAAAAAAATAAAAAAAAGAAAGAAAGAAAGAAAAGAAAATCAAACGGATCCCCAGAGAATCAGCCTTCATTCCATTTGTGTTAAACGACAGAAACGCAGTCAATTGTCTGCAGGTTTTTTTCGGGAACACAATAAGGGAGAGTTGGTAAAATAAAGTGCATTTACGATTGGCAAGAAAATGGAATGTGCTCGTTTAAGCAGGAGAGAACACAATTTGAAGAGCACTTACAGCAGTCTAGACAATATTTCCCAGCTGAAAATAGCAATTAAACAATGGACACCAATGAGGGCTGAGTCGTTGGATAAATCGACAGGATTTAGTTACTCTGCATTTTGGACCTGTATCATAAGTGAGAATGTTTTGTGTGTAGTATGTGTAATAGTGAATGGTGTTTTGCAAAATGACACACACATTTAGAGACAACCATACATGCATGCCCACACACTTATATGTACACATAAAAGCTATTTTGTGAGACAATAAAAAATAAGTGAGAAATTAGTTTTGCACAATAGGGTAGGCATTTTAAATGAAAAAATTTAATTTAGCAATATATGTAAGAAAATCATGACCACTCACATTAAAATGAAGACTTCAGTCATAACAGTAAATAAATAAATAAATAAATAAAAGTTGTTTTATTCTACATGGAGAGGGTCCGCACATAGGAACTGCCATGTTGGAATCACATGACCAGCTGAATACTACTCACTTCATCTCAGTATCCGTCCTGTTATTTGACACTTTCACTCATTAATTAAGTAATCATGGCTGACTGTGAATACTACATGTCTACAATGGCATCTTAAACTGAAAACTATTGATTTTAAATGATGCTGCATCCAAGCCGCTAGGTGTTAGTGTAAGTCCAAGATGACACAAAGACAAAAGTTACTGAGTGCACCTTTAAACATCTTTGACATGTGTTCCTTTTGTCAATTAAATATTTTACATAGTTGAGGATACAATTAAATTGGGAATGCATGAAGGATGATGTTAAATTCATAACACACATACTGTATAATTGTAATAGAAGTTTGTGATAATTGTAGACATAAATGGTAAAGTACTAAAACATAAATAGGCAGTATGTATTCAATGTGTATATAGCAATGATTGTCAATAAATAACCCATTTTAAGATTATGGATCATAGACCTTTTTTTACGCCACCAGACTAAAATGTAAACATATTAGTCATATACCGATCAGCTGCAACATTAAAACCACCTGCCTAATATTGTGCAGGTCCCTCTCATGATGCCAAAACAGCACCAACCCGCATCTCAGAACAGCATTCTGAGATGCTATTCTTCTCACCACAATTGTACAGAGCGGTTATCTGAGTTACTGTAGACTTTGTCAGTTCAAACCAGTCTGGACATTCTCTGTTAATCTCTCTCATCAACAAAGCATTTCCATCCACAGAACTGCCGCTCACTGGATGATTTTTGTTTTTGGCACCATTCTGAGTAAATTCTAGAGACTGTTGTGTGTAAAAATCCCAGGAGATCAGCAGTTACAGAAATACTCAAACCAGCCCATCTGGCACCAACAATCATCCATGCGATTATCTAATCAGCCAAACGTGTGGTAGCAGTGCATAAAATCATGCAGATATGGGTCAGGAGCTTCAGTTAATGTTCACATCAACCATCAGAATGGGGAAAAATGTGATCTCAGTGATTTGGACCATGGCATGAATGTTGGTGCCAGATGGGCTGGTTTGAGCATTTCTGTAACTGCTGATCTCCTGGGATATTCACACACAACATTCTCTTGAATTTAATTGGGTTGGAGCTGTTTTGGCGGCACGAGGGGGACCTCACAATATTAGGCTGGTGGTTTTAATGTTGTGGCTGATCGGTGTATGTACACCAGAGCATGTGAGCGGAGCGGGAGCAATAAGAATTTCACTGGAGCGAGGAGTGCGTTTCACGAGACTGCGCTCAGCCCCGCACCGACCGCACAAGAGGCGCACACTTTCCTCTCCGAACAGAATGCGCTACATTTCGTGTGTGGTCACATTAATATGTGTGTGCTTCTACACTGACAAATATCTGGTGTCCAAGATTTTAAACAGAGTGGATTATCAGAGATGAGGCAGCGTTTAAACTCTGTGTGATTCGCGAGCTGATGGTGACAGGTGCCGATTCCAACAACAGACTACAGTGAGGTGAGAGTGCAGAGGCAGTTCAAACGCAGATTAGTTTCCAAGACATACGTCTGTAAAGTAAAATAATTGTATTAGGCTACCACGACATCTGTAAGGTTTACGCGATAAGCGATGTCTGTATAAATCACAGAGATGAGTGTCGACTGCATTTACATCCTGCTGTCACATGTAACTGACCCATCAGAAAATGTATGCTAGCTGTGTTGATTAATTATGAAGTATTAAATATGTTCATATGTATCTGGGATTATTAGAAGAAATTGAATATCTGGCAAAATTGAAAACAGAACTGGTTACATTAGCAAGCCAGTAATCCTACAGTACACTCGTCTATACCAAGTGTGCTCACGTACACAAGGAATTGTTTTTTTTTTGGTGATAGGAGAAACAAGCAAGTGCACACAGAACATTACAGTGAGACAGAATATAAAACAAGGTAAGAGTATAAACAGACATACAAAAAAAATAGGACATATAACAGAATGGCATATGTACATGTGCAAGTGCTAATATATGTTTATATTCTTTTCACATTATGTAATTTTATTTGTCCCTCCGGAAAATATGTTGCGAAATGTGGGGCTCAACACAATTTTTCCCATTCACTCTGCTCAAATCACAAAATTAGGACTTGTGTCCTTTTCTAATTTTCCTAATCAAAAGAAATCATGTCTGTTTGTTTCTCATGCATCCGTCAAAACGCAACAGCCAACGTTAGATGAAGTTTTGAAGTGCGTCTTACATTTTCTGGTGTCTTCTCAATGACCAACATCCACTTCAGACACTTGGTGAACTTTAGAAACAATTAATTAAAGGGTTCACTGGCTTTTTACAAACATGTCAATTCGAATGGGATAAGAATAACGGGGGTTATTTTTACAGAGCATTTGATAGGTAAAAGATGCTATTATCTGGCGCAGGAACGCGTAGCCCACAAAAAGTCCAGAAAAATTACTGACATGAACGATTAGCATGGGATAAAATAAATGAGAAGCTCTGGTAATTAGGCTGTTACATTACCCCACATCCCCATATAAAATAACCACGTCCAAATAAGGCAGAAAGAACAAGCCTACTTTTTTTTTTAAAGTAGCCTACATCAAGGCATTGTTTGTGCAGTTGTTATTTGTGCCATGAAATATTAGGTCATACGCCAATATGAAGAGGGAATTTTTGTACCTGATACAAAAAAATAAACAAGAATGTTGACAAAGAAATTATGCTCTAAGTTCTTTCTCATTTCACACCGCTCCGCCCTGGAGCGATGACTTCTGAACTTAAGCGTTGGAGTTGAGCGTTCGCACATGAGCGAATATTTGAGTGGAGTGACAACTCGCTCCACTCCGCTCACATGCTCTGATGTACGCAGCAAGTTGATATGGAAAATACAGTATATTTTTAAATTAACTTATAACTAAATTAAATTTTTAATTAACTACGCCCCAAAGACAGTTTTCAAATATATGAAAACACACGTGAAACATATCACGTCATTTAAACTCTACCCTTCATCCTTGGACACTTCACTGTTTGTAACACTTCACTTGGCATTCCAGACAGGATGTCAGTCAATGTGTTGCTCGACGGTTTGCAATGGTTGATCAAGCTTTGGTTTCGTTTGGAAATATTTTCATTAGCGGCACAAAAATAGAAAATTAACTGCCCAAATTTGGTCTAAAATGTCAGTTACTCAATATTAACTACGTGTTTATTGAACAGCTGTTTTAAAGCAATATAACACTCGTAACTGACGTATGGCCGAATCACAGACATGCTGATATTCCAAACTGATTACACTGTGAATTTGATGATAGTAGGTCGAAAGTTCAGCTGCTTGGACCGTGCTTACCAAAATTGTAATCACTTCCACCCGGTGGCCGAAGCTGGAAGTGTTGTTGAATGGTATAGGCACATGTGAGCTTCAGTTTCCAAGTGAAATGTCCACAGAGTGGTGCCAAAAGTGAGTTGTATTGTAAATAATATAATACACTGAGCAGGAATACATATTTTATTAACTTCACCCCCATACCCAAACCCTAAACCTAACTGTTAGTGGAGTAAAAATTTAATTTTAGAACAAATACGCAACTTCCGATCACTCTCACCACTGCTTATGTGAACGTGTTTACTTTTTTGTTCCTATGGGACCAGAAACCATGTCTGTGATAGCATAATGGTGCTAACAGTTTTTATAGAGGGAAAGATGACCACAGTTGAAACAATGCAAAAATGTCTGATGGGGAATAGCGCTTGTAATTTTGAAGTTTGGAGTATATTCAGTACAACAGTATTTCATGTTTTACTGACGTGTCTTTAATATTTCATGCATGAATAAAGATCAGTGTGGTACTTTACATGATTAAAACATGAACTACAAGCTGAGGCTTTTACTTTAATGATCTAGTCAACAATTAATCCTGATTATGGTACTGAGGTCTGTATAATTTATGGTAAATAAACTTTACAGTGTACCTGTCTGTAATCAAGGTATTAGGGGAACAAAGAGACATTATGCTGATTTGACCTAATGCAAACCAGTCTGTATGTCTTCCAGACAAGTCTTTAATTTCCCTCTCTCTCCTCTTTTCTCTCTCACTCACAGAGGTCAAGGTGTCCTCCTCCTGCTAGTGAATATGACCGCAAACGTATGACATCATTGCTAATGCCTGCATGCAACACCAATTCATCATCCTTCTACAGCTTCTCGCTTCCCTCTCCCCTCAAGCTCATCTTACCTCAACTTCTATGAGCTGTATACTTACAATTATTCTGTGTGGTCTCAAGAGATCAGCTGTACACACTGCCTGCAGTGCTATAGGCTACGTACTACAGAAAGCATGCATATTAAAGATGGCGGTAATGTCAGTGCAGTGGATACTCACATAGTCATGAAAAGCTTTGGATTCACTTGAGTGCTCACACATTTCTCTCCTCTCAGGAGCAGCAGAGTAGAGATCCCAGAAAACACTGTAACAAAAGATGTGCACTGTTTTACAAAAAAATTAATTACTATTCTCAGATAATTAAAGCCCGATCCGGATGAGACTAGATAGGAATGTCTGTGAATGGAGTATTTAATTTTTTCCCAATGCTTCAACACATTTATTTTGACCTTCATCAACTTACTTGATTTTTGGTTGAACTATCCCTTTAAAAAGAGAACGTAATCAATAAGCAAAGTTTGATCACAGACTGCTTAGAATGGCCTCAGCATATTTTTTATTTACAAAGTATTATAATATACAATTAATCATTTATATAAGTCTTGTTTATTTCAACGGGTTTCATGACCTTCCTGTAAAAATATTGGGTCATTGTTTTTGTGCTTGTCCTTGTATGGTTCTTATTTTGAAGTTATGCCTTTGTTTCCTGTTTCCCTTGTTGATTTGTCCCAGGTGTGTCTTGTTACTAGTCTTGTTAACCTTATTAGTCTTTTAATCTTTGTGTTAGTCCTTGTTAGTCTTTATGTCTTTGTCAGTTCTTATCCTTGTAAAGCCAGGCTCTCACTACATGATTTTTGGCCAGATTGTGCTGTCACATACAGATTTCTGAGGTCTGCGACAAAAACGCCTTATCACCGACAAATCAGTGCTCGCTACGGTCGGCAATGCTCTTTATGAGCAGTTCATCGACATGATCGGAGCCAGTCTTGAGCAGTCACAGACACTGGGATATATTCACCCAGTGCTTGATATTATCTCCACATGATCTTGTGTGAGCGATGCAGGGACAAGTTCGAACTGCACCAATCACATTTTATCATGCATCTTTATGTAACGGAAAGCCACAATTTGATCATAATTATGTTTTATTGTAATAAACTAACAAGTAATAATTTTTAACAAATTAATACATGATCTGCACACTCTACTTGACATTGTGCTGTAATTACCTCCAATTTTTTCCCCAAAACAGACACAGACAGTCTGCCCACGTCTTTCCAAACCTTGTTGCTGCCATATTTTCTTTTTTTGTCTCTTATTTTATGACAAAATAAGTGCACAGACAACTTGCAAGCTGATTGTGACCCTCCATTCTTGGATAAATCTTGTGATCACTCTAATTTCTCGCATGAATTTATGTGAGAAAACAATGTTTTGCTGTTGGTCGGGGTTGCCTCTTCGTCAAAGATCTTGTAGTTTGTGCAAGAAGCCGGCAGATAACAACAAACCTTGTTGTGTAATGTGAGCAGTACTGCAATTTGGGTAGTCTGACAGTCGGGTAGTGAGAGCCAGGTTTAAGGCTGTAGTGTTTGTTGTGTTCTGGTTTCTTGCTGCACTTTCTTCCTGCTTCTCAGGACTTCAGTCATTACACTTCTACATTATCCACACTCAACAACAGACACTTACACCTTAGTAACAACTACAGATCCTAATCCTGTCTAAATCAGTACATAAGATGAAACACAGATGTCCTATCTGAACAGTGCTAAAGTCATATGAAAGCAGAGATTTAGAGTTTCTTACCACCACCATGAGTGCAAGAACCCTGGTGGCTCTCCTAATGTTATGTTCTTCTCCCATCTGATCTGTCAAGTTTAACAGAGAAGAAATTCAGTGTGAAAAACTCGAACTGCGCTCCCTTTGTGATAAAAAATAAAAAATAAAAAAATAAAAATAACATAATTAAGATCAAACGCTGCATGGTCATGTTGCCAAATATAAATCTAAGTGATAAAACTGTAACTTGAGAGATAAGTGGCATCTGTTTGAAACCAATCCCAGGATTACCAGTCTATAGATTTGTTCCTTGCTAAGGCAGCATCCTAGCTGAAATGGAACTTCATAAGTGGCTGAATTGGAACTAGACACATGAATAACGCCAGAATTGATTCCAGTAGTTTGGTATTAACATGTTGTTAAGCTAACAACACAATACTCTGTTAAGCATAAAAATACATAGCACACAAAAATATTGGATAAAAGATTTTTTAATTGTATTTACTGTTATTGACATTTTTGGTATTCAATTAAATATTTTTATATTCGACATTGTTCTTGACTCGTCACCACCATGGATGATTTTTATTTTTTTCCACTGAGCTCATTGCAATAAATTCTGGGATTGCCCTATCTACAAAAGGTACATGCAATGCTGTCTTTGAATTTGGCAAAAACGAGGTATCTTAGAAGGCAGCATAATTTTGCTGTTAAATTAATTAAATTAAGTCTTTGCATCAGGAGATCACCTGTGATGTCTTAAAATACTGTCTCTGTACAGGGTTCCCACCCTTCCTGACCAATGAATTTCCATGACTTTTTCACATGAATTTTATAACCTCTCCAATCATTTGTGATTAGTGGATATGGTTGGTTGAAGTGACTGACAATGTGAGATGGGTTTACAGACATTAAAGTGCTAACAGCAACTGCAATAAACAACACGGGTGTGCCCAACATTATCTAAATTCATTGTTGCAAGAGAATTGGCTATTTTTGGGTGCAAGTCCAGTGTGAACTGGTTACAGGAGCAGAGTGGCCAAAGACAGGAGGTGCAGAGGAAGCAGATCACAATGAAAGTGGGCGTGGCATGGTCACAAGGGCTGGTTTGACTCACAACATGCTGTCTAGCTTGTTGGCATACATGTCTAAGTGGTGGGTGTTCAAAATTAAGTTTGGTGTGATCATGGAGCAGCGTGTATAAGTGCCTCTCATAGCCCTCTAAAAATAGCACAGCAAGGAACAGTAAGCAATATGTGTTGCTGCAGAAATTGATGAGCAGAAGTAGCGCCATGTGGTGGCATAGTTACGCTTCATAACGCTAGAGAAGTTTTACTGCTCAAGTTATACGGACAGTGTTTTAGGAAAGAATGAAGTTTGATATTATTTGCATTATTATTTGATATTATTTGCATGTTTTGCTTTGAATGGAAACTCGATGTTAAATAGTGGACTAGATCTGCTACACTGCTTGTGTAGACTTGCTACTGCTATAACATACACAGACATACATGCTGCTACTATTGTACAATAAGAAAAACACAAGACATGCTGTGTCAAGCATGTATGACATGCTGCTGCAAAATTAGACATAAATATAATCCCCCATCAGGGAAGCTGCACAAGCACATAAACACAAATCACAACCCTCCAAACAAGCAGATCTACCGCCAAGACTTGTGTACTGCTGCTGCTTTGAAGAGCCACGTGCCTTAGCCTGCTTGGCTGAATGGCATGACACTAATGAACTAAATCTCTATGTGTGCCTGGGCCTGCTTGGCCCGAAAAGCTTAAACAGCTCTGTGTATCTGGACCAGGAAATCCCAGCGCTTATTGAACTAGTGACTTAGCCTAGTTATGTGGATTTATTTAAACTAAGGACCTAAAATAGCAATGTGTGCCAGTGCATTAATTGAGTACAGATTATGTGCAAGGTGATAGAAGAAAAAGCCCCAGCAACCACCTGAGCAAATAGCATTTCAGAGAAAACTCTCACAGCGTGCTGTAGAGAAACCGGCTTAATTGCAAACTGAGCTTTACATAAATGTAAATGTTAGGCAAAGAGAGAGTACGCAAGTTGATTGGCTACACGATTACACATCAAAGGAGCTATCAGCTTACACCCTGTGAGCCGATCGGAGTGACATATCACATGTGAGCGAGCTGATTGGCTAACAGATAACAAGTTCAAAGAACCTATCAGTTTGCACCATCCAGAGTTTCATGCATGAAGTCTGAGAGAATGTGTATTTTTATGATATTTATTCTGTTATGTTCATTTACATTCATTATGTGACACAATTATGTGGTGATGCTTCAATAATTCAAATGCTGATTTTTTTATTTATTTTTTTTAGAAACCTTGCACATGTTCACATCTGAGCAATCATTAAAGGTCTCATAACACATATACAAGGCTCCAAGATCTTTAATTGGGACACTATAGCGGTCAGTGCTTTATTTACTGGCATTCCTTGCTAATTGATTTCAGTGGGCCAGTCTTTTTGTTTTTACCTTACTATTTGTGTCAGTCTCATTTTCTCTCTTTCCTCCTCTATCTTTGTTCTATTCCAAAATGTATTTAACTAATTTTATCCCTCTGTCATTCGCAAATATTTACTTGATACGGAGCTTTGACACTCGTTTTTTTCGCCATTTACTGTAACTGTTTAACTGTATCTTTTCAGCAATCATGTCATCAGCAAACCTGAATCGAAACACTCGTAGGTTTGGTTATAAACACATCTCTCTCGTAAACACAGCTGGGAAGGACAGCAAGCCATTAATGTTGAGAGTCTCTCTTAGAGACCCTTCAGAGGGTTTCTAAAATGTATCCCTTGCTGTCTGATGTACTGCAGCTGCATTGCAAACAGGTCAACGGTATCTACTCTTGGTATTGGGTCACAGTGTAAAAAAATTATTCATTTATATATTACTAACTAAAATGGGATATTTACCCATTTAATCCCAATTTATTTTCCCAGCTAAGTGAGCACATGTATTTTACTCCTTGGATAGTCCAAACAAAACAAAATGTAGTGTAAAAACAAACAAATAAAAGATAGTAAAAGTGTGAGATTTATTCTGGGTCACAACTGTAACTGGTGGGAAACTACAAGCAAATTTGCTTAGTTGTTCAATAAGACCCAATATAAAATTGCAAACAATAACATAACAGTTTTTTTTTGTTTTTTACTAACAAGCAATTGTGGGGGGAAAGGGAATGTCAAACTAAGAGGAACTGCATTTTTCTTTTAATTTTCCTTTGTTCCATTTATTGTAACAATACTTTGAAATCTGCAATTTTATAATGGGTCTCAGTTAGTCACCTATTTATAAATGAGGCTCCGTGTTTCGTACTGTTCAGAATTTTGACTGCTTACATGTTTACTTGTCCGGGGAGTATGATTTATATGAGGCAGAGCAATCTTATTAATAAATTAATACACCCTTTAAAGAATATATGTATAAAATATGGTAGCTGTGTGTATTATGACAGGTTTTTCTTGCTTCCTATTATTGACACAGACATCATTTTTCAGAGGAGCACAGTGGAATTAAATAGCACTGATCATGTGACTATTTGCACCACTCATGTAAAACTGTTCCAAAACATGAAATCAAGACAATCTGCACTTTCATTTGTAATGGACAACTCTGTAAAATACATCAACGACTCTTTATAGACCCTGCAAATGTCCGAATAAATTTCAGTCACAATTGAAATTAAAATGGTTAAATGATCGGTGGGATTAAATGGGCTGAACATGTCAACACTCACTCTCTGGATAATTTGTGTAAATACGCTTACAACCCCGTGCTGTATCTCTCTCTGAGACAGTTCTATTAAACAGAAACACGTTGCCCAGTTTTTCATGCCAGTGCAGTTCTTTATCTAGTCTAATTCAATTTAGCTGGGATCAGATAACAGCAACAGTTTTGTTTAATATTGTTAGCCAACAAATAAATATTATGATCTTGTAAGAAACCTACAGTGTCTTGAATTGATTCCAAAATACTGTATATACACAGCCAACTTGCTCACTTTAACAGCATTTAGAAAAAATTTAAATACCATCATCATTATCCCATCATAAATTAAAAGTGTTTTGAGACACTTGAAATATATATTTAAGTTCCTTGAGTACACAATAGGATATTTCAGGGTGGCTGGATGTCCTCCAACGGGTTCTGCCAGTGTGGCAACCAGAGGAATCGCGACTCATGTATCTTTTCAATTTTAATTGTGTATATAGGGGTCAAAGTGAAACTGCAATTAAAAGTTCACCTACCTCTGACAGGAAGGTCTGTGCTGATTTCTGAGCCCCCACATGTAGCAGATATTCATACACATAGAGAGCTAACCTGCAGAAAAGGGAAGGTGAGAAGCCATTGAGGTGAGAGACGGGAACTCTTTTGGTAGAGCTGCTGTTTCTGCAACAAGTGAAGGACCACATTATTAAGATCAGATCAAACATATACTTTAAAGCATCATTCCATATATGAGATCCTTTCCTTCCTAATACATTTATCTTATTCCCTGTACAAATGTTCGAAAACTTAAAGGTGCTGTAAGTTTTTGTTTTTATTGAGTGGTATGCATCTCTCCCTGAAAGATATTACTGAAATAAATGTCCTGAGATGTGACAGTATTAGACAAAAATGTGACCGCGGGCCACAGACACATTCTTTGATTAGCCAGTCAGAAGACTTTGATGTGCTTTCCGCCTGTCAATCATTTTGCACGTTCTCATTTTGTAGTACTTGAAGTGGAACATTCAAGTCAGGGCTCGACATTAAGCATTGTCATGTGCTTGTCATTCAGACAAGTAAATTGGTCATTCACTTGTCCAAGTAAAAAAGTTACTTGTCCGGAGACAAAAACAAAAGAAAGGACGTAAGAAAAAAAAAAAGAGAAAAGCCTCTATCGTCATTATTTACACCAAATAGGGATTAAGAACACAGTGCAGAAAGACGGTAAATCATTACTCACCCTCAAGCCTGTATGAATTTCTCCCTTCTGAGGAACACAAAATTAGATTTTTGCAGAATGTTAGTCACAGTCACTATACACTGTCACTGCATCTTTTTTTTCCATAAAATAAAACTGAATTGAGACTGAAACTAACATTATCCCTACCATCTCCTTTTGAGTTCCACGGAAGATAGAAAGTCAGACAGGTTTGGAACAACATAAAGGCGAGTAATGATGACAGAATTTTTGGTAACACTTTACAATAAGGTCCCATTCATTAACATTAGATAATGCATTAGCTATCATGAACTAACAATGAACAATATTTTACAGCATTTATCAATCTTAGTTAATGTTAGTTACAAAAAAAAATAAAATAAAATAAAATAATACAATTGTTCATTGTTAGTTCATAGTGCATGAACTATTGTTAACATATACAACTTTTTATTTTAATGTATGAAAATGTATTACTATATTGTATGTTGGAATTAACATTAACCAAGATTAATAAATTATATAAAAGTGGTGTTTATTGTTAGTTCATGTTAACTGATGTAGTTAGCTAACATTAACAAATGGAACCTTTATGCATTGAAAATGTTAACAGATAAAATCCTGAGAACCTTGCTGCTAAATCAGTTATGTTGTATATTCAAAACAGATATGCATATTAAAGATAGATAATATGTTTTCATTGTGTGTAATTTATTAATGTTATAGTATTAATATTATTATAATGCATATTGTTATATACTACTTAAAATTTACTGATTCACATGGCAGAGAATATTAGATCTCTCCAACGTTGCGCACTTGCGATTTGAAGCTTTGTTGGTTATAAACGGGAGCAATAGTTTTATCGCCTCGCATTTATAGAGATGTGGCACAACACCATTTGCATGTCCAATTAACAGGTTATTCCTGTTTATATATGTAAAATCTAAAGTTCAGTAAATATGCGCTTCCCCACTGCTCGCGCTCACAAGCTGCTGAACGCTGCACAACAAGTGAAGGCGAGAGGGAGAGAGGGCGACGCGTTAGAGGGAATTCCCTGCATTTTGAAATTGAAACATGTGGGAATTATAAAAATTGTGCTCAATCCCCACAATCCCTCGATATTGAGCTAACATTCGTTATTGACATTTCAATCAAGCTACTTGTCCAGTCGGGCAAGTAAAATTCTCTTTAACTTGCCCGTTCAAAATTCCACTTGTCCCAGACAAGCGGATAAGTGTTAATGTCGAGCCCTGCAAGATTAGTATCATATTCATATTCATATTCATATTCATATTCAGCTGAGGGCTTTTTTGTTACTGTTGCTTACAACCGTGAGAAGACACACTGCTGCTCTACTGTTCGGTGCCGGTCTCAACGCTATCATAGGACGACGGTGGTTTGAAAAGGGGCGTGTCTTATTCAACGGCTCAGTCTCATGAAAGTTCCAGAATGGCTAAAATCGCTTACAGCACATTAAACTGGATAGTTTCCTAAAATGATTCATCATGAGAAACAATTGTCTTGACCTCTCTGAAATGGCACTAAATTTAGCTCATTTGTATCTTCTAGCTGTGTACAGTATCTTCTCATATGGTTAAAAAACACTGATGTGAATTTAATAAAGCTTCTCAAATGAGTCAAAGCAGCTCCTAGTTAGATCATAATCAAGACAGACTTTTTGGGTGTCCAAACATTGGGGTGTTCATTGAGAGTTCATTTGAAGTTGAGTTTTTACTTTCAGATTTACAGTAGGTACACATATATTTTCAATAAATGCATATATCTACCATTACATTTATTTATTTTATTTGTGAATGTTAAGTGTGGTAAAGCAGTAGTTCTTGACTCATGGGTAAAAATGGGTTACAGATCTTTCCTAATGTTCATGGACAGCAGGGAAAAAAAACAATGTTAAATGCAAATAATAAAATACAACTATCCATATAATTGTGCATCGCTTCCCATATGTATTGTTCTTGATGCCAAAGACAGTGCATCTAATCAAACTCTGCAGTATTTTTGCACAAATTCATCGGCTTCTTTGTAGAATCTAGCCAAATTAGGTGGATACCAATGTGGCCAGGTTGACATGCCTTCATTCTTGAAAACCACAAACAAAACTACACAAGGTAAAAGAAAATACGACCCTGATTACATTAATTATATATTGAACAATTAACAATATTGGCACTGTGTTGGTTTGCCACATGATATTCAATGTAAAATCTTCTATGTCAAAACCATCTGAGAACAACTGTAGTAAAACATACCATTTTCATAATGAATCTTTTAAAATCATCATAGTATCATCTGTGAATGTGTGAGTGAACCTGAGTCAGCGCAGTCTAGCAGCATCATATCAAATTCTAGCGTTTGAGGTAGAGTCAAATCTTATAACACTGCCTGGCCAAAAAAAAAAGTCGCTGTTTGGATTTAAATAAGCAGATACTTAAGAGCCTATGATTTGATCATTATTGCAGTGATTAATATATTTCAGCTGGCGACAATTCTTTTAACCCTAACTGATGCAGTATGTAGCTTCTCATTTCTTAAACAACCATGTCGGAAGACATATCCCGTGGTTGTGGAAAAGACGTTACTGTTTTTCAGAAGGGGCAAATTATTGGCATGCATCAAGCAAAGAAAACAACTAAGTATATATCTGAAATCACTGGAATTGGGTTAAGAACTGCCCAACACATTATTAAAACCTGGAAGGATAGTGGTGAACCGTCAGCTTCGCAGAAGAAATGTGGTCAGAAAAAAGTCTTGAATGATCGTGATTGGAGAACACTAAAACGCTTGAAGTCACATCGTAAAAAATCGACAGTAGAACTCACGGATATGTTTAATAGTGAAATTAAGAGCATTTCCACATGCACAATGCAATAAGAACTTCCAAGGATTTGGACTAAACAGCTGTGTGACCACAAGAAACCCACTTGTTAATGAGGCTAATAGGAAAAAACTACTTCAATTTGCTAGAGAGCATAAATACTGGACTGTGGAGCAATGGAAAAAGGTCATGTGGTCTGATGAGTCCAGCAATGTACCCATCATGCATAGTGCCGACTGTACAAGCCTCTGGAGGCAGTGTTATGATCTGGGGTTGCTTCAGTTGCTCAGGTCTAGGCTCAACAATGTTATGCGGCAATAAAATGAAGTCAGCTGACTACCTGAATGTACTGAATGACCAGGTTATCTCATCAATGGATTTGTTCCTCCCTGACAGCATGGCATATTCCAGGACGACAATGCCAAGATTCATCGGGCTCAGATTTTGAAAGAGTGGTTCAGGGAGCATGAGGAATCATTTTCACACATGAATTGGCCACCACAGAGTCCTGACCTTAACCCCATTGAAAGTCTTTGGGATGTGCTGGAGAAGACTTTCCGGAGTGGTTCGATTCTCCCGTCATCAATACAAGATCTTGGCCAAAAATTAATGCAACTCTGGACGGAAATAAATGTTGTGACATCGCATAAGGTTGTCGAAACAATGCCACGACGAATGTGCGCCGTAACCAAAGCTAAAGGCTGTCCAACTAAATATTAGAGTGTGCGACTTTTTTTTGGCCAGGCAGTGTATATTTCACATATAGACAAGAGAAATATTCACTCCACTGTTTGTTTCTATACACACAACTCTGGATGCACTAAGTGACCTCCAAATGTGCTGGGAATGCACAAACCAGTGTTTTAGGATATTTTTTTTTTTTTTTAAATAAATAAAAAAAAAGTGAAGAACATTCACAACAAAAAGTTGATGTTTGTATGAGAGAGAGAGAGCAGAACTGGCTGGAATAAAGACAGCAGATTTAAAGAACATTGGCAAACCAAGATCAAAGACAAACGGGACTGAGGGAGGAGATCTGCATGTTGGAGGAGCACAGGGGGTGTTGAACAGAGCTCTTGAGATTTAATTCTCCTGAGGTTGTCAGCAAACGTTCATATTCTATTGATGAAGAATAGACAGAGACAGCAATATTTTTCCAGTCGTGTTCTCTTTTTCTCAAAATGAGCAAAATCCCTACAGCTACTGACTGGAACAGACAAGGAAACCATCAGGCATCAAGAGTCTAAAACTAAAAGATAATGTTCACAGAAATTCTTTGCCAATTTTACATTTCCTGGAGTAAATATTATGTATGTGTAGTTCTTGTATATTTGGGGTGAGTCCTTCTATGTGTTACGCATTAGGTGCAGTGAAAGTGAGCAGAGAGAATAACGATACAGAAAGACAAAAATAGAGATGGGTGGCAGAGGAGAAACAGGAAAGACAGGAGAGGAGGAGAGAGAAAAGGAGAACTCATAAATGATTAATGATTAGAGCTGAAAAGGAGGAAGGAGAGTGACAGTAGACAAAAAACTTGATTTCAACCATTGTTTGTAAAATACCTGATGACATGGACAAGTCACCTTTTTTTCAACAAAACACTCCTTACTTCTCAGTGGATGCAGAGATCTAGCTCAACAGTGTGCATGAACATGAAATCAATACTTTTACTTATGGCTAATAGGGGGAGGATTGCAGACATGCATATCTATGCATATGATATACATAATGTATTATATAAATATTATATTTTGATATTTCTGTAGTTTTCAAAGTTTGCTAAATTATTATTAAAATTATTATATAAATATTATCTTATTATATACAGTATATATATATATATATATATATATATATATATATATACAGTACGTAGGTCAAACTTGGCAAGATTTGAAGACCATCAAATAGGCCTATTGTCAATATTGTAATTCCCATTTTACATACTTGTGTTACGTTCTCCTCTAGGTGGAACCGGAATTAATTGTCTTCCCAGAACCACCTTGTATCCACTCACTGGGTTGATACATAATATTAATTCACATATCTCTGTAGTTATTGATTGTGATGTGAATTACGGCATTCAGCCAGTCAAAAATGTTTGTATGATTATCGCTAAACTATATAGTTGACTGTAGTCTGGTTCGCACTGGGGTCCTGATAACCCTGTCAGGGCTTATTTTGCAATAATGACTGGCTCACTCTACATAATCCCAATTATATCTGTACAGTTTATTATCCTTATAGAATGTTAAAGAGGTCTGTATAAAATAGTTGCCAAACATTTATAATAATTATCTTGTTTTACATTCGAATTAGCTGTTACACAAATATTTAAAACCCTTTAATAGACAGGGGAAGAGCTTGGAAGAATATCTGAATTAACATACATATTTTTTATTAAAATATTTTCATTTTGTATAGACCTCTCATTTATATTAACAGCATCATCAATCTTAATACACTTGGAACATACTGTACTGTAGTATGGTTTTTAAAATGTCCTGATGTAAAGATTTTGTGGAAAAGTCACAGTAAAAAAAAATTGGCATTTTCTTATCAATCTTGGCTATATTCTTAGGCCATCGAAGTCTTCACATCAGGGATGAATTGGTTAGTCACAATATTCTTGAGACCTGGACAAGAGCGCTTATTTTGCTTAACAAGATTGGACATGCAGGAAAAAGTTTTGGTACTGTGGGGACAGGGTAGTGAACTTGAACGGAGTGAAGAAAATTGGGAGAGGTTTGGGTGTGTAAAGTGAGGCTGTTCCTCAGGGGAAGGTTGCAGTATGACTAATGGGGTCTTCTAGACTAAAACTGTAACAGAAGATGTAATATTGATGTAATATGTAACTTATTTTTGTTAGATTTAATATAACAGAACTGTAATTATTTTAGTAATTCTGTTTGCTGACACTAGTGGCACAGAAATTACACACTTCGGCTTTAAGACATGCTGTATAA
The DNA here is from genome assembly GCF_019703515.2 of Myxocyprinus asiaticus. NCBI lineage: Eukaryota > Metazoa > Chordata > Actinopteri > Cypriniformes > Catostomidae > Myxocyprinus > Myxocyprinus asiaticus. The sequence goes on from NC_059346.1 coordinate 39,643,159, forward strand.
AGACATTGTCATAATTAAAAGAAAGAAGAGCTTCCACTTTTCCATTCAATCAATACAGGTGAAATGGAGTTATGAAAAACAACACAAAATGATGGAGGGGAAAGGGGCATCTTGGTAAATCTAAGGAATGAAACTCATATCCTGCTGTGGGGACAGGAAAATGTTACAGTACATTCCTCAGCCCAAGTCTGGATTAATTTATCTTGGGCCTGAGTTCTTCTCTAAGGTTAATAGGATGAGATTTTGCTCATATTTCTCATAATAATTGAACATAGAAATAATTTTAATGAAACAGAGACGAGGTGCAAATGCAACACAGATTATAAGAGCATGTGTCTAATGTATTAAAATATGACAGGAAATGGTGTTTGACCAGAACAGGCATTTAAAAAGCATGTTACACAATAGCCAATGAAACAATGCGACAACAGGAAATGCCAGCTTATCGAGCAGATGACAAAGGGGAGAAAATGTGGAGATTTACAACTTACAAGCATAACAAAAATTAGTCTAGTTTACAACTACAGGATAAATAGACCAAAGTTATATTAAACTAAAGGGGAAACAGCTAAACTTTTTTGGATTCCAAGCAGGTTGAATGGCACATGGGAAAATTAAAGGACCACTCAGACTGTATGTGTGTGTGTGTGTGTGTGTGTGTGTGTGTGTGTGTGTGTGTGTGTGTGTGTATTATGGCTAAAGACAGAAAGAGAGACTCCTAGTCAGTTTCTAAGCCGTTCCATCACGCTTGCTAAACCTTACAGTTGGGCCGGAGTGATGCAGCTTGCATATCAATGATGGAGAGAAATATTTGAGGCCAAGCATTCTGTGGGAAAACTGTGTTCCAGCAGCAGGAAAGACAACACCAGTCATTCTCCTATATACTGAAAACAACTGCTTTAACAGAGCTTTTTCACCACATCAAATACAACCACAATTCCGAAAAGGTTGGGACAGTATGAAAAATGCTAATAAAAACAAAAAGGAGTGATTTGTGAATTATATTCACCCTTTTATATATTGAAAGCACCTTAACTACACATAATATGATGTTTTACCTTGTTTTGTTTTTTTATGTACAGTAATTTCAAATCAGATGATTGCAACACGCTCCAAAAAAGTTGAGACAGGGTCAATTTAAGACTAATAACAATTTGACCAGTTGAAATAAAAAGGTGATGTGAAACAGGAGATGTTAAACTGGTGAGGCAATTGTATCATAGTACTGTATACTGTATAAGGAGCCTCCAAAAACAGCCTAGTCCTTCAAGAGCAAGAATCATTAGAGACTTGTCAATTTGCCAACAGATGCTTCAGCAAATAATCCAGCACTTTGAGAACAATGTTCCCCAAAGACAAATTGGAAGGATTTGGTGCATTTCACCCTCTACAGTGCACAATATAGTTAAAAGATTCAAGGAATCTGGTCAAATCTTGGTGTGTAAAGGGCAAGACGAAAACCACTTCTAAATGCACGTGATCTCTGAACCCTCAGACGTCACTCTCTTAAAAAACTTCATTCATCTGTAATGGATATCATGAATATGAGCTTGAGATAACTTTAGTAAACCTTTGTTAGTCAACACCACTCGCCACTGCATCCACAGATACAAGTTAAGACTTTACTATGCAAAGCAGAAGCCCTACATCAACACTGTCCAGAAGCGCTGCCGACTTCTCTGGGCTCGGTCTCATCTTAGATGGAAAGTAGAACAGTAGAACTGTGTTTTTTGGTCCGAAGAGTCCACATTTCAAGACGTTTTTGAAAAATACAGCCGTCATGTTATCTGGGGCAAAGAGGAATAGGACCATCCAAGCTGTTAGATTGGCCTGCCTGCAGTCCTGACCTGTCTCCAATTGAGAATGTGTGGCACATTATTAAGCACACCATCCGGCAACGAAGACCCTGTACAATTGTGTAGCTACATAAGACCTACATAATGGATGAATGGGGGAAAATTCCACTTTCTAAACTTGACAAACATGAGTCTTTAGTGTCCAAATGCTTAATAAGGGTTATTAGAAGAAATGGTGATGTTTTACAGTGGTAAACATTCAACTGTCCCAACTTTTTTGGAGTGTGTTGCAATCATCTGATTTGAAATTACTGTCCATTTAAAAAACAATGAAATTCACAGGGTAAAACATCATATAATGTGTAGTTGTACAGCAGTTGTAAAATATAGCAAAGTGTGATTATAAGTTACAAATCACTCATTTTTGTTTTTATTAGCATTTTTCATACTGTCCCAACTTTTTCAGAATTGGGGTTGTACAAAGTGAACATAATACGTATAACATTTTATAAGGCACCATTCAGAAACATTAGTTATATTATTAAGGAGGTGTGGGCGTGGTCGAGTGCCGATTTGTGAATGGAAAGCGAGACCGGGAAATGAGAGCGGTAAGGAGTGACGCGCCGTTCTGTGTGTGTATATTATGTGAGCACTGAAAAGTGTAGAAAAAATATTGAATAAATCACTTGTATATGCAAACTTTATCTGGCTCGCCGCTTCCTTTTTAAGGAACTTGTTACAGTGGTACCGAAACCTTGGAACAGTTGAGGAAGATCCGCCGTCATGGAGTTCTTGCCGTTGGCCAAAGTCATCAAGACTCTTGCCGGCATCCACCCAGACACAACACCTGGACTTACATGCAGAGAAGGAGCAGTGGTTCCAGGTCCTGCTCCAAGCCCAGGCAGAAGACTGACAGGTATTACGGAGCTTGATGGCACAGGGGAGTACTCCAGCCACGACCCCGGCCGCAGCCATATCCCAGCCCCACATCACGCTCGCAAAGATGGGGCTGGAAGTTGACCCAAGGCCTTCATCAAGCTCTTTGAGCAGGCGGCTGAAGCGTGGGGCTGGCATAACACACTGTGGGCAGCACGATTGCTGCCCTTGCAACCAAGCGTATCGTGTGTGGTGTGCGATTCGCATGGTGGGGAGGCAGTGCCAGGGCCATTTACGTCAGCTCCACGTCAGGAGGGCGCAAGTGAGAGGGAAGTCTGGGCTTCCCCAGCCCTTAGAGGATTCCCTGCAGGGGATTTGCCTCAGGAGCACATGTGAGACGAGACCCTTAGGCACGCCTTCGACCAAGTGAAAGTGATTGATGGCCAATGCCTCCAGCCAGACATTGCCCTCCCATACCCATATTTTTTGATTATCAAGGATCAGTTGTATCGAGTGACGCAGGACACTCAGACAAAGGAGGATACAACCCAATTGTTAATATCGCAGAGCCGTCAGCTCATTACAATCCAATGGCGGGTCACTCAGAGCAGGAAAAAAACACTGAACCATCTAATGTCCCATTTCTATTGGATGGGCATTTGCGAGGATGTTCACAGGTGGTGTGCGGCATGCCGTGAATGTCAGCTGAATGCCATTTCACCCCCTTCCGTTGATTGAGGTCCCCTTCGAAAGAACTGGTATGGACCTCATCTGACCATTAGAGCAGATGGCTTGCATGCATCACTTTGTGTTGGTTCTGGAGGACTACGCAACATGATATCCAGAAGCAGTGCCATTTCAGCAGTTGAAATGAAAAGCTGCACAAAGTGTTGCAAAGGCACTCTTCAGAATTATCTCCTGAGTGGGGATTCTGAAAGAAATCCTCACTGATCAGGGCACTACATTCATGCCACGCACACTACGTGAACTGTACGAATTATTGGGGATGAAATCGATTTGGACCAGCATTTACCACCCCCAAATGGACGGTTTGGTCGAACGATTTAACCCTAAAGAATATGATTCATAAGTTCGTGAACGATGACGCTCGGAATTGGGACGAGCCCCTATTATTTGCAGTGCGAGAGGTCCCGCAAGTCTCCACGGGGTTCTCCCATTTGAATTATTGTATGGGCGCCTATGGGAAAATTGGGAGGAGGGACCTTCAAACAGCAAACATATTTTCTTGACCTGAGAGCAAAACACCACACACTGGGACAATTATCACAGGAGAATTTGCTCCAGGCTCAAGAACGTCAAAGCTGACTGTATAATAGGGGCACTCAACTACAGGAATTTACACCGGGAGATAAAGTCCTTGTATTGCTTCCCACATCAAGCTCTAAATTACTCGCCAAGTGGCAAAGGCCCTTTGAGGTCACACGGCGAGTTGCGGAAATCAATTATAAGGTGAAACGAATGGATAGAGGCAGAGCATGTCAGATTTACCACCTCAACCTCATAAAACCATGGAGAGAGGCAGTTCCCATGACTTTGGCGGCGGTGGTTCTGGAGAGGGAGGAGCTCGGGCCAGAGATAAACTTAAAAGCCAACGATCGAGTCACCCCAGTCACTTGTGGAGACCACCTCTCACCATCCCAAGTCACGGAGGTTACCAGGTTGCAACGAGAGTTCTCCAACATGTTCTCACCTCTCCCCAGTGGTACGAATATCATAGAGCAACATACTGAAATGACCCCAGGGGCAGTGGTATGCAGTTGTCCCTACTGATTACCCGAGCACAAAAAAGAAGTGGTACAAGAAGAATTAAAGGCCATGCTAGTTATGGGGATAATAGAAGAATCCCACAGTGACTGAGCCAGCTCGGTGGTTCTGGTTCCTAAGAGCGACGGCTTGGTCCGGTTCTGTGTGGATCATAGAAAAGTCAATGCGGTGTCTAAATCTGATGCATACCCAATGCCTTAGATTGATGAACTGCTCGATCAGTTAGGCATGTCTCACTTTTATTCGACACTGGATTAGATGAAGGGATATTGGCAGATCCCCTTAACTCCCATGTCCCGTGAAGAAACGGCGTTTTCCACACCGTTCTGATAACACTGATTCGTGACGCTTCTTTTCGGTTTGTTCGGGGCCCCAGCTATATTTCAGCGGCTCATGGACAGACTCCTCAGACCGCATGCTGCTTACGCCGCTGCCTATCTAGATGACATCATTATTTTCAGTAATGTTTGGCAGTGGCACCTGTGGCATCTGAGGGCTGTTCTGAGGTCATTGAGATGGGCAGGACTCAAATTAAACCCAAAGAAGTGCGCAATTGGGTGGTGGAAGTACGGTATCTGGGCTTCCACTTGAGTCATGGACAGGTGCGGCCCAAAATTGAAAAGACCACAGCAACTGCAGCCTGCCCAAGACCTAAGACCAAAAAGGAGTTGAGACAGTTCCTGTGGCTGGCTGGCCATTGTCGTAGGTTTATGCCTAACTATTCACAAGCCCACTGACTGATCTGACTGAAAAGGGGGTTACCAGATCCGGTTCAGTGGACGAAGCCGTGTCAGCAGGCTTTTACTCAAGTGAAAGCTGCACTTTGTGGAGGACAACTTCTGAACTCTCCTGATTTCTCTCTCCCTTTTTTTTACAGACCGAGGCATTGAACAGGGGGTTGGAAGCTGTGTTGTCCCAGGTGGTCAACTCTCAAAATGGGGGGGGGCGGGCAGGCCGGATGGCTCCCCGGCCTGAGTCGGGCGATGGGGGGTATGTGGATGTGGAGGCGTGGTCGAGCGCCAATTTTTGAATGGAGAGCGAGACCGGGAGATGAGAGCGGTAAGGAGTGACATGCGCCATTCTGTGTGTGTGTGTGTGCTCTGCAGACAGGGCGGAGTTCAGCTGTGTGTCTTCACGGTAAGTTGCTAACTAGTTTGTGAAATACATACTGGAAAGTTAATAAACAATGACCCCATCATTTTCCCTTTTCTATATTACTAATATAACGTTAACCCTGTTACTGACAACCATGTCACTCATGTTTATGTTTGCTATTGTTTGTTGTGTTAGCCAGCTATAGTTTGTCAGTGCAGTCAGTAATGTAGCAGATTGAAAGGTAAATATCAGAGCATCTTTTTGCAGCTCAGCAGACAATGGTGCGGTGGTGGATTGTGTCTGTTGAGTGTTGATTTCACGCTATGTTGTTACCAAGTTGGTGAAACACAATGCTGGAAAGTAAAATAAACAACATCCGTCTTTTACTCTCCGTGACAATGAGCTTATAGCTAACTAGCTAATCACGTAGCTACTTTCATTGTTGTCAGCTGATTGGAAACTAATGTGTAAACATGTATTCACCAAACTGTTTTGTTCAGGATTCACAGTTTGGTACTCCCTTCAACCGAACAATTCCAATCATTGCATTTACAAAATGTAATATTTAAAAGTCTGGTTTTCCACCGTTGAAAGTTTCCCCTGAACTTGCATAGCAGAATACGGTGTAACACCGCTGCCGCTGTTTTTCTTGACTCTGCAGTTTTAATATAGTCAGCATTTGACTGATGTTTATTTAGCTATTTATTTTATTTTTATTTATTCTTTATTTTAATGGTCAGCATTTGACTGATACTAAACAGTACTGATGTTTATTTAGCTATTTATTGTATTTTTATTTATTCTTTATTTAAATGGTCAGTAATTGACTTATACTAAACATACATTACTGATGTTTATTAAGCTATTTATTGTATTTTTTATTTATTCTTTATTTTCTCAGGTGTTCATTTCTAGAATTTGTTGACAATGTATAATAATAATGTCAAATATTCTTTGATAAAAATATTTAAGAAATCAGCCTTCTGAGTACCTTTGCATAGTCATATCAGTGCAAAAACGGTGAAAAATCTACATTGAAAAGGTCTGTTTTCATTCCAGCTATATCGGCCACCATATCGGTAATCTGTGAATTTTCCCTCTCTAAAATCGGTATCGGTCTCAAAAATCCCATATCGGTCGGGCTCTAATTACAAGGCCTATAAGATGTTACTGACCTGCAAGTAATTAACAAAACCCCCAACAAACAATGAGACCACCTTTCTGTAATAAATACAAAAAAAAGTTTTATTTCTAAAGAAATTAATCTTGAAACATATGTATAAAATCCATGACTATTTAAGTGAACAGCAAAAAACTAAAAAGCGATTTAAAAAGTGGAAAAACTTGGTGAAAATGGTTACAAATCTTAAAATACACTTTGATTTATAAATTAAACACATTTTAAAGCTAAACTCCTGATATTGAAAAGAGTAGGCTACATGTTACTTGACAAATCATTTACCCAATGACTGTGAGATGGTTTGAGCATCCTTATGACTGAATTGAGAAAAAAAAAACAAAAAAAAAAAAAACCCTGAAAACAGGCAACAACAAAACCAAAAACCCTTAACAATAATAACGTCCAAACCTGCCGTGAACACAGCTTTTATCAATTCTAGCTTCAAGTCAAACTGTCTAAAACAATACGAACCGATCAGACAAGGGCTGGGAAGGTCACTCCAATGTAAAACGCTTAAAACACTTTGTGAAAAACAAAACGGGAAGCAAACTGTCTGAGTTTGTTCCCAGTTTGCTGTTACAGAGAAATTCTGACCTTGACTGCTCAAGAACGATAGAGGTAACAATTTCTGTCGATAATCATACAGGCATACATGACCATACAATTCAATGTCTACAAATGACAGTCTAACACTCATTAACGCTATAATACTGAAGTCACCATTGTGTAAAAAAGCACGTAACTTGAGTAAAGAAACATACAGTAGGGAAAATGCGCCTACTATCTGACATATCTCTTCTTTCCAAATGTGTGTGTGTGTGTGTGTGTGTGTGTGTGTGTGTGCGTGTGTGTGAAGAACTGTAGAGATGATCGCGAATTTTCCTCTCCCTCCAGCCCCTGATCCATATAACTTACTTTTCTCTGGCTTGACTGTCCGATGGCACGCTGCTCTTCCCTTTGGCGTACATGCTTGCACTGACCGCGACTGTCAAGCACCTGTCAACCCATCACAGCCTCCGTCGAAACAATCTCGTCACCACAGCGACTCAAAAGAGCACCACACCATTGGATGGACCGCGGTTAGATGTCCGATGCAAAGAAACCTGCATAATCACCCCCACGCAGCACCTTTTGCACTGACGTCAGCCACGCCCACTGTGAGTTTGGTGTACTATTTCTGACCCCGAACCATCATGTACATTTCTGATCAAGATGGTCTTACCATACACATGTCACAGGTTAATCCAACTTTTCTTTCATGATCAGTAAAACCATTTTACCTATCACAAGCATTCAAACCATTCTGAATTCCTGACCTCCAGGTCTTTGTATAATATTACATGAACAAGGGGACATTACTATTTTCAAATCATTTTCATGCACATACTGTAGCCTGTAGACTACACTAAAATTTTTCATTTTGCATTGAGTATAATAGAGGTTTAGAAGAGATTTCAAAATGCCTTAAACTGTGTTCAAATTTGCTAAAACACAAAAGCAATCAGAAGTCAGCGATTTCAATAACTTAAACATTACTCATCAAATAGAGTAGACCCACAATTGTAACTTTTTTACATTTTCCTTCATCTCTATCTACATCAAATTGACCTGCATTCTTTTAGTATAAAATCATTTATGTGTCCCAACAGATCTGGTACAATTAAAATATTTACATTGAGTGAGACTTCATCATATTTTGAATTTAATACAAAAAGTCATAATGTTACAATAGCATGCATTGTTTGGGGGCAATCTTAACACTTGAAAAACTGTTTTTAATGACTGTATCTCACAGAAGAGTGCATCTCAAAGTAATAATAACATTACTTCATTATAATTATCACAGAATAGTTTTTACCTTTTATGTATTATATTACCTTTATATACTAATTATTTTAGACTTAACGTCTAAGTGGATCCGACGTAAAAAAATATTTGAAAAGGGTTAAATATTTTGTATTAAACTATAATGATCTGCTGATAAAAATTAATTGCATTTTCATTATATTATGTACATTATTCAAAATATTTCATATCAATTATGTTATTTTAGCAAACCACCTAGAGAGCAAATATTTTTCTTAGACAGATCTACGGGCTCAGAACACCTTGACACCTGAACCTTATTTTTGGGTACTTTAATATAAAACCATCTAATTAATTATTATATTCCATATCTGTAGCATAGAGTCCCATCATGTTGATGTCTGTAAGTTTTTTATGGTTTTTTTTATGTTTTTCTTTTTCTTTTTTTTCTTTGCAATATTACCAATCAAAAACTTTATGTGATGGAGGTGGGACAACAGATTACCCATCTGTCATTTCTTTCCTCACAGCAAGAAGGTCCCCCGGTTCAAGTCCCGTCTCACCCAGGGCCTTTCTCTGTGGAGTTTGCATGTTCTCCCTGTGTTCGCGTGGGTTTCCTCCGGGTGCTATGGTTTCCCCCATAGTCCAAAAAGCATGCAGGTTAAGTGAATTGGAAACTCTAAATTGCATAGTTGAGAGTGTGTATGTGCAGGGTTGGGAGGGTTACTTTTGAAATGTGTTCCACTACAGATTACAGAATACATGCTGTAAAATGTCATTTGTAACGTATTCCGTTAGATTACTCAAGGTCAGTAACATATTCTAAATACTTTGGATTACTTCTTCAGCACTGGTAGATTTTTTCACTAGTTTTGACTATAAAAACTGCCAGTACAGTAAGACAAAAAACACGTTAAAAATGCATTCTCTGAAAAACCTAAATATCTTATGCAGTGTTGTTTCTAAAACAAGATCAATCAAATTGATCTTGTTTTAAGGATTTTTAGATATTTTTACAGGAAAACAATACAAAAATTATCATCAAGAATATGATTTTTGCCCTAATATCAAAGGTCTTACTAGAAAAAAAGAAATTATGATCCAACGTGAATTTTCTTGATAAAAAAACATGATCGTGCTTGGTAACTTGTGCATGTAAAATGGCTAGAAATAGCATTTTAGCTTAGCGTAAAGCTGACAGTTTACACAAGGTTTATTTCTATTTCTTCTGTTCCAAACTCTGCTTGTTTGAATGTAACACATCATAAGAAAGTGTTTCACTGCTGCTCAAACGCTCTTTGGATCGCATCATTTATATGTATACATTTTCCATCTGAAAGGACTAAATATTAAATGAAACAAATGACAATAAAATGCAAAGTAATCTCTTCAGTAATCAAAATAATTTGAAATTAACTCTATTCTAAATACCAATGATTTAAATTGTAACTGTAGTGGAATACAGTTACTTATATTTTGAATTTTAAATACGTATTCCCGTTACATGTATTCCGTTACTCCTCAAAACTATGAATGTGTATGTCTGTGTGTGTTAGCCCTGTGATGGACTGGCCACCTGTCCAGGGTGTTTTCCTGCCTTCGGCCTGAGACAGCTGGGATAGGCTCCAGCACTATCAGTGACCCTACATAGGACAAGCGGCAATAGAAGATGGATGGATGGAAGTTCAAATTGTCTGAGCCTTTAAAAAACTCTGAAGTATTAATTGTTGTATACATGTAATATTTTATATCTATTCATTTATAAAATTAATGAGGGTTTGATTTATTTTTAGTTATCAATTATGTTTATGGTTTTATTTAAGTGTCTTGTGATTTTGACACTAATTGTGTATATAAAATTGTTCAAACTAAAATTCCAAGGGTCAAACTAAACAAAACTGAAGGGTCAAACTGTGCAAAACCAATATCTGCATCATTTATCTGAACTTAAAGTTCTATTCTTCAGCAGTGAGCAGTTTACCTATGACCTCATAATGGGATGGAACTCTTAGGAATGGAACATTAATCAACCAATCAAAATTACAGTTCAGAATGTGTTGAAATTGTACCATTTACTTGATCTGATCTTGACCTGCACATTTCTGCTGACATGGTTTACAAACTTCTTGCACAGACAACAAAGATGGCATCTATCCACACTGAGGGCCTCAAGGTCAACTGGATAAAGAGCGTACTGGTGCCCAGTCAGCAAGTTTCCTTTTTAGAAATGAAACTTGATTCTGTAAGCATGTCAATGTGTTCAGTCCACTCTCTTACACTTGACAAGGTTCAAGCTGTGCCAGTACCAGTGAGCGCTGGGCTTGTTGGCCGCTGCAACTGCCGTCACCACACTAGGCTTGCTACGGATGAGACCTTTCCAGTGCTGGCTAAGCCCGAGTGTCCCTCATCATGATTGGCAACACAGTCACAAGTAACGTGTTGCTGTTTAGCCACACTAGCTATTGGAGGAGAGCTTTTATCGAAAAGGTGTGACACTCAGCAAGATGGTCAGAAGCAAACCTTCATGGAGACCCCACCCTCAGTCAGTTCAGGGGATTCGGAAGGTATTCGGAGATGCCGAGGTGGACCTTTTTGCCTCCCCAGGGACCATGCATTGTTGCCTCTGGTACTCAGTGACACAAGCTCCACTAGGCTTGGACACCTTAGCTCACAGATGGCCAGCGAAACACAAATATGCATTTCCCCCCATCATCTTGCTACATCAAGTATTGTGAAAGATAAAGGAAGACAAGGAAACAGTGATACTAGTTGCACCGAAATGGCCCAACAGCCACTGGATCTCAGAGATGGTAGAACTGTGGAGGATCCCCCATGAGAAATTCTTTTGAGGACAGATTTGCTCTTTCAAGCTCAAGGCATGATCTGGCATCCTCAGCCAGAGCTGTGGAGACTGCATGTCTGGCCTCTGAATGGGGATCATCTGACTCAATAGGGTTGTCACAGCCGGTGCTAGGCACCATACTACAGGCCAGGGCCCCCTCACTGTGGCAGCTGTATTCCTAAAAATGGCAAATTTTTGCATATTGATGTACCTCCAGAGGTGAAGACGCAACTCATTGCCCTGTTCAGATGATACTCTCCTTTCTGTTAGAATATTTGGATAAACCACCACTCATGACCTCTTGAGTGCTTGTCTGTAGACAAACAACCTCTGGTCAGTACATTTTTTGTGTAGTGCGAGACCCTCTTGCCCCCTACTGTTCTGGGACCTAGTGCTGGTTTTCAATGCGCTTAGAGGCAGTAAGCCTATGTATACTCTCTTTGAAGACCATACTGGTATATTCGCTTTGGCATCAGTCAAACGTGTTGGGCACCTTCGGGCCTTTTTAGTCAGAAGCTCTTGTTTAGAGATCGGACCGGGACTGTCAAAGGCCATTCTCAAGCCCAGAGGGGGTTATGTGGACAAAGTGCTGGCAATCTCTTTTAGGGCTCAGGTTGATGCCCTGCAGGAGTTCTCTCCTCCTCCCTTGAGTCAGACAAGGCTAATAGATTGCACATGATCTGCACTGTGAGGTCATTATGCATGTACATTGATAGAACGAGTCAGCTCAGGGTGTCTAATCAACTCTCTGTGTGCTTTGGAGGCCATACACAGTTTGTCTGTCTCCAAGCAAAGAATTTCCCACTGGATCGTGGATGCCATTGCACTTGCATATGTGGCACTGAGCTCAGGCTTTTATGCCCGCGATGACACATGCATGGGGCGAAGTGCCAAGCATCACCAGCAATCAAACTGGCATGATGGTAAAGGGTTTCAAGGTCGCCACCCCTAGGAGAAGCTCCCACAGCGCCAATTACCAACACTCCATTTCAAACGATTTATGCATCTTTTAAAACAACAAATTATAAATTTTAGGGCCTTTATCACATTTTAAACCTATTCCATAAGTAATTGCATTCAACGCCTTTACAATTTTAAGAATCAAAAAGGACCATTTCATTTGTGACCTCAACACCCGTGACCCCCCCACCATCCCAGATGGTTTGGTGCATTGTTCAAGACATGGGTACAGCCTTGGGCACCAGCAGGGTGATGATGTCACCCTCAGTGAAAACAACACTTGACGCTGGTGCTGAGTGGTGCGTTGAAGCCCTGACCCGAATCGTGGAAGGACCTTAACTGTGGAAGTGATTATTAGGGGTGAAATTATCTTTTTATTTTGCAGTTAAAAAAGTTATGACAGCCCATAAAACCATATGGTTCAAAGTTGTGAAATGTGGCACACTAATAGAGTCTCAACTTCTATCATGGCAATTTTGGGGTCTTTATCTCACACTCTCTAGCACCACCAACAGTTCAATATGTTTCAGCTTATAACTTTTTAACTAAACACAGTGGCTGCTCCAGAATTCTTAGGTTCAGGGTGTTTTATAATAAAAATAAAAATACATTGTGTACTATTTTTTAAATAAGTTAGGTTAGGTTAAAAAGCATCCCAGGTTGCACCTCATGAAGTTGGTTAAGAGAATGACCAGAAAGTGCAGAGCTAGATAATCTAGATAATCACATATTCAAGTGATGGGAGTGGTTGCCTTTTTAAACTCTAAATGGCAGTGCGTAATATTTGTTTCAGGCTATTTTTCAAATGAACCAAACATTTCATCTGACATTTCAGCAATGCCTCAGTGAAGAGGCTTTGATTGAATGAACTAACTGTTTTAACATGGGTTTGCTATATATATATATATATATATATATATATATTTATATTAAAGGGGAGTTTTAATAACCCTTTTAATGTATTAATAGCCCTAGTTGGTCATAATATTCAAAATATTCATGATTTATTTGATTCAGATTTATGTTAAGTAAGAAAGTAAAATTACTTTCAAACTGACTATAATTTGACAATGAACAACAAGAGGGAAATAACAGTACTGAGGACAAAGAAATATGATATAGGTCCTGGTCCAACTTGGATGGTTTTATTTACATTTTTCTACATTCAGGGCATCTCACACAATTTCTGGCATGGGGATGCAGTTTGAAATAAAATAAAATAAAATATAATACGAGAAAAATGTCCACACTCTACAAATGCATTTCTTGGATTTTATTTATGTCCATTTGTGCATAAATAAATGTGGCATATAAAAAAATAAAAATAAAAATATTTTCTTTTACAGGCTCCAGGAACTGATTCATATTAGGGTTCCGTTCAGCCAGCACAACACAGTTTGTTATATTCAAAGTACCACAGCAAGGGAACCAGCGTTTCTGTAAATCTAAATGTAAAAGTATTCAGTAGAATGGAGTGAAACGGACTTTAGTGGTTTGTTGATATCATACTGTTGTTTCTAGTTCTCAGGGATTCTGTACTGATCGCTCCTTTAACTGATCTTTAATTCGAGATTACGAAGACTTGAACTCCTAAATAAAGTAATCTTTCGACAATCAGAGACATGGTTTAGTGAAGCCTGCTTCCATCTAGTGGACAATTGAATATACTCCAGACAGTGCAAACGGTAAAACGGAATTAGTCTTAATTTCAATTGTTTACTATTTATTGACCTCCAAAATCCACACTTGCCACTTTATTGATGATAAACAGTCCAAGACTGCTATGTCAGCAAAAACTATTTGTTTTTAAATAATTGTTTTCACATGCCATTACGATTATTACCATTTACAATATGAATATCTAGAACACAATATAAAATAAATATCTTTCAGTTGTCTGTTTGATCTGTAAGGTCACTATTTAAGCCTTAGGTTAGACAATTAGAACGGCATGTTACATATCCAAGACATGGTTTCATCAGTGGACTGATGCCAAAACATCTAGAGCAACAAAGACAGACATTCAGGTGACTAGAATAACTGGTAACACTTTACAATAATGTTCCATTTGTTAACATTAGTTAACATTAACTAACAATGAACAATACTTTTACAGCTTGTTAAATGTTAATTTCAACATACAGTAATACAATTTTAAATCAAAATCAAAAGTTGTATGTGCAGGGTTGGGAGGGTTACTTTTGAAATGTATTCCACTACAGATTACAGAATACATGCTGTAAAATGTCATTTGTAATGTATTCCGTTAGATTACTCAAGGTCAGTAACGTATTCTAAATACTTTCGATTACTTCTTCAGCACTGGTAGATTTTTTCACTTGTTTTGACTATAAAAACTCTGCCAGTACAGTAAGACAAAATACACATGTTAAAAATACATTCTCTGAAAAACTAAATATCTTATGAAGTGTTGGGATTTTTAGATATTTTTACAGGAAAACAATACAAAAATTATTATCAAGATTATGATTTTTGCCCTAATATCAAAGGTCTTACTAGAAAAAAAGAAAATATGATCCAACGTGAATTTTCTTGCTAAAAAAATACGATCGTGCCTGGTAACGCGCATGTAAAATGGCTAGAAATAGCATTTTAGCTTAGCATAAAACTGACAGTTTGCACAAGGTTTATTTTTATTTCTTCTGCTCCAAACTTACTTCAAACTTACTTCTCTGTCTGCTCGTATGAATGTAACACATCATAAGAAAGTGTTTCACCGCTGTTCAAATGCACTTTGGATCGCATCATTTATATGTATAAATGTTTTCCATCTGAAAGGACTACATATTAAATTAAACAAATGACAATAAAATGCAAAGTAATCTCTTCAGTAATCAAAATACTTTTTGAATGTAACTGTATTCTAATTACCAATGATTTCAATTGTAACTGTAGTGGAATACAGTTACTTATATTTTGTATTTTAAATACGTAATCCCGTTACATGTATTCTGTTACTCCCCAACCCTGTGTATATGTTAACATTAGTTAATGCTCTATGAACTAACATGAACTAATAATGAACAATTGTATTTTTATTAACTAACATTAGCAAAGGTTAATAAATCCTGTAAAAATATATTGTTCATTTTTAGTTCATGATTAAATAATGCTAATGAATGGAACGCTATTGTAAAGTGTTAATGAATAACTATACATTTCTATGATTACTTGAATAACTGAGAATCTTCAAAGACAAAATTCTTAAATTAACTATATAGCCTGCTATACTTACATGTGTCATATCTAAGTACATTATTAGGTACACCTGTACACCTACATATTCATGCAATTATCTAATAAGCCAATCATATGGCAGGAGTGCATTGCATAAAATCAGGCAGATACAGGTGAGGAGCTTGAGTTAATGTTCACATCAACCATCAGAATGAGGAAAAAAAATGTGATCTCAGTGATTTTGACTGTGGCATGATTGTTGGTGCCAGATGGGCTGGTTTGAGTATTTCTGGGATTTTCATGCACAACAGTCTCCAGAATTTACTCAGAATGGTGCCAAAAAAAAAAAAAAAAAAAAAATACAGTGAGCGGCAGTTCTGTGAGCGGAAATGCCTTGTTGATGAGAGAGGTCAACGGAGAATGTCCAGACTGGTTCGAGCTGACAGAAAGGCTACGGTAACTCCGATAACCACTCTGTACAATTGTAGTAAACAGAATAGCATTTCAGAATGCACAACACGTCGAACCTTGAGGTGAATGGGCTTCAACAACAGAATACCACATCGGGCACTTTATTAGGACCATAGTGTTCCTAATAAAGTGCTCAGTGAGTGTATCACTGTATGACAAACAATTATAAAATCAGCTTCTGAGTTCTAGGTAGCACGTATCAGGATGTCTGTATCAGGTTAACATTTTAGATTATCAGGGCAATGATCATCAGGGAAATTACTTTTTCAAAAGTAATTTCACAAAGAAAATATTAAATAAGAAGTGTCTTGATATCATCAATCTATTTCTTAAACTGAAAAATGTAGGCTATATACCAATGCCATTGTAAAAATTCTCTATTCACAGTCTGCCATGATTAATTTAATGAAAGAAACTCATTCTTCTGAGTGAAAGTGTCAAATAACAGGGCAAACATGACAGCCCCTATTAGAGGGGACCCTCTCCATATACTGTAGAATAAAACAGCTTTTACAAGGTTACTGATATAACTGTCTTTATCTCATGCGAGTGAATCATCTCATGATTTTATACACTTGTCTCAAAATTACAATTAAAGAGTAAAACCTTTTTAATGAGGAAAATAATTACCAAGTGCACCTTAAGAAATAATATCTAAGTGCTTGCCTTTTTTATTATTATTAAGTGTAAATTTGTAACATTACATTACCCTGTAAAAAAATAAATAATTAAAAAAATATATCACAGCTATGATGAGGTTTTTTATTTATTTATTGTATTTTTATTATTGTTCATTCAACACAGTACAGAGAAAAGATCACCATACAATAAGTTGACAAGTTAACTAAAGGAATAGCATATTAAATCAAACAAAGAGCAAGGAAGAACAAATTAAGCCAGAAATAGAAGGTGACAAAATAAAAATAATTACATATAATACAAAACAAAAAATATAAGTAAACAAATAAATAAATATTCTAAGTGCTAATTTTCTAAGTGCTTTTTTGTTAACAGACAGTGATACAGTATTTAAATTATGTTTCATCTCTTTTAAGAATTAAGAAAAATAGGCTTACACTTTGAAAACTTACAGTACATTTCTGCAAGTAAAATTTTGCTTAATAAATTTAGTTTATAATAAAGCAAGCACTCTTTTTTGGGGGATCTCACTCAAAATGCCCATAAATAATATTCTTAAAATGCATTAAACATTATTGCAAGATATTATTTGTAATGAACATACTAATGTCTTTCCATAGCTGTTGAGCATAATGGCATGACCAAAATAAATGGAAAACAATCTCTGTATAAATCTGGCAAAAGCATCTTTTTGTGTAAATGTCAGTTCTGTATGTCTTTAAAAATTGTTTGACATGGTAGAACTTATGGATCAGCTTAAAGGATTTTTTTTTTAGGAGGCCCTTAGGCCAAAATCGAGCGTTTCAGACAGAGGGCCAAAAACAGGGTGGAAAATGATCATATATTACTACATTGTGACTGTTTTGGTGCAAAAAAACTTGTATAACTGTAACGTTTGGAAGGAAGTCACGAGAGCTGGATCTAGGTGCGGCGAAACAGTATTTAATAAAATAAAGTACAGAATAACGGGGTAAACACAGGAACAAACGAAACATCCACGAAGGGTACTGGTCATACACAAGAGGTAACACATAACTGACAAACACTAAGCAAACAACAAGGCATTATATACACAATGGGTAATGAGTAAATGACAGGTGAAAACAATCTAGGACAGCTGGCAGTGATGAGGGCAAGGAATTATGGGAATTGTAGTCCGGGAGGAACAGATGACGGGAGAAACACAAGGTAAACAACAGAGAATCATAACAATAACATTATCATTGGAAAATAAAATGATTTAAAAAAAAAAAAAAAAAAAAAAAAAAACAAAGAAATAGCACTTCATGACCCCTTTAAAAATAACTGGGATATTTAGTTAACAATATCAGTATTCGCTCTTCTATTCAATCAAAAAAAGCTATATTTTCCTTTTGCTAGTCAAATCCATAAACATTTGTAATAATATATGTCAAATTTGAGATTTGAAGTAAAAGGCAAAGATAATGTCCGTCTGGATCACAGTCAGTGCACAAGACCTACCCTTTAAAACAATTCTACATAATGCAAACATCAGCTGAGTTTGTTGTTCCATGAGACATCCATAAGTCAAAGCCCCATTGTGATCTCCATAAAATGTAAATCCTTTTTGGTTGAGTGACATTCTTACAAAAAGCAAAAGTCAGAATTAAACTGTTTGAGATATAGGAAAATGATTTACGCTTAGTAAAGGTTCTTAAGTGGGATAAAGTTAGTTTTAGGTTCGATATTCGTTGGATAATCAGTTTCTCTTACCCGCGCTAAGGGACCATCTGCAAGTTCCACCCACTACGCTAAAACATAGGTGGTGTCCAATCGTTGACGTGCAAGTTAAACATAAAAACCCAGTAAAGCACATATTCACATTCCAAAGGCTGTAGTAAGCTACTATTAGGCAGACTGACTTACTACAGATGAAATTACTACAGTATTTCCTATCAAGACAAGTTAAGTTTAATTGACAGCATTTGTGGCATTATGTTAATAACCACAAACATTGATTTTCACTTGTTATTGTGGGGCCATTTACAATGGAAGTGAATTGGGCCAATGTAAAAATTTGAAGATTGAACATTTATGAAAACTCTTACAATTGTAAAGTTGTTTAAACAGTCATTGTTTGGGTAATTTCATGGTTTTAGGGTTTATGGCATGAAGCCCTTATGGCAACAACTTTGTTAAATTGGATATTGCTTTACACACACACACACACACACACACACACACACACACACACACACACACACACACACACACACACACACACACAAGAGGCTAGTAAGTGATTTTCTCACACTAAAATCATGTTAACATTCATATTCTTTACATATATATGGTTATAACCTTGAAACAGTGAGTTTTTAATGTTTGTCAATTGGCCCCCTTTCACTTTCATTTTAAGTGGCTCACTGTGACCCAGATTTCATGCATTTTTTAAAGGAAAGGAGTGCCAAGTCAAAATAATGTTTTATGGTAATCAACAATATGCCACAAATGCTGTTGATTAAGCTTAACATGTATTCAAAATTCCTTAACATCCTGTCATGATTTAAATCTGTAATCTCCCCTGTTTTGTGACACTTGCTATGTTTTACTTACCCTGATTTCATCATTTCACCTGCTTATCGGACTTTCACTACAAATTCATGTACTTAATTGGCAATCCTACCCTCTCCATGAACCCAGACACCTGAGTTATATGAAGTGTCAACAAATGATAAAATAATAATAATAATAATAATAATAATAATAATGTACATAAATGCAAATGAAACAACCTGTACCATGTTGTAATATAATTCTGCTGTATCTGTTCTGTTACACCTGGGGGTGGAGACAGATGGGTTGCTCTCCTCACACACACACCATGCATGGCTGCATGGATGGACCGGGAAGGCCAAGAACAGAACCATACATCCAACAGATTGCTTCAGTTTTCAATACGGTTATACACTTGACGGAATTGGTCCTAACTGAAACAACCATCTATTTAAACAGCCATTGTATTTCTTCAAATAACCACCTTAAATAATGTCACTCAACATTAATTTGTAACAATTTATTCTGTTATTTACTCTAACAAAACTACAAAAGATTCTTACAACACCAAATGGGTCCCACATGTTCTTTGAAGAAGACCTCAAATTAATTTAAAATTGTCTTTAAATAGTAATAAATTTATAATAATTGTGATAAGCCATGTTGGTGGAAATTTTATTTTATTAAGGGAAAAGTTGAGCATTTCTGAAACAATTTATGACAGTATTAACATGATAACGTCAATCATTTTACAAGTTACTGTATACAAACATGAATTAACATAACCGTGATATTGTTGATTTTTTACTAGGCATTATCACAGTAAAATAACTTTTATGTGAAACTTTACTTGAAATAAAATTAAATGTCCTGTGAAATATCCAGATACAGAGATACTACTCATACAACAACACTTATTTGTTGTATTGAAGAGTAAGCTCTTGTATTACATTCTTGTATTAATATTATTCTTCAACAGGATGCATGATTGAAAATGGAGCTGACTTTGAAAACAAAAAGGAGGTAGATAGATTACTATATCTATTGTTTTAGTATGAACCACCAGTAACTGAATATCACAAACATAAAAGTGCTGCTGGTGGATTTTGAAGGGAAAAAGACAACCTGATTATTAGCCAGGCACAGGAGGCAACAGTACACCAGAGCAGATGACTCAGAATGTGTGAAGAACATGATGAGGAAAGACAACTGTACAACTGGACTTTTAAATTAACTGGAGTCAGTGGCAGATAAGAGGTTGTTACAGCATCCTCTGCACAACAGCGTTTTTTAGAGCACATTACTCTAGTGATACTTGAGTAAGTCAGTCTGTCCAGTAGCAGCTTACTACGACCTTTATAATGTGAAAATAAAAAGTTTGTTGAATTTTTATTATTTTTTTCTAAAATAATTGATTACTGTACTCATATCATAAGGAATAATGTAATAATTTAATATGTATTAAGTCAGTCTGTTCAATAGCAGCTTACTACAACCTTTATAATGTGAACACAACATTTTGTTAAGTTTTTGTGATTTTTTTTTCTAAAATAATTGAACACTGTACTCATATGATAAGGCATACTGTAATAATTTCACCTGTATTAAGTCAGTCTGTCCAACAGCAGTGTTTTTCACGACAGAACATGCAAGTCAGTTGAATGAATGCTCAGACGCCCGTGACGTTTTAGCGCAGTGTGTGGAGTTTTCAGAGGGTCCCTTAAACACCATAGGCTGGTTTAGCCCTCTAACATTAAGGGAAATAATAAAGGCTTTAATAAAATAAAATAAAATAAAATAAAACAGAAGATGTTTTAATACAGCTGCTGATGGCGTGATTGCAGCAGTCTTTCTTCTGACCGCTCTCTATTTTTTTCTTCTTTTGGAAAGCTGCGAAAGCGTAATCGTTGATTTTTTTTCTTTTGCTGTTGGCGCAAACAGGCAAGCAAAAATGTTATTTGCTGTGGTCTCCCATCCAACGCTATACAAGTTCACCCTGCTGTCGTTCCGCATTCTAAACACGTATATGGGGAAAGGGTCCATAGATTTTGTTTTTGCACTGCAACAAACCACACATTGGAAAACAGCTTCAAACTCTCCAGTATGCCCCACCCACAGAGTAAAGTTCTGCCCACACGGTGACGGATTGTTTCATATTTCATTGAGAAAAACAAAAACAAACGTAAAACGCACATAACAACGGGAGACAAGATGTCCCTCACCGTCAAGAACATTTCTGTAGTTTTCAATCCTATAAATCAAAACAATACCTTCACCAATGGAGATTTTATATCGGGACAAGTTATTCTAGATGTTGCGAAGGACACGCAAATGCAGTCTTTAAGTATCAAAATTAAAGGCAAGGCAGAAGTCCTCTGGTGCGAGCGACATGGTAACACCACTGTTGTTTACTCTGACAAGGAAAAATATTATTCAATGGAGCGGTTCTTCGTTCGGGACGACCACAAACATGGTAGGACGAGATGAAGCGTTTGGCTTTTTTCCGTACACTACGTTAACATTGCATAAATATATGAACCTGGTGTATCTGCATATGTTAACCTGATCAGTAACACTTTAAAATAAGGTTCTATTTGTCAAAGTTAGTAAAAACATTCGGTATCATGAACTAACAATGAACGCTATTGTAACAGCATTTATTAATCTTGGTTCATGTGAATTTACATTTTTTATTGATTCATAGACATATAACAAAGAAAAAACGCAACATATATACCTTAAATCAACATTTAACCCCCAATATTACCCTTCCCCAATTACCAACCCCACCTGAGCCCCAACGAACTCCACTGTGGTCACAATAAGAATACACAAAAAATGAAAAGAAAAAAAATTGGCAGTTCATGTTCATAAGGTATTAACTAATGTTAAAATATGTTAATGTTAAAAATGTGTTATTTGTTGCCTATACTGCATGTTGAAGAAACGCTAACCAAGATTAATGAATGCATTAAGTCATTGTTAGTTAATGTCAAGTAATAGTTAACTAATGCTATCGAATTCAATCATATTGTAAAGTTTTACAACTTGATCTTTTTTAGGCAAAGACTGTGAAATGCTGAAAGATCCTTCAGGACAGCCTTGTAAGTTTATTTGTTAATATTATATGAAAATTGCAAAAACGTTTCAATGCCTTGAAAATTAAACTGAACTTGCCTTTGATTTTTGCCTTCATAGATAGCTCAGTTGTGGCACCAGGACATCATGTTTATCCATTCATCTTCCAGTTGCCTCAGCAGTAAGTTACATAAAGAAGTTCTTGAATGACTTTGCTTCACATAAATTATAAAGTGGGATTTGTAAAACATCTAAAATACAAGTTACTCTACATAAAAAGGTCACATTCTTTCCTAAATAGGAACTTCCCACAAACTTTCAAAGGTAGAGATGGTAAAGTTCTCTACACTTTGCAGACAAAACTGGCTAGATCAATGCGTGTTTCTAGCAAAGCTAAAACTGAGTTCCACTACGTGCCCAGACCTGATCTCTCCAATCTTGAACTAATGGTGAGATTTCAACTATATTATGTTTACATATTTACTGTGCCTCTCTTTACCATAAATTACTTTTCAATGATTTGAGTCTCAGCTATCTATTTGTTATATGGTCTGTCTTGTTTAGGCACCTCAGTATGGAACCAAAGATAAGCAAATGAAACTCTTTACCTCTGGGAGTGTCTCTATGAACATAAACACTGAGAAAATGGGATACTACCTAGGTAAGAATGGACCACCTCGGCAGTACTGCTTTTCCCTCATCTGTTTTTGGTTACTTGTGCCAAATACGCCATTGTACACTGACCATTGTAAACGCAACCATTTCAGTCAGGGGATCCTTTTTCAAATGGTGAACAAAATGCAAATGGGCTGTTTCTGATTCAGGAAACATAGTTCAGTCAGCTTGATATACAGTAGTTTTCACATGTCGTTCACTCCATTGTGTTTCAATAAGTGTGCAGCAGAATTTGTTGGGTCAAAGGCTTATTAATATTAGGAACACTAACGTGGTCTTCTGCTGTTGTAGCTCATCCGCCTCAAGGTTTGACGTGTTGTGCATTCTGAGATGCTATTCTGCTCAATTGTAGTTATCTGAGATACTGTAGCCTTTCTGTCAGCTCAAACCAGTCTGGCCATTCTCCGTTGACATCTCTCTTCAACAAGGCATTTCCGCTCACAGAACTGCCTCTCACTGGATGTTTTTTTTTTGTTTTTGTCACCATTCTGAGTAAACTCTAGAGACTGTTGTGCGTGAAAATCCCAGGAGATCAGCAGTTACAGAAATACGCAATCCAGCTTATCTGGCACCGACAATCGTTCCACGGTCGAAATCACTGATATCAAATTTTTCCCCCATTCTGATGATTGATGTGAACATTAACTGAAGATCCTGACCCGTATCTGATTGATTTCATGCATTGCACTGCTGCCATACGATTGGCTGAATAGATAATCACATGAATAAGTAGGTGTACAGGTTTTCCTGATAAAGTGGTCGGTGAGTGTATATATATATATATATATTTATATATACACAGGTGCATCTCAATAAATTAGAATGTCGTGGAAAAGTTCATTTATTTCAGTAATTCAACTCAAATTGTGAAACTCGTGTATTAAATAAATTCAATGCACACAGACTGAAGTAGTTTAAGTCTTTGGTTCTTTTAATTGTGATGTTTTTGGCTCACATTTAACAAAAACCCACCAATTCACTATCTCAACAAATTAGAATACATCATAAGACCAATAAAAAAAACATTTTTAGTGAATTGTTGGCCTTCTGGAAAGTATGTTCATTTACTGTATATGTACTCAATACTTGGTAGGGGCTCCTTTTGCTTAATTACTGCCTCAATTCGGCGTGGCATGGAGGTGATCAGTTTGTGGCACTGCTGGTATGGAAGCCCAGGTTTCTTTGACAGTGGCCTTCAGCTCATCTGCATTTTTTGGTCTCTCGTTTCTCATTTTCCTCTTGACAATACCCCATAGATTCTCTATGGGGTCAGGTCTGGTGAGTTTGCTGGCCAGTCAAGCACACCAACACCATGGTCATTTAACCAACTTTTGGTGCTTTTGGCAGTGTGGGCAGGTGCCAAATCCTGCTGGAAAATGAAATCAGCATCTTTAAAAAGCTGGTCAGCAGAGGGAAGCATGAAGTGCTCCAAAATTTCTTGGTAAACGGGTGCAGTGACTTTGGTTTTCAAAAAACACAATGGACCAACACCAGCAGATGACATTGCACCCCAAATCATCACAGACTGTGGAAATTTAACACTGGACTTCAAGCAACTTGGGCTATGAGCTTCTCCATCCTTCCTCCAGACTCTAGGACCTTGGTTTCCCAATGAAATACAAAACTTGCTCTCATCTGAAAAGAGGACTTTGGAACACTGGGCAACAGTCCAGTTCTTCTTCTCCTTAGCCCAGGTAAGACGCCTCTGACGTTGTCTGTGGTTCAGGAGTGGCTTAACAAGAGGAATACGACAACTGTAGCCAAATTCCTTGACATGTCTGTGTGTGATGGCTCTTGATGCCTCGACCCCAGCCTCAGTCCATTCCTTGTGAAGTTCACCCAAATTCTTGAATCGATTTTGCTGGACAATCATAAGGCTGCGGTTCTCTCGGTTGGTTGTGCATCTTTTTTTTCAACACTTTTTCCTTCCACTCAACTTTCTGTTAACATGCTTGGATACAGCACTCTGTGAACAGCCAGCTTCTTTGGCAATGAATGTTTGTGGCTTACCCTCCTTGTGAAGGGTATCAATGATTGTCTTCTGGACAACTGTCAGATCAGCAGTCTTCCCCATGATTGTGTAGCCTAATGAACCAAACTGAGAGACCATTTTGAAGGCTCAGGAAACCTTTGCAGGTGTTTTGAGTTGATTAGCTGATTGGCATGTCAAAATATTCAAATTTTTTGAGATAGTGAATTGGTGGGTTTTTGTTAAATGTGAGCCAAAATCATCACAATTAAAAGAACCAAAGACTTAAACTACTTCAGTCTGTGTGCATTGAATTTATTTAATACACAAGTTTCACAATTTGAGTTGAATTACTGAAATAAATGAACTTTTCCACGACATTCTAATTTATTGAGATGCACCTGTATATATATATATATATATATATATACAGATACAGTTGTGCTCAAAAGTTTGCATACCCTGGCAGAAATTGTGAAATTTTGGCATTGATTTTGAAAATATGACTGATCATGCAGAACTGTCAAAAGACCAGCGTAACAAGGTAATGGAACTTTATAAAGATGGAAAAGGATATAAAAAGATATCCAAAGCCTTAAAAATGCCAGTCAGTACTGTTCAATCACTTATTAAGAAGTGGAAAATTCGGGGATCTCTTGATACCAAGCCAAGGTCAGGTAGACCAAGAAAGATTTCAGCCACAACTGCCAGAAGAATTGTTCAGAATACAAAGAAAAACCCACAGGTAAACTCAGGAGAAATACAGGCTGCTCTGGAAAAAGACGGTGTGGTTGTTTCAAGGAGCACAATACTTGTTGACTCCTCTCCAAACATTGCGCTTATGGTTGTGACCATAAAGCTCTATTTTGGTCTCGTCACTCCAAATGACAGTGTGCCAGAAGCTGTGAGGTGTGTCAAGGTGTTGTCGGGTATATTGTAACCAGGCTTTTTTGTGGCATTGGCTTCTTTCTGGCAACTCGACCATGCAGCTCATTTTTGTTCAAGTATCGTCGTATTGTGCTCCTTGAAACAACCACACCGTCTTTTTCCAGAGCAGCCTGTACTTCTCCTGAGGTTACCTGTGGGTCTTTGTATCCTGAACAATTCTTCTGGCAGTTGTGGCTGAAATCTTTCTTGGTCTACCTTTCCTCGCCTTGGTATCAAGAGATCCCTGATTTTTCCACTTCTTAATAAGTGATTGAACAGTACTGACTGGCATTTTCAAGGCTTTGGATATCTTTTTATACCCTTTTCCATCTTTTTAAAGTTCCATTACCTTGTTACACAGGTCTTTTGACAGTTCTTTTCTGCTCCCCATGGCTCAGTATCTAGCCTGCTCAGTGCATCCACGTGAGAGCTAACAAACTCATTGACTATTTATACACAGACACTAATTGCAATTTAAAAAGCCACATGTGTGGGAAATTATCCTTTAATTGCCATTTAAACCTGTGTGTGTCACCTTGTGTGTCTGTAACAAGGCCAAACATTCAAGGGTATGTAAACTATTGATCAGGGCCATTTGGGTGATTTCTGTTACCATTATGATTTAAAAAGGAGCCAAACAACTATGTGATAATAAATGGCTTCAAATGTTCACTATCCTTAAAAAAAAACAGTTTTTTTGCTTGACCGGTCCTATTTTCAAAATCAATGCCAAAATTTCACAATTTCTGCCAGGGTATGCAAACTTTTTTGCACAACTGTATTTTTTATGTTAAAGGCTTTAAAGATAATGCCTATATCTTTGTAACATGATGAAATCATCATGCATCTTTATGGAATACATGTATGCAGTGGGCTTTTTTTATGGGTTTGGGAATGATGTGTACTCTCTGTAAACATTATTGTATAAGCACAGTTGATTGCGATGAAGGAAGTCTTTTCGGATAATGTCATTCAGCTGTTAACCTTTGACAGTGGAGTTACATTTCAGGATTGAATTCAACCATAACAACCCCCACACGACTTGTAGATCTGGTTCAACTTGTTTTTTTTTTCTCTTCTTCTTCTTTCTTTCTTTCTTTTCATTTGCTTATTCACAGAGCTTTTGCTATAGAGATTTCACACAGTTAAGACCATTACAGTCTAGTCATTCAAAAGTTTTCTTTATGAAAATTAAATTGTTTACATCGCATTTTGTGCAATCAAGAGACTTAGCTTGTCATTATGACAAACAGAGTTATAGTTTCTAGTGATTTTTTTAAAATTATTATTAAGTAATTCACCTACTTGTGTTTTACCATGTATCTCTACAGGAGAGGGGTTGAAAGTTTTGGCTGAAGTTCAGAACAATTCATCCCGGGCTGTCAAGCCAAAATACTGTCTGTATCAAAAACACAGTTTTTTTGCAAGAGGCAAGAGAAGAGTTCACACAAATGAACTTCTTAAAGAGGAGGGGGAACCCATCGAGCCAAACACAAAGAAAAATTTCACCAAAGTGCTGACCATTCCACCTAGCCTTACCGCCTCTACCCTGAACTGTAGAATCCTTATGATTGAGTACAGACTCCGGGTAAGTTTCCACATCAAAAGCAAACAAAACACACATTTTGTTGTCTTTCATTGCAACAGTGAAGAAATAAATGCCACATACAGTATATGTCTGTTTTAGTTTTAAATTAATCTTGTCACGTTTAAATTATTTTAAATCAGTGGATGTGCTGATTTAATACTCTCCAAAGGACTTAAGATTCTGTTGCTGGGTATATAAATACAATGACCACTGCCATGATAGTTTATGTATTTATTTTTTGTTTGCCTTTAATACATAAAAATGGCCATTGCTGAACTATCACATTTAATATATATATATATATATATATATATATATATATATATATATATATATATATATATATATATATATATATATTAAATCACTTTTTGGTGCTTTCCTTAATTGGGAACTGGCTTAGTTTTTGCCTAGTGGCAAAGTTTATTTCATCATTTTTGTTGCCCTTGCAGATATTACTGTTCTGTTGTAATGTACATTAGGATTTATATCATTTTGTATGATACTTGCCATTACACTTTTCTAACTGAGCCATCTGTTGTTTAATATGTGCACTTTGTGTTTAGGTGTACCTGGATGTGCCGTATGCCTCTGATCCAGAGATCAAATTCCCAATTGTTATTCTTCCTCTTCAGACTGCCTCAGATTCAAAGGGTCCCTCAAACAATGACTTTGGAATTTTGAACCAACAAGCAGGAGGCAATGCGTACCCCAATCCACCTCCACTGGCTTCATCAGCCCCACCACCTAATGTGGCTGGACCTCCTGGTCTGTTTGGGGCCCCTGGCTGCTATGGGCCTCCTCCTGGTCAGTTTGCTGCCCCTGCTTACTCTGGACCTACTGGCCAAATTGCTGCCCCTGCTTACTCTGGATGTCCTGGTCAAATTGCTTCCCCTGCTTACTCTGGACCTCCCGGTCAAATTGCTGCCCCTGCTTACTCTGGACCTCCTGGTCAAATTGCTGCCCGTGCTTACTCTGGACCTCCTGGTCAAATTGCGGCCCCTGCTTACTCTGGACCTCCTGGTCAAATTGCGGCCCCTGCTTACTCTGGACCTCCCGGTCAAATTGCTGCCCCTGCTTACTCTGGACCTCCCAGTCAAATTGCTGCCCCTGCTTACTCTGGACCTCCTGATCAAATTGCTGCCCCTGCTTACTCTGGACCTCCCGGTCAAATTGCTGCAACTGGTTACCCTGGACCTCCAGGTCATTTTGGTACCCCAGGTCAACTTGGTCCTTCAGTTTCAAATTCAAAGTCTGACTCATCAGCTCCACCTCCTTATCAGGACTATTGGTTATATCCAAAGATGCCGGATGGCCCTGAAAATGCTGGACTGCCCCCAAAATCTTGACAAAATTACTTTTGTCATTTATTATTTGCTAAACCAGTTAGAGCTGTTTGTTTTGTGTAAAGATTAGTTAGAACAATTCATATTAATTTTTTTTTAAGTGATGTTACATTTTAATAAGCCAAAACATATGATTATATACAGTGCATCCGGAAAGTATTCACAGCGCTTCACTTTTTCCACATTTTGTTATGTTACAGCCTTATTCCAAAATGGATTAAATTCATTATTTTCCTCAAAATTCTACAAACAATACCCCATAATGACAATGTGAAAGAAGTTTCTTTGAAATCTTTGCAAATTTATTAAAAATAAAAAATGAAAAAAAAATCACATGTACATAAGTATTCACATTCTTTGCCATGACAATCAAAATTGAGCTCAGGTGCATCCTGTTTCCACTGATCATCCTTGAGATGTTTCTACAATTTGATTGGAGCCCACCTGTGGTAAATTCAGTTGATTGGACATGATTTGGAAAGGCACACACCTGTCTATATAAGGTCCCACAGTAAACAGTGCATGTCAGAGTACAAACCAAGCCATGAAGTCCAAGGAATTGTCTGTAGACCTCGAGACAGGATTGTATCGAGACACAGATCTGGGGAAGGGTACAGAAAAATTTCTGCAGCATTGAAGGTCCCAATGAGCACAGTGGCATCCATCATCCGTAAATGGAAGAAGTTTGGAACTACCAGGACTCTTCCTAGAGCTGGCCGCCTAGCCAAACTGAGCGATCGAGGGTGAAGGGCCTTAGTCAGGGAGGTGACCAAGAACCCGATGGTCACTCTGACAGAGCTCCAGCATTTCTCTGTGGAGAGAGGAGAACCTTCCAGAAGAACAACCATCTCTGCAGCACTCCACCAATCAGGCCTGTATGGTAGAGTGGCCAGACGGAAGCCACTCCTCAGTAAAAGGCACATGACAGCCTGCCTGGTCTTTGCCAAAAGGCACCTGAAGGACTCTCAGACCATGAGAAACAAAAATTGAACTCTTTGGCCTGAATGGCAAGCGTCATGTCTGGAGGAAACCAGGCACCGCTCATCACCTGGCCAATACCATCCCTACAGTGAAGCATGGTGGTGGCAGCATCATGCTGTGGGGATGTTTTTCAGCGGCAGGAACTGGGAGACTAGTCAGGATCGAGGGAAAGATGAATGCAGCAATGTACAGAGACATCCTTGATGAAAACCTGCTCCAGAGCACTCTGGACCTCAGACTGGGGCGAAGGTTCATCTTCCAACAGGACAATGACCCTAAGCACACTAAGCCAAGATAACAAAGGAGTGGCTCCGGGACAACTCTGTGAATGTCCTTGAGTGGCCCAGCCAGAGCCCAGACTTGAACCCGATTGAACATCTCTGGAGAGATCTGAAAATGGCTGTGCACCGACGCTCCCCATCCAACCTGATGGAGCTTGAGAGGTCCTGCAAAGAAGAATGGGAGAAACTGCCCCAAAATAGGTGTTGCAAGCTTGTAGCATCATACTCAAAAAGATTTGAGGCTGTAATTGGTGCCAAAGGTGCTTCAACAAAGTATTGAGCAAAGGCTGTGAATACTTATGTACATGTAATTTGTTTCGTTTTTTATTTTTAATAAATTTGCAAAGATTTCAAAGAAACTTCTTTCACATTGTCATTATGGGGTATTGTTTGTAGAATTTTGAGGAAAATAATGAATTTAATCCATTTTGGAATAAGGCTGTAACATAACAAAATGTGGAAAAAGTGAAGCGCTGTGAATACTTTCCGGATGCAATGTAATTTTTCTGTGTAGTGTTTTGATACCTCCTGCATACTTTCATTTAAAGCCCAAGAAATCTTGTATTATGTAACAACAAAGTTGAGTACCATCTTCCAGAAGAGTATTTTTCTATACAATGACTCGAGACTTAAATCACCATATAGTTATTTGAGACATGAATATACAGTAGCATAAGTACAACTGTTTTTACTTCAATATATTACTTTGTAATAGTGGACTTTCTGTTGTTTATTGATGATTAAAAAATAATGGATCTGCTTAAGATACTCCTTAATACTGACCCTATCAGCTACTAAACTATACAGCAAGGTTCATTTGTGGCATGAAACAAACAGATCAGTTGAGGATAGTGTTAAATGTATACATTCAAATACACATTACTGTAATATTACAAATTTAGCACTTCTTAAATGCTTGAGATTAGGATTAGCTAAAATTATTCAATTTAATGAATGTAATATAATTTTAAAATGCAGCATGAATGGAGTTTAGAATAGGCAAATCCTTGTGTTGTGTCATGTTTGCTCAAGTATCGACTGTCAAGTTGACACACCCCCAACCCACATTATAAGAGATTACTATGCCGTGATGTACAAGTCATGGAATATTTGACATTTGAGACATGTTTTGCTAAAGGCAAACATTTTGTCTCTGGGCAGATAATACAGATAATAACCATCATGACATTGACTGTCAACCAACAGGTCAGCACTCATCCAAAAAAAATGCGAGAAATACCTTTGCCACTGAAGACATACCTTGTTACTCTAGGGGTCATGAGGAATACCGAGTTACATAAACAGTTCAGAGTTCATTATTCAGTTCAAAGAGGACACATTGTGGTCTAAAGTTAATATGGTCTAAAGATTGCCCTAAACATACTTAAGTGTACTATGAGGAAACATTCTTCAGCCTTGTACAAATTGAACAATGACATTTTAAAAAGACTTGAGATCCTGTTGCTGGGCATATCAATACAACGAGATCATCAATAACTTTCTATCTGCAGAAATGTCATTTTTAAATGTCACTTTTTTTTCTCCTAATGAGATACTTTAGAAGTCCATTTTAGTCAAATTATGAAGTTTTATTTTATCTAATTTAAGCATTTGTGAAAATTTACCAGCAGAGTATTTTTAAAGTTAAACAGCATTATAAATGCTATGTTAATGCTATTCTTTTTATGACAGGCATGGGCCTAAAACAGTAATAGCATCTCTCTCCTCAACAAGCTGCACATTTTGAGGTATTATTCGTTTGCACAAATGATGCAAGGCAAGTTATGCACCAAAGTGTAATACTTAAATTCATGTGTCTAGAAAAATCCCTGGCATGAGCAATAGTAATAGAAATGCTTGCATTAGCAAGCATAAATAATAAACTTAAAAGGATAGTTCACCCAAAAGGATGATCAGTAAAAAAGGAGTAATATTTTGGACTGTCCTAACCCAAAACCAACTGGATGACTTCAGAAGACATGGATTAATCCACTGGAGTTGTATCTATTACTGTTACTTACTCTCCTTTTTGGAGCTTCAAAGACCTGATCACCATTCACTTGTATTGTATATACCTAGAGAGCTGAAATATTCTTCTAAAGATCTTTGTGTTCTGCAGGAGAAAGAAAGTCATACACATCTGGGATAGTATGAGGGTAAGTAAGTTATGAGAGAATTTTCATTTTTGGGTGAACTATCACTTTAAATGACTGCATATAAAATGTTAAGGCCTTCTGGGAACACCCTCTTTCCTGAGCCTTTTGACCTTTGCTACAATAAAAGTACAAACAAGATTGTTAAATTGCCAGAAAAAATAAAAAAATAAAAAATGTTGACGCTAGTGTTTAGAACAATATAGCCCAGAAAGTTTAATAGAAAATTAAACCACACTTTTAACCAAAGAAAGACGTGTTGGTTTACCAGTAAAACAAAATCTGCCTTAAAATTAGTAATGTTTTTTTTTTTTTACCTTAAATTTATCCTTTCAATACATGTCAAATGTATTCATGTTTATTTGAACACTGTTACTAAAAATGGCAAAAATGTGGGTAAATTAGTTTATGGTGCTATAAAAGTTGATTTAGTAACTGAGAGCAAATTCAAAGGTTGTCTTCTAAATGAGATCAGTGACAGAATGACATATGACCCACTGTCATATTTTCCATGTTTTCTTTAAAACACCTGTCTCATTACCACACCCAAACATTCAAAGTAGACAATGTGGGCAACAATATTTATGTTGAGGATTACACGTTCAAAAGTAGAACATAAATGCAGCTTGCTTTTGTTCTGTGGAAGTTCCCAGAGGGGAGAATTAAAGCAGTAAAACAACACACAAAGCCCCTCTGTATTTAAATAAATGAGAGCAGAACTTGCACTATTGGTGACTACACATGTCACTTTGGATTTGGCAAACATTCAGATTGAATCTATAAAAGCTGAAGGACCAGCAACTTACAGTGCATTTTATCAGTTTGTGTGTTTGCTGGGAATCAAACCCATGAAACTGCTGATACTAGCACCACACGATCATATTGGAACAAAACACTACAAGGTCTGATCACTATATTAGTAAACCACGTCAAAAAGACATGTTTATATCCATAAACTTTACATAGGCACAGAAACAATTACTGTAGGTAAATAAGTATGATGCTGAGAACCACAGAGTTGCAAATGAAGCATCCCAAAATGAAAGTATCATTTGTCAACACCACCACACACCTCTCGCACTCATTTTCTCTGCGAAGGATACATTGTGTTGTCAGATGAGGAATGACAATGTTGTAACCATTACTGCTTTGTAGACTTCAATATTGCTGCACCTGGAGCTAAATTATTTACTTTTCTTCTTCCTCATCAGTAAACTCTGCCTCAAACAATATTTGTACATTTTTATACAGGATTAATCAAAATGAAATTATCCCTTTTTTGGAATGAAATCCCCCCAACTCTTTGACATATCTAAGAGAAAATGTCTCACCACCAGAGCTACCCTACAGGAAGTGAGGGATCCCATCATCTGAGAAGGACCTGGCTGCAGCCTGCAGAATGAGGCGGGGCTACATATAGGGCGGAGCTACACGTGCCACCCCACCCATAACATAGTCTCATTGGTCCATTCATCTTTCATAGACATACATGACAGGAGATATGGTCGTCGTTGCTGGTGTGTTATCGTTGTTTGAGATATACTGAATAGTTGAGCCAAACCATTTGATTATAGTGCTTACTTGTATGTGTTATTCAATCCTAAATTCCATGGATTTTATCCTACATTAAAGTGAGGAACAAATTGGGATTTATAAAGGCTGAAACTGACGTGAAAATGTTCAAAAACAAATGCCAACTGAAAATCATGTATATGTGTTTTTTATGTTTGGTGCTCATGCACCGGTACGTCAGTACAGTATTAAGAGTTATAGCCTGTATGCCTCATGCAATATTCCTTATTTTCCGCTGTAACAGACTATTTATTGACTGACGTTGGTTTCTGTGTGCATGTCAATTAGAAAGTAATTTTTAGGCCGACGAGATAATGGAGCACACATTTTTGGAGTGAGGAGGAGAGATAATTGTTTACAATCCTTCAAAGAAATTAATATGAATCAATATAGAATATGAATGAAAGCACTGCAACTATCTAAAGAATGGCATAACAATTTTCATCAGTTCATCAGCCTCTTGTTTGCTATTGTAGATGGCATAAATTAAAATGACTAAATTCCTAAAATGCAGAGTAATCAACAGATCGAGCAGATACAGAGGGCATGCATAAAGCAAACTTGGTCAATGAAAAAATCTATTATTAATCATGTAAAATAATCACTCATGATGATGAGCTGTTATGGCAGAAACCGTGAGACTAAAAGTGCATGCATGATCTCAGTTTTTTCGAGAATTGCCCGTTGCATACAAGCACATGCCTTATGAATGAATGATTGAACGAATGACATGGGTTTTTGTATTCTGTCCCCCAATATTAGGATATTTGAAAATACGTTTATATTGAGAATCATTACATCTTTATAACTTTTGTGAGAACTGGAGTGTAATTTACAGCTAATTTACAGTAGATGGCGCTGCTGGTTTTCATAACCCATATGTTGGGTTCTATATGTTTATATAACAACAACACTGATACACTTTTTTCATTTGCACTCTATGGTGATATTAAAAAATTAACATATTTTATAATTAATTTAATTCATAATTCAATTCTCTAACCATGCGTTATAATGAAGTCTTTGTGAAATTGCACAACTTTTTGATTTACAGATTTGAACGACAGCAGACAGATCAACACAGTTTGTTCATCAGTCCATGTGACTCAGTCCTACTACATTTGTTTGAAATTACATGTGAGGTACAACACAAGTCACTTACGAGTCATAGCACTAAAATCAAAATGATCTTTCCAAATTATTTCAACACTGACTACGACCGCATTAGAGTTGAATCTTCGCCATAGTAAGATTAGTAATCTTGCCCTCCGCTTACAACACGACTGAAACAACAACAGGCTGCTCAGTCAGACTCTTACTAAATCTGTTTGCAATGAACCGTGAAGTGCAACACAATTTCATATCACTTACGAGCCACAGCACTATAATAAAATTATCGGGCTACACTATTTTAAAACGCATCTCCTATAATGTACACCTATAAAAGATGACCGAGCCAATGAGAGTACATTATGGGCGGGGTGACATGTGTAGCCACGCCTCAATGTGTTGCCCTGCCCCATTCTGCAAGCTGCAGCCAGGGATACTTGGATCATCCCACTGAGCAGATTGCATGCTAAACAACCCTGTTTCCATCTGTATATTTGATTGTAAAACTAGAACAAGGTATGATAGAACTAAAAACTAACTAGATATTTTGGTGCATTATTTCCCATAAAATATGTCTTGAACATATAATTATGCTATATAAAAACAGTTATGGTTTTACTTTCTTACATTAATCAACAGACCTTATGCATAAGTTAAAGGAGTATTAAATACATTAGTTAAGCATCTGTGGCATGCTGTCGGTTTATACAGAATGCATCATAATTTTGACTCTTCTCTCAGTCTCTCTCACAATATGTATGCAACCATACAAGATGACATAGATAGCTAGAGATTAACTTGACACTGAATATTTGACAGCGAAATTATCATTTTATTGTTTTAAATCACTATGCCTATAGGGAAATATATTTTATCATTTGAAATATTTAGCACAAAGCTCATTTCTACATTAGGCTACATTCTCTTTTTGCTTTACCACTGAAGAAACAGTATATGGAAAGCAACACATTGAGGAAGGACTCCCCCTGCAGGAGCATAAATGCAAACACAACAAAATGGTGTGAATCTCAAGATAAAAACAAGAACTTCACGTGATTATTTCTGTTTATTGCAGATGTGGTTTGCTGTACAGACTCAGAGATTAAACTTCCAGTTCCATCAAACCAGAACGATGGTGTGTTAGTATGAACATCAGTGTTTGGAATTGGACCAAGCACTGGATAGTACAGCTATTTTGACATGGTTTCTCCCACCTCACCACCCACCACTGCGAGATTTGTTTGAGACTCAGGAAAAGTCATTTTTAACTTTTAATTTTTAAACCAATTGTTCCATTTCCATTAACAGTGTTTTTTCATTTCATAATTGATTGACATGTCAGATTATGTAGTGTTCATATATAGCCTGTATTTGAAAAAAAAAAAAAAAGAGATAGTTTTTAAAGATAGTTATTAGGTATTTTACTTGTTTCAGAGCTGTTTGCATGGTTTCACTGGGCTTTGAAATGTTATTGATCATTCCTCAACATAAATTTATAGTATTTCTTTAATCATGTGATCAACATGTCCAGTTCATTTGCTATCTCATGTAATCAATTTCTCAAGTTCACACATCATGTTTGCTGATGTTTTTTTTTTTTTTATCACTAGTTGCATTGTTTGCTCAAGCTCATATCAACTCTTGATATCTGTGACATTTAAATAAGTTAATTGTTGTCTTATGTAAATACTCTTCTACACGGGTTACCAGGCCCTTTAGTATGCCTTTAATTTGATACCTACATAGTTATTCTTGCTTTACTCTAGATTGCTTAGTACTAAGTAGACTCCCATATAGAAGTAACACCTCGTTGTTCATCGTGATTAACAAATGTGTAGTCTCCTTAACAAATTTACTAATCAGTAGAATTACATGCTTGCTTTTCTTTCCCAAAGAGAATGCATAGATTTTGATGCCAAGTTTATTTCCATTACATACACAAATATTGGCAACAAATACAGGATACTGCATACTGTTCTGCATGCTTGCAAATATTTCATGCACAACTGTAAATTGGGGTTGTGTCCATTTACAGTGGGCTCTAAATGTCTGATAACACATTGAGATTTTTTCATTAAAACCTGGAAATAAACAAAACACAAACAAAGAAAAGTTAAATGGAGTATAAAGATTCTTCAGTATTTCTATCACTAATCAACATTGACCATGCTGCCCCCAAAAGGTCATATTTCCTTGCTTCCACTGAAGCACACGAGATGCTCTTTGAAACATTCTCACATCATGCTGGATAACATGGATCATCAGGTTTTGCACAAACTTGTAAAGTCCATGCCAGCATGAATGCATGCTGTCATTAAAGAAAATGAGGGACAGACAAAATACTAAATACAAAGTTCTGAAAAGAAAAGAACGCAAAATAAAAAAATCATTTTCACTAGTGGTCTCAGACTTTTTGACTCCACTGTACACAAACAGAAAAACTGAAGTGAACCAGATTTGTTTACATAAATTGTGACCCCATATAAACTGACTGAAGTTTCATGCTCAATGTTTCAGGCTCAAATTTTTTTCACTATGTACTGTATAATATACAGTATTTAATAAAGTTATAAGCTCCACATATCTCTTTTAAATAGTTGTCTTTTGCTTTGAATACCATTTAAATATACACAAATTTAACGCTATTTGTTGGATTAAACAAACCAAACACCAAATCCTGCTGTTGCTTCTGCTACTGCCCCCCTTCACATTCAAACGTGGACTGTTTTTGGAACGCAGCTCAGTGGGGTGTGGTTTGAGCTATCACCCAGCCGGCAAGTACCCATGACAACTATTTGAGCCTGCTGGCAACTCACTGTCTTCGCATGTTCGGGTTGCCATGGCAACTCCCTGCGGGACTCCCCCTAGATCGACAGAAGGGGCGTCCAGTTGACTAACCAGCTCTTCGTCAGAGAGCTGGAGCGAGAAGTAGTGCTGTAGATCTGAGAAAAACCAAAACCCCAAGAGGACATTCTTAGAGGCCTAACATTGTGACTCACCAAAACAAGCTGGGGGAACAACCAAACAATGGCACTTCAACATTCTGAGCTGGTGAATTAGCTTGCTGATGTGTGTTGTATTAATAATTACTCCAAGTAATTTTAAAACCTTTATCATAATGTGTTACAAAAATGAAAGTAAAAAAATCATTTAGATTTGTTCAGTTCCCTAAAAAAAAAAAAATAGACCTGACTGCGCTCACAAACATCACAAGACACTAAAAATTTCAATATTACTCCTGATTATTTAAATAAATACATAAATACAAAGAAAAAAGCTATACACTCTCATGGCGAAATCGTAAGGATTCATACGACTTTTCTAAATTTGGCTATTTCGTATGATATTGTATGACTTTCACTACAGCCAATGACGTTGCTGGACATCGTTTCCATCTAATACGCAACAATTACTTGCTTCTGTCACACACAACAGCTTCCTATCATGTTCACACACTCTACTGATCGGTTAGGTTTAGATAAGGGGTTTGGGTAAGGGCATAATATTAATAAGCATGTCCTTAACGGATCGTGCGCAGAACTCGCGCTTACTTCCGCATTAGACATCTGGGCATTTGCACGTGATGAAATCGTACAAATTTATACGAACGAAATCATACGAAATAGCCAACTCGTAAAATATGTACAAATTTTCATGAGACTGGGTTGGAAAAAAGACACCTTAAAAATTTTTGTAGGCCTGCATTTTAGGTTAACAATAAGCTATATGACCAGTCCAACCACGAAATTATATTTGTACTAGGTGTATATAAACAGAGCTTTGGACTGAGCTTTGTAAAGTAATCTTTATACCCTAGGTAAAGATGTCTCATAAACATCAATTGCACTTAGATTAAGACTCAAATCCCAGATGTGTTTTTTTCTGACAGGTTAAGTGCCTTCAAAATGCAACGATTTCTCTATTTTTCTGCAAAGTAACCCATTTCCAGCCATTTAAATGCTTCTTCACCATCTAAAACAACAATGAAGCAAATGAAAGGCCTTCTAAACAGAAAAAGGCAAAACCTACATTACATTTATTTGCATTTTGTATGAATTTGCTTTTTGATTTTGTAGTATAATACACCATTTTGAAATGAAAGAAGGCTCTCTCCTTCACAAATTTATTTTGTAAAAGCATAATAACTTTTCACAGAAAACATATGCCATTTCAGGTGTCAATGTATGTGTTGAAAAGTTTTATTAATCCATAAAATGCATTTTTGTTTATCATCATATAAAAGTGACAAGGCCTTTTGTTGGCAATATGAAAGTTAGATAAAACATTCTACGCTAATGCAAATGAATAATTGTAGAATTATTTACTTGCAAATCGTGCATTACTATGGCAACTACTACAATACAATTACTATTAAAATCAGACTACTTTGACTGGTACAGCACTTGCAGTGGTTGCCTTTGGATAAGAAATCCACTGTTTTAAACATTTTTGATGCCACATAAACAAACAAACAAAATGTGGAAATTCTTTTTAAAAATGCTTATTTATGGAATTCACTGAAGCACCCTCCTCTACACAGGTGCACGTTGCAGATCTTACAGCCAAAAACACTCTCGTGTCTCAGGCCTTTGTTTGTGCAGTTCCGACAGCGACGTGAGCGTTCTGACATGCGCTCAAGGCAGTGCCCGTACTCCAGGGGCGAATCTGCATGCCGTTTACGGGCAGCTCGTTCCATGCCCCTTGCCCCCTGATAGTCACCAATCAGCTGCTGTGCCAGGCGAATACGGAAATGACGTTGTGTAAACTGTTTACCATTAAAGCCTGCTGGTGGCGACCCTCCTCGACTCTCACGCAAAACCACATAGGCATTGACGATGCAGAGGTTAATGTAAAACCACAAGAAGTAGCGCCACCATTTTTTGCAAGGCCTCCCAACGTGGTAGCACTCCCTTAGCTGGTCACATAGGTCAACACCCCTCATGTTCTCCTGGTATAAAAGCAAAGGGAGCGGACGTGTTATCGCAAGCCCTGCCATACCAGCACAATCTCCATCACTCGCATCTCCTTCCCGCTTGCCCGGCCCGATGCCTACAATGCCAGGTGCAGAGTTGGATGAAAGGCAGCTAACGATTTTGGCATCCCTCGTGACGGTGGCCACAAGGTTGCCATGTTGACACTGATAGAACTCACCCGGTGCGAGTTTTCCAACACTGCGAGGTTTGAGGACATCGGGATAGCCAACGCGGCACGGGTTGGTGGGGCCACAGGCGTAGAACCCTTGATGCAGTAGATACTGCAGCAGGGGCACTGATATGAAGAAGCTGTCCATGAAAAGATGGTGGTGCCTACCCTCAAGCCCCCTCACCAGTGACGCCACTACCTTGTGGCCCACCGCAGCAGCTGCCAGATCGTCACTAGGCTTCCCAACATAAATACGAGTGCGGTGGCAGTAGCCTGAGCGAGAGTCACAAAGCATCCACACCTTAAGGCCCTTACGCAAAGGCTTGGAAGGCATGTACTGTGTTGGGGAAAAGCGGCCCTTTGTGACAATAGCACACTCATCAATAGTCAAACAACGGTTAGGCAGATAGGCATCCCAAATGGTATTTCCAACCATATCTAGCAAAGGGCGAATTTTGTAAAGTCCATCGTAGCCCAGCTCACCTTTGGAAGGCTCGGACTCGCGGTCACATAAGTGCAGATTTTGGTTGAGTTTTTCAAAACGCCGGGCAGTCATTGTTTTTTTAAATCCAGCATTGCCTATAAAAATGTCACTTGCCCAGTACATGCCGAAATCTGGGAGCTGATTGATACCCATTAGAATGTTAAGGCCAACATATGCCTTCATTTCTCTAATGTCAGTTGGGTGCCAGTGGGTGTCGGATCTACCGCTTCTCCTTTGCCGATAGAGGGCGTAGTTGTTTGTTTGTTCTACCATGTGTTCAAACAATGAATCTGGGAAGAGCAACCGGAAATAGTCTAAAGTGTCAGCATCATCCCCTAGCGAGTGCTGAGGGCCACTGTCAGCGGTGAATGGCTCAATTGATATGACCTGGTCAGGCTCTCCCCAGAAATCCGGAGAGGTGCATTCTTCATGAAAAGCATCATACGTGCCGAATAAATCCGGGTGCTCCTCCTCTTCTAAATCGGAAAAATCGATATCCGAATCGGTTGAAGATGTTTCAGAGCAATTATTGGAAGTCGCATAATAGGAATCCTCTTCGTACTCTTCGTGCGTGATCCCGTTTCCAGTGACTAAAATAATATTGCAGCCGCCTCCCGCGATGTAGCTGGCGGAGTCCGCAGTCTCTTCTTCTGCTGCTGCCGCTGTGATCTCCAGCTCAGACTCCCCCTTGTTCTCCTGCAGTTCTTCGTCTTCGACGTCCGACTCGGACTTTCTGAAAGGAATCTCGAACCACTTCACATCGACGGGGAGATGTAACGGAGAGCCCTCGCTGTCGGATACCGCGACCGTTTCTGTGTCAGTGCTAGTTTCCAAAATAGTAAAAAGCTCTCCTCTTTTTCTTGCCGCCATGTCGAGGTATTGAACTGCCCCTGCATGAGTCCTTTATTTATTTTAGCAGGGTAAATATTCGTCAAAACTAATCGCACATTAAAAATCGGCTGAAATGTTCTCGCTGGTGCCCCCGGGAAACGCATTGGTTTCTGAATCACGCTGTTTTGAAGGATAGTTTCTCATGGTTTCCGCTCTCGGTTTGGTACGCTTTGTAGCGCAGTGTGGCCGCAGACGTCAGAAGCTGCTTGCATGTCCTGCTTTGTAAGGGCGTTTTGCGACTGCAGCTGGTGGGGTTGCGGCTAGTTCGCTAGGCTGGCAGATGGCCCCTGGCTGTTGTAATGCCCGTTGGCACTTGCCACTATCACTGTCTTGCCACGCACCCCCATGGAACGGCTGATAAAAAGTTAAGGAAAATAATATAGAAGTTAAAATTCAAATAAAACAATAATGAATCATTATAAATTCGTTTCTATTTCTCGAAGAGTTATAGCAGTGACATATATGTTAAGTCTGCGTTGACACAAGGTGGGTAATGGCAACAAACAATATCTTATTTTGATGCCTCGGGACATACCGGCGATTCAAGTGTTAAAGAGCCGATAGCGCCAGTTTTTAAATTGAGAATGATAGTGACAAGTGTTCTGACGTTGCACCTTTCTATAGCCTGCCCTATGACAGCACATCCGTTTGTTAGTTTTTACAAGCCAAATTGTAACTAAACAGGTGAATAATTACAATGATACACCTGCTTTGGTCATGTAACGGGGTTTGCTCAGCCAATGTTTTATGAAAGGTGGATCACACCTGCATGTATCAGCATTAACAAGAAGTTTCATTAACCCTTTAATTCATACCTCTGGTCTTCAGTGACCCGGGCCTCATTCCAACCCCTGTACCTCATCCATTTTTTTGGAGTTATGCCCACGCCTCTTTCTCTTCTGAATATGAAAAATAAATAAATAAATAAATAAAAATAATAATAAAATAATAATAAAGGCAAAAAAAATACATTTGTTATAACTGCTTAGTTACCAAAAGTGTTTTTTTTTTTGTTGTTGTTTTTTTTGTTTTTTGGGGTTTCCATAAATAACATTTTTATGATTATTTCTTATCTATATAAGTTTACTATCACAGGATATATATTTCTTTGTTTATAACAAGACAAATTAGAATTATATTCATACAAATGACACTGATTCCCTGTGTGACAATTGTGAATTATCAGTATTCCATATGTGTGTCCACTTATGTATATTTTACATGCTATTTCTTACTCAAGGTGGCACTGATGTGTCAGTGATTGACTTGATTTACATTTGATGTTGCTATTTGATGAAGAAGCAACGTGAAAGTAAACTATAGCAAATGTAACACATGAACAGTATGATTTGGCTACTGTCATTTGGGTGTACTACTGAAATTATGTAAGTAAAAAGGGCATGAGAAAATACATAAGTGTGTTTGACAGCCAGATGTGTCTCATGAAATTTCAGTGTCAAAGCAATGAATCCTGTTCATTACTATTCATTATATTTGTTGCATTGTCTCTTTGATATATGACAAATAATACATAAAAACATATCATAATATATTCTATTCTATTATTTTCTAATTGTTTTGAAAATGTTTTGAAAATTTGACACTATCTGGGAATTTTGTAGATCCATTAGTGATAGACATATGTGCCAGGTCTCTAAAAACCCAAGTATGTAATAATGTTTGGTGAAACACCCATGCATTTAATGTTTAAACTAACTTGGCTGGATGCACTCTAACAAAATTAAATGAATAGCGTAACTCTTAATGTATACAGTATATATATATATATATATATATATATATATATATATATATATATATATATATATATATATTGTTAAATATGACTAAATTCAGTTTGATGGAATTTTCTTATGAAATTAAAATGCATAAATCTTAAAATGTATTAGGATGTGTTTTATTATAACAAAAGTGCTCTTTGAAGAATAATGAACTCAAACGACATGTGCTCAATATAGCAACCATGATTAGGGTAACCTAACAAGGTACCCATGCTTGAAACTGCCTAAATTGCATCACATTATTATGTAAGTGCTTTATTTAATTTCATTTGTGCTTGTTGAACACTATATCACTTTATGTCTTAATTATACTGAAATAAAGCACTTTTGGCTTTGGCTTGCTGACTGGGGGCCTAAAGGTTTTTAGAGTAAGATTTTTAATTACACTTTTTATTTAAACTATATGAGGATTTCAAGACATTACAGACATTACAGCATAATTTTCTGTTACAGTGTCATTAAAGCTGCTTTGAAATTATATGTGTTGCGAAAAGCGCTATACAAATAAAAATTACTTAATTATACTAAAATGAAACACTCACTTTGAGCTTTATTGTTTGCAATGTAGGCTACAAAACAAAACTGAACAGAATTAGAGAGAGAGAGAAGAAGAAGAAAAAAAAAAACTCTCTCCAGCATTTCCAAGCCCCTAGATTAGACAATGACTCCATTGGTTGGGTGGAGAGACAGTTGACCAATAGAAACACAGAGTACATGAAAGGATGTAGAGAGAGTAAAGGGGGAGAAATGTAGGGGAGGGTTTGTACAGAGTTAAATTATATGTGGCATTGGTCTTACAAACCTATTAATTTAATCATCA
This sequence comes from Myxocyprinus asiaticus, assembly GCF_019703515.2. Classification (NCBI taxonomy): domain Eukaryota; kingdom Metazoa; phylum Chordata; class Actinopteri; order Cypriniformes; family Catostomidae; genus Myxocyprinus; species Myxocyprinus asiaticus. The sequence continues at coordinate 39,687,143 of NC_059346.1, forward strand.
ATGTTGTTGCCATAGTGTATGATATTTACCTTTTTTTATTTATATTTTTATTATTTTTTTTATTATTGAGCATCCCGTATTATCTATATGATCATTTCCATATTCAGTACCTCAGTCAGCAAATTTTCTGTAGCTCACATAAAGGCAAATGGATGGACACAGAAGGCTTAGTTACTTCATTATATTTTCTTTCCCCTGGTATCTCTAATTTATAGTTTGTGTAGCTCATTGAAGGTCATTTTACCAGATAATAATAAAGCACTACATCTTCTTTGCCTTTTTATTTTAATGCAGCACAGATCCCAGATATAACATTTTGTGGCTTCATCAACCAGATTCTGCACCAATGCACGAGTCATTCTGGCACTGACCTTCCCATGGCTCCTTTAGAATAGTAGCAGATGCATCCTGGTCCCTGTGAGCCATGGAAGCAACATATTCCACCTGGGCATAAAATATGCTGAGACCACTTTCTGTCCTCCAGACATATGCCCCCTGTTGTGCAGACACAAAAATGCCAGCCCTGCATCGGATGGTGCACACTCTTGGTCTGGCTTAGCTGGTGTGCCCCTCTGTGATATGTCTACCCTTAAGAGAAACAGGATACCTGCAGTTCAACCATTCAGAATCAAAGTAAGCTAATGATAAGACATGCAGATAAAGTAAGATGAACGTCTTATTTTCTAATCCAAATGTGAAAGAATATACTGACATAAGTAATCTACTGGGTTTTGATACTCTTTTTGTGGCCCATTCTTATTCCCTGAAGATATTAGCATACTGGCTCTAAAATAGGAGTAAACACCCCTGAGATTCAGGCAGGCTCTGCCAGAGGGATCCCTTACTCTTAATTACATCAGTGTTACTTCATTATCTATTTCATGTTCCAGATGAGGTCTCTACTCAGCTGAGGACTTAAGCAAACAGGGCCACTGGAACACAGATATATCCAACCTTAAAATACTTTAAACGTTTTATTTGACTTAAAGTTTCTTTGGCTATACACACAATAAAGAAAGAATTGCATAAATAATTTTTTTTTATATAGATTGTTATGCAGACCTAAACATGTTGCCTTACCAACAATGACCACAAGATGGAGCTATAGTGTAACATTCAGTATGTATACAAAAGAGCCGTCTTCTCAGCTCAGGTTATTCCAGAAGATGAGTATTGCCTTTTCTATATCTCACATTCTGATTACAAAAAACAAAACAAAACAAAATGGTTAAGTCATAAGAATTAACTAACCGATGAACTAATATTTAGCTTTAAGTCATGAATGGTGCATTTCCAGAAAACAACAACAACAACAACAACAACAACGACAACAACAACACAAAACAGCCCTTCATACAATTAACAGTTTTGCTTCCTCAAAACTGGTTTGAATTCTCATAGAGAACTGCTCTCAGATACCCCTACACACACCCTGGGAGGTAAAGGCCATCAAGCCATCTTTACTCTTTTGTGGTCGAAACACATGTTTCTAATTAGTGGTAAGAATGGCGATAACCTGTGTTAGTAATGGTTTTGGATCAAGTCTGAACTTTTTGTATTCCAGCAAAAAAAAAAAAAAAAAAAAAAAAAAGACAGATCTCACCATAACTAATCTTGACTGTAGAGAAACACTTTTTATTTTTTGAGAAGGCAATTTCAAAGGCACTGGCTTTTGGCCCAAACCGTGCATTAGTGGAAAGTTTATATGAGTTAAAAATTAACATAAGCAGAAGGCCTACTGCAAACTGCCCATTTCAACATAAAATATGAACATAAAGCATTATGTGTTCTGTAATTCAAACAGATGCTGTGATGTACACAGACTGTATCGGCATGTGATCGTGACGAATGTGGATCTGGACTTTATGTAGTATTAAGGCATCTCATCCCTGCTTAACTAAACACATCATTCAGAGAGTTTGTGTCTCTGTTCACCATCACACAGCTCTTTTAAGACTGAAAATGCAAACAAAAATGAATGACAAGAAAGCTGTGTAGAGATTACTGGCAATTAAAATGCTGTTAAATTTAATCTAGTTTTGGATTGCTTCCTGTATGCTTGGCTTTAACTCCAGTCTCTCTTATTGTTTGTATTTCACAACAGTTGAACAGTAATGGATGACAGAAGACAATAAAAAAATAACACTGATTCAAAATGACCATGTTTAAAAGCACGCTTCATAAAACTTTGAAACTTTAACAAACAATTTGTTTTGAACCCAACAGGTGTCGCCAATAGGGATGGGCGGATCGATCCTAGAGTATCGGTTCTTCCGATACTGATGTTGTATCAAAAATATAGATCCTCACACAAAAATATCGATTCTATTTTTTATTTTTTTTTAACTAGGGATATTATTATTTGGTTACCATGAACATGAACAATAATCATAAGCTTCAAAGTGAAATAAAAAGGATTAGGCTATATTAGCAAATCCTTGTGTAGGATGGGAACTATTTCTTCATTTGCTCACCTTAACATGCATGCTGAAAGACAAAAGCAGACAAGCGCTTGTGCCGTCACAAGGCTCGTTCAAACAAGAGGGATCAGTGCCAAGGTAATGATAGAAAATCAGAGAAACAGCTTTTGGACAGAAGTGTAGTCTAGGGCATATGCAGGCTTACACCGTATGCCCACCTATCTTTCTTAGGATTCCGTTGAGTCAATTGTATATACTGTGTATATATACATTCATACAAGTTTACATACACTTTGATTGAAGTCATTAAATTCATTTTTTTAACCACTCCACAGATTTAATATTAGCTAACTATAGTTTTGGCAAGTCGTTTAGGACATCTACTTTGTGCATGACACAAGTAATTTTTCCAACAATTGTTTACAGACAGATTGTTTCACTTTTAATTGACTTTATCACAATTCCAGTGGGTCAGAAGTTTACATACACTAAGTTAACTGTGCCTTTAAGCAGCTTGGAAAATTCCAGAAAATGATGTCAAGCCTTTAGACAATTAGCCAATTTGCTTCTGATAGGAGGTGTACTGAATTGGAGGTGTACCTGTGGATGTATTTTAAGGCCTCCCTTCAAACTCAGTGCCTCTTTGCTTGACATCATGGGAAAATCAAAAGAAATCAGCCAAGACCTCAGAATACAATTGTGGACCTCCACAAGTCTGGTTCATCCTTGGGAGCAATTTCCAAACGCCTGACGGTACTACATTCATCTGTACAAACAATAGTATGCAAGTATAGACACCATGGGACCACGCAGCCATCAAACCGCTCAGGAAGGAAACGCATTCTGTCACATAGAGCTGAACCTAGTTTGGTGTGAAAAGTGCAAATCAATCCCAGAACAACAGCAAAGAACCTAGTGAAGATGCTGGAGGAAACAGGTAGACAAGTATCTATATCCACAGTAAAACAAGTCCTATATTAACTGCTCAGCAAGGAAGAAGCCACTGCTCCAAAACTGCCATAAAAAAAGCCAGACTACAGTTTGCAAGTGCACATGGGGACAAAGACCTTACTTTTTGGAGAAATGTCCTCTGGTCTGATGAAACAAAAATGGAACTTTTTGGCCATAATGTCCATCGTTATGTTTGGAGGATAAAGGGTGAGGCTTGCAAGCCGAAGAACACCATTCCAACCATGAAGCATGGGGGTGGCAGCATCATGTTGTGGGGATGCTTTGCTGCAGGAGGGATTGGTGGACTTCACAAAACAGATGGCATCATGAGGAAGGAAAATAATGTGGATATATTGAAGCAAAATCTCAAGACATCAGCCATGAAGTTAAAGCTTTGTGCAAATGGATCTTCCAAATGGACAATGACCCCAAGCATAGCTCCAAAGTTGTGGCAAAATGGCTTAAGGACAACAAAGTCAAGGTACTAGAGTGGCCATCACAAAGCCCTGATCTCAATCTGATAGAACATTTGTGGGCAGAACTGAAAAAGTGTGTGCAAGCAAGGAGGCCTACAAACCTGACTCAGTTACACCAGTTCTGTCTGGAGGAATGGGCCAAAATTATAAGCCCTAACTTATTGTGAGAAACTTGTGGAAGGCTACCCAAAACGTTTGACTCAAGTTAAATGATTTAAAGACAGTGCTACCAAATACTAACAAATTGTATGTAAACTTCTGACCCACTGGGAATGTGATGAAAGAAATAAAAGCTGAAATAAATCATTCTCTCTACTATTATTCTGACATTTCACAATCTTGAAATAAAGTAGTGATCCTAATTGACCTAAGACAGGGAATGTTTTCTAAGATTAAATGTCAGGAACTGTGAAAAACTGAGTTTAAATGTATTTGGCTAAGGTGTATGTAAACTACTGACTTCAACTGTGTATATATATATATATATATATATATATATATATATATATATATATATATATATATATATATATATATATATATGTATAAAGTGTACAGAGATTCTCTCTAAACACACACGGAGCTGCGGGAGAAATAATAATGGTACTGGCAAGACAGACAGTCCAACTAAGCTGATCCACCAATCAGAATGTTAATTTCAGATGTGATTAGATATTTGCTAACCAGTCATATTTTTCATTTCAGTAAGGGGTGGGACATTTCCAGTGTCTGATGCACAAGCTTCCCTGGATCAACCCACAATTTGCACTGTAAATGTATTTCCCTGCAAAATGTAAATATATATAGGCTACTGTATTGCTTAAATGTTTGAAATTAGTTTTGTAGACAAAAATATAATTGTGCCACCATATAAATTTATTTCATTATAAAACTAGGCAAAGGGTGACTACTTTGAAGATGCTAAAATATAACACAGTTTTGATTTATTTTGGATTTTGTTTAGTCACAACATAATTCCCATAGTTCCATTTATGTTATTCCATAGGTTTGATGACTTTACTATTATCCTAAAATGTGAAAAAAAAAAAGAAAAAAAAAATGATAATAAAGAATGAGTAAGTGTTTCAAAACTTTTGACCGGTAGTATGTGTGTGTATATATATATATATATATATATATATATATATATATATATATATATATATATATATGTATATGCATTTAAATGTAACTTATGCAATTAAACTTAGTGAAAATACTGCATGCTAGTTTTTGATGCTCTTTTTTTTTTTTTTTTTTGACTGTTACTGCTGTTTGTGGTGCCTTTTACTCGTGATATCAAATAATTTAAATTTATATTTCTAAATAGGAAAACAATTTCACTATACACAGAAAAGCACATAATAGTACACAAATAAAACAAATAACCATTTATTTTTAAGTAGGCTATACAGTATATTGTAATAATGCAATGCTTAAAAGTTTATTGCATAATATGAATTAGTTTATTAGTTAGAGTAATTATAAAGTATTAACAATTTTCATAGTAGCCTAATAAATGGAACATTAATGACACCTATTAATTTAAATACATATTTAACATAAAGTTACCATACCATTGTTCTTAGTTGTGTACTCAAGGGCGTAGGAGCCGCAGGGATGTGGGGAACACGTCCCCCGCACTCTTTAAAAAGGTGATTTTTGTCCCTTGCACTTTTCCAAGCTAAACCCATACCGAGCCCAAATAGTGGATTTGTATACAGTATTCTTTGCGTTTTGTTACTTTGGGCTGATTGAGCGACCATCCAGCCAATCACAGGTGAGTTTCATGAGCAAAACAACCCTTACGTAATAGGCTGTCAGTCAGACAGTCTAATCAACGCGGCTCCGTTCATTTCTCCATTGCTTTTTATCATTATTGATGTTGATCTAAATGAATAATCTAGAGATGAGGAACACACAAATGAGAGTTATTTATCGGCATATCATTCTTGATTGGCAGCATTATGTGAAATTCACTGCAGAAAAAAACAAAAAACAAAGGACAGTCCTTCTTTAAAGCACACATTGTAAGTGGAGTTTATTAGTGATCGACTGGTATGGGTTTTTTAATGGCCGATGCCGGTATCCAGAGAGCAAGTGGCCGATGGGCCGATACTAGGGATGTGCCCAAAGTCGAATACCTTATTCGGAATGGCACGGAATTGTCTTCAAAATGAATAATGGATTAATCTGAATAATATAAAAAATATTCCAGTGATTTCAGATCGGATGGGTGCGGTCTCGACTCCGTTTGTGGTCTCTGTTAATCGTGTGTGTCTGGAGCTTATCAAGTGTAACATTAAGATATGACATCATATACACTTTCCACTTCTTGAAATGTCTATGTTAATGTATCACACGATTGATACATGATTCCCAAGTACTCATTTATAGCCTAAACCTGAGTGCAATGTTAAATTCCTGACCTGAAGTGATGATTTCATGTCGGAGCTCGTCTATCCATCTCTTAAAGTTGACCATATTTATATTCACATCAGCGATTAAGGTAATTATCTGGTTAAGACTTTATTCAGAGTAAAGTTAAAATGCTCCATAAAGGTTTAAATGCTCCACTGAGTATCCATCTATTAGGAATATTCCTCCTTATGTAAAACGAAGAAACTGAAACTTACATCTTTTTTTTCTTCTTCTTTAAACTGTGCTACCTCTGGTAAGGTGCTTGTGGAGGGGGGCGTGGTCATGTGTCTGTCAGTGGGGATAGAGGAAGCGGTAAGAGCCATTCCTTCTTGTCACCCACTCTTAGAACTTTTACAGCGCTATATAAATGTAACATTATTATTACTATTTAAATAAATAATCTTATCATAAATATTCCTGATAGATTTACGGGACTTTCACCTGTTTGTAAGCTATATTGATTTTATTTTCACTTATTTTAATGCTTGAATTTGTATTTATTATTCACTGCAAAATGTGTGGTTAACATTTCACCTCCTGCCCTCAGAATAATGTTGTTATACATGCACAGATAAACGAAAATTCTGTTTCATGCAGATTTTAATATCAGAAATCTCCTGACAGTTTAAACGGCCTGGATCGCCTGCTTGGATTGTCACGGACTGACCATCATGATTTGTGAATCAGAGGAATTTTTTATCCTGATACTGAAGTTGTTATACTGGCTGATAGAATACGTGCTTCAGAGAAAGATTTTACTGTAGATGAGCGCTTGATGGGAAGAAAACGCTGGATTTTCGTGAGGTTTGTGAATTACATCTGTTTAAACAAGACATCTGTATATTTGCAGATGGTATATAATAGATGTTTTATTGATATTTGCCTTTTATCATTAGAAAAGTTACAGGGACCTGTTGAGGAGAGACTGTTAGAATACGTACTTCAGAGGAAGATATATGAGTGCTCCACAGTTTGCTGGATCTGCTGAAGTTGTGTGAGGTTGGTTTATTACATCTGTTATAAACCAGCTCAGGACCAGGACCATATTCAGGACCAGCTTGTGCTCAGTCTTTTATTATCATATGTGAAACAGAAGCAAGTGCTCCACAAGATGAAATTGAAAATTGGAACGCTCAACCATGGAGCTCTGAGCACACAATGGTCAACGGATGTAGAAAGAAAGACCCACCTTACAGTTAAAAGAGCAAATCACATTTTAAATTCAGACATCACCTGTCAATCAACTCTAGGACGTGCATGCGCATTAGCTATACAAGTCAGGAAAATTGAATTTTTTAGTGTAATATGAGGTAAAAAAATCACAATTTATGATACCAGTATTGTCAGATTTTATTGCTGATTTTAAATATGTTTTTTGATTGTAATCTTGACCCACCATTTTTGAGATTTTGGTCTTTCTCCATTCAAGTAGATAGGAGCTGCACTGTCATGATTGGAAATAGCCTCCCAAGAGCGTTCCAAAGATGGCCGACAGTGGACTGACTTGCTAGAAATACTTTGAGGGCGTGCTGATTGTCACTGTCTTTCTATGTTGCTTGTAGAAGCATGTTGAACCATAAGGAGATGTTCCATTATACACAAGTCCAGATGTTTATGTAAGTAGTTATAACTTGCATGATATGACTTATATGATAGTCGTAGAATGACCATATAATGTTTGCACAATGTTATCAAGCTAAACTGTTTGCACAACAATGTTATCAAGCTTATCAAGTAAAATAATGGTGGTGTAAAACCCCCATGCTGTTTTGCGTATGCGTATACACTACGTATTACGGTAAGAGCGTGAAAGATCTGATTTCAAAATAAAAGCAACTTTCCCGTGAATGTCATTTCACATGCAGTCATTCAGTCAATAATGAATGAATGAAAAAAAAAGAATAAAGAAACATAAATAACTACATAAAACAAAATGAATAAATATTAAACAAAAAATAAACTATTTTAATAAAAAATATGCCTGCAAACTTAATAATAAATTAATAATAAAGAATACATTTCCAAAGACCATCTGACTTCTAAGCACCAAATGACAGACTGTCGTTAAGAAATTTCCTGTTTCCAAAGAACAATTTCAATTCAGAATGATAGTACACCACCTCACAGTGCCACTCACAAATTGTCAGGGCAGTCTCAGGTTGGATTTCAAAATTAAAGCTCTCTAAAATGATATATACATGCTGTGTTTTCTATAAATTCAGATTGATATTAAAAGGAAACTCCCTGTTTCCAAAGAACAGCTTCACTACAGAATGACAGTACACCACCTTAGAGTGTAAATCACACAATGTCAGGGTAGTCTGATGGTGAATTTCAAAATCAAAGCCCTACAAAATGACATATATATGCTATGTTTTCTATAAATTCAGATATTTAAAGGAAACTCCCTGTTTCCAAAGAACAGTTTCACTTCAGAATGATAGTACACCAACTCAGAGTGTCATTCACACAATATCAGGGTAGTCTGATGGTGAATTTCAGAATTAAAGCCCACTAAAATATCATATATTCACTGTGATCCTTCTAAGTTCAGATAGATATTAAAAGGAAACTCCCTGTTTCCAAAGAACAATTTCACTACAGAATGACAGTAAACCACATCAGAGTGTCACTCATACAATGTCAGGACTGTCTGATGTTGAATTTCAAAATTAAAGTTCTCTAAAATGATATATACATGCTGTGTATTCTTTAAATTCAGATAGATATTAAAAGGAAATTCCTTGTTTCCAGAGAACAATTTCACTACAGAATGATAGTACACCACCTCAGAGTGTCATTCAAACAATGTCAGGACTCTCTGATGTTGAATTTCAAAATTAAAGCTCTCTAAAATGATATATACATGCTGTGTATTCTATAAATTCAGATAGATATTAAAAGGAAACTCTCTGTTTCCAAAGAACAATTTTACTACAGAATGATAGTACACCACCTCAGAGTGTCACTCACACAATGTCAGGACTGTCTGATGTTGAATTTCAAAATTAAAGCTCTCTAAAATGATTTATTCATGCTGTGTTTTCTATAAATTCAGACAGATATTAAAAGGAAACTCTCTGTTTCCAAAGAAAAATTTGACTACAGAATGATAGTACACCACCTCAGTGTCACACAGTGTCAGGACTGTCTGATGTTGAATTTCAAAATCAAAGCCCAATAAAATGATATATACATGCTGTGTTGTCTGTAATTTCAGATAGATATTAAAAGGAAACTCCCTGTTTTCAAAGAAAAATTTCACTACAGAATGACAGTACAACACCTCAGAGTGTCACTCACACAATGTCAGGACTGTCTGATGTTGAATTTCAAAACTAAAGCCCTCTAAAATGATATATACATGCTGTGTATTCTTTAAATTCAGATAGATATTAAAAGGAACTCCCTGTTTCAAAACAACAATTTCACTTCAGAATGATAGTACACCATCTCAGAGTGTCACTCACACAATATCAGGGCAGTCTCAGGTTGGATTTCAAAATTAAAGCCCTCTAAAATGTCATATATATGCTGTGTTCCTTCTAAGTTCAGATAGATATTAAAAGGAAACTCCCTGTTTCCAAGGGACAATTTCACTTCAGAATGACATTACACAACCTCAGAGTGCCACTCACACAATGTTGATGGAACACACCTTATATATGACATTTTAGAGGGCTTTAATTTTGAAATTCAACATCAGACTGTTGGGCCTCATGTATTCAGATAGAAGACAAAGGCAGGCCTAACACAAGTCGTAAAACCTAACTCAGCCCCCACACATTCCATGTCGTAAAAAAATCGCGCCAAAATCAAACAAAGGGAGTCCAAAAGAGACTACAAATCCATGAAGCCTTGCTCACTAAAGGATCGAATTCTCAACTCCTATTGGATGAGGCACACAACAGAACGTCCCTCAAACATGACATCATCTGGAGTTCAAATAATTCTGAAATGCTTCCAGAATTCGCTTCCAGCGACTTTGTTCACCGAATATAGACATAGTTTATTTTTGCTGCTCTCCGGTGCAACCTCGTGGCACAAGGAAGTATTGTCCGACTTGAAACTGTAGCCATACAATCTCCATCTCGCTGGACGAGTTGAGATTACTTTGTGTTCAACCAAACACTCTAACGGATCCGAAGGAGACCGCCGAGCAATTCGCATCTTCATCCATTTGCCTACAGAAGTGAAGAGATTAAAGATTTCTCTTCCATCTTCAATCAAGTCGACATTTCTGAGTTCTTCGCCAGCCCGCCGAGAATCAACAGCCGTACCACCCGCCGACAATCAACAGCCGTACCGCCCGCCGACAGAGCGAGGAAACGGCCTCCCGTCATCACCCGAGCCTCAAAGAACCGGGTCAAAGTTAAAGGACGGAGGAAAACACATTCTACCTGTGTCCTCATGCGATACAAGTAAGAGGTTTACGTCTGGGCAGAGATAGAATATTATAGTGTGCTATTCTTGTGTTTCAAGGTTTTTGCTTGTACAGTTTACGGACCGCCATGTCCGCTCATTATTAATACTCAGGGTATTAATTATCACGAATTTGTTTTGCTGTATTGTGGTCCAACCAAATTGGATTGTTGTGCAATTTCGCCATCGCGGGTGAGACAGCAACTGAGTTCATCCACTAAATAGTCAAAGTATGCGGGACTGTTTACGAGCCGTCCACCGCGTCTCTGAGCGATGAACTAAACAGCTGCTTTCTCTCCCACGATCGCGAAATCAGCTTTAGGGCTGTCACTTCTCTCTCTCTCGTACTAACCACACACACACACACACACACACACACACACACACACACACACGCAGCCACGCGACCCCTCACAAACATTCTGGCACACATTTTGGCTTGTAGATAGCTTAAATGCTAAAGCCCAGCTTTGTCCCTAAGCTATCGTACAAGCGGATATACGCGGTAACCGGTAGACGCCATCTCCGCCCCCATTCGCAGTCATATTCCCTGGCCGGAAGTCTCGCATGACATACTCCCCACGAGAGTCACGTCCGCTATTTTGTGCGCGTCCCTCCTTACACACACACACCCTATGTGTTATAGGATTATTTTGATTTCCATATCTAATCATATCACTGTTTAGTTTGTAGTTGTAAGTCGGAAGTTTATTGACTGCATTATATTAATTATTAATTGATATTACTGCATAAATAAACATTGTTTATATTACAAAGAGAAGTGTTTTGGTTTGTTTTGCATACGCCTGTGTCATGCTGACGGGATGTCAGTGCTCGGATTCAAACCTTCATTCATTGTTTTTTTTTCCCGAAAATCGATATTCTTCGGATGCAAATTTTCCTAAGAAAACAATCTAATATTGAGACTGTTTTAATATTCGGTTATTAGTCCCTGATTTCAGGGTGGTGCCCCATCAATGTTAATCCTTATTAATATTCTGTTGATTTTTGATAATTGATAATTATCTTTGATGATTGAATTTGAATGATCAATAAGCTAGTATTAATTTTAATTAATGTTTCATCGATGTTAACAATTAACGATTATCTTTGATAATTGTTGATTTAAAGGATTAAAAAAAAGCTAACACTGATTCTCATCAATGTTCTATTGATTTTAATAATTAATAATTATCAAAGATAATTATTAATTATTGCTAATAACCAAACTTGCTCCTAAACGTAGCACACTACATTTACTGGAGTCCCATATGAGGTTTTAATGAGTTAGATTCAATTGATTAATTTAAATATTTCTGATAGTAACACTGATCTAAACCACCAGAAAAGCCCTACAAGACAGTCCTGACATTGTGTGAGTGGCACTCTGATGTAGTGTACTATCATTCTGAAGTGAAATTGTTCTTTGGAAACAGGGAGTTTCCTTTAAATATCTATCTGACTTTATAGAAAACACAGCATGTATATGATATTTTATAGGGCTTTAATTTTGAAATTCAATATCAGACAGTCCTGACATTCTGAGGTGGTTTAGTATCATTCTGAATTGAAACTGTTCTTTGGAAACAGGGAGTTTCTCAATGACAGTCATTTTGGTGCTTAAAAATCAGATGTTCTTTGGAAATGTATTCTTTATTATTAATTTATTATTAAGTTTGCAGGTGTTTTTTTTGTTATCGTTTTTTTTTTTTTTTTTTTTTTTTTTGTACATTTTTTATATTTATTCATTTAGTTTTATGTAGTTATTTACATATTTTTATTCATTTATTTTTTTTTCATTCATTCATTATTGACAGACAGGCTGACTGAATGTGAAATGATGTTCACTGGAAGGTTGCTTTTATTTTGAAATCTGTTCTTACACGCTCTTCCCATAATGCATAGTGTATACGCGTACCGCAAAACAGCGTGGGGGCTAGCTTGACCATGTTTTTCCAAGTGCAGGCTGGCCTGACCACAGTTTTAAAACCTATGTGGGTTTTGTGTTATTCTTCTTTCAAGAGGGAAATTTGACTTAATTCACATTAAGACAAGACTGATATCGAAGATCAGTCATAAAGTCAGCAGAATTAGACAAAGTAAGATAATGAACAAATATTGCTTTGTATCCTATTATTGGGGATGAGAAAATAACTTTAACTCTTAGCTTTTCAAGTCACGCAATGTCGAATGTAATATGCTGCTTTAAAAAGGTATAAAACACAGGGCATATTGTGCTTGTGTAACGTTGATGAATGCAGACACAAACAATAAAACGACTGTCAAACGATTTAATAGACACATAAAAAGAGGAACCGATTCACAAGAAAAAGCAGTTGAACCAACACAGTTTTCCAGTAATATCTGAAACCGAAGACAGCTGCCTCATCAAAGGTATGTGTGAACTGTGAATATAATGCAGTCTCTCTCTGTTTCAGCATGGAAGCAGATTTTAATCTCTTTAGTTAGATTACTTCCGCATTCTAACTGTGTTTGTTGATAAATGACTAGTCAGTCACCGTGATTTTGACAATCTTGTAAGCTGGTCTGGTATACATTTTTAAATAAAAAAAAAAAAAAATGTTTTTATATAAATTGCCCATATTGACTGCGGAATGTTGTCAAAACTTGTTCCGGCGCTGGTGCTAAGTGGGTCTGCAGAGTGAAAACTGACAGGAAAAAGGTCTCTCTTAATGCATGCTTCTAATATATTAAGAAGTTTTAACTAGTGGTCTGACTGTGATTTTGAATAATTTAAGAGGTGTAAAGAGTGCCATCATATGGAGTGGATTAGGAACTTCAGCATAGCAAGAAATAACCTCTTATAAATTGGCCTATAATATATAACACATATTATAAGTCATATTATTCAAATACATTAAATCATATACAAACACATACACAATATATATATATATATATATATATATATATATATATATATATATACATAATTAATGAATATATACAGTGCTGGGTAGTAACAGATTACATGTCATCTGTATTACATAATAAGATTACAAAAATTCATGTACTTGTAATTGGATTAAATTACATTTTAAAATACTCGTAATCGGACTACAGTTACATTTGATAGATTATATGATTGCATATTAACAAGGCAATGACAGTAAATTGTTAATAATTTCTTGATCATTTTCATATCAATATCATCATATTCTAAACCCGAAGCGCAATAGTCTCACAGATGAACATTTTGAGCATGTGCTCCTTTTATGTTACAACAGTAAGAGTCTGCTCTTTTAGAATATTCTTGTTAAATATACAGTATATATTGTAGCAACAGATAAGTAAAACATTTAGACAATACAAAGCATGACTTTCAAAGTAAAAATATTTTTAATATTGTTTTATGATCTGTGTTTAAATGTTGCACAGTTCACCAAACTTGAACTTTTGATATGCAGTGTAGTACGAAATTTCCTAGCATGAGGTTGCTTTTCTGGTCTTCCACATTCGGATGCATTTGAATGGGAGTGAATAGAACACAAAGTGACTGCCCCTTTATTAGAGTGCCTACACACTAGACGCTGTGTTAGAGAATGCTGCAAATTCATAGATATCAACAGGGTTGGTGCAACGGAAGGACGGAAATGGAAACACAAGGGATTGTGATAGTGACGCTCTGTCATGTGACCAAATGTTGAAAATATTTTAACTTCTGCTGCAATGCACTCTAAGGGAGCTTACACACTAGGGAAAGCTCAGACGGAGCATTTGATGCATGGGACTGCGAAAGGTCAGTTTAAAAGGCGTGTACCACAGAGGGAAGAGGCAGTCACAGACTGAGATGGCAATTTCAAATCTATCTTTTTGACAATGTACCAGTAAACTTTAAAACTCTTATCCAGGCTCTCTCTATAATTACTATCTTTTTAGCCTGACAGAGAAAGATAATAGAGGACAGGGAATGAATAAACTGCTTGTTTGAGTGTGTCCGTCATGTGTTTTCGACTTCAATGTGCAACTAGCCCCACCTCTCCGAGATTCCCATTGGTCAACGGATACCTACACATTGCAGCAAAAGTTGAAATCTTCTCAACTTTTGGTCGCATGATGGAGCTTCACTATCGGAAACCCTTGCATTTTCCCTCTGCGTCCTTACGACGCACCATCCCCTTTGAAATCAATGCATTTGCAGCATTCTCTGATGTGTGTAGCCTCCCTAACGTACGTAGGCATGCGTTGACTAATGAGAATCTCGGAAAGATGGGACTAGCTGTGCAGTGAAATCGAAAAACATGGATGGCAAACTCATACATGCGGTGTATTAATTCCCTGTATTTTATTATGTTTCTCTGCCAGACTACAAAGACAGTTATTGTAGAGGGAGAGCCTGGAGAAGTGTTTCAAGTAAGCTAATAAAATAATTTCTCATTAATGTTTCATTTATTTATTTATTTGGCAAGTAGTCTTGTAATAAGCTGGATAATTAGCAGTCAGACAGTCATTATTTACAAAATAAACACCAACAGAACTTCGATGCAAACCTGAAGTGCAAATTAGCTGTTCAGCGATTTCTATCTTCTCACATAATAACATAATTTCAACACAAATCAATATTTCATGTCCATTTACATATTTATTTGGCAAGTAGTCTTTTCTCCCCAGTTTGGCATACCCAATTCCCAATGCATTCTAAGTCCTCGTGGTGGCGTAGTGACTTGCCTCAATCTGGGTGGCAGAGGACGAATCTCAGTTACCTCCACGTCTGAGACAGTCAATCCACACATCTTATCACATGGCTTGTTGAGTGCATTACTGAGGAGACCTAGCATGTGTGGAGGCTCATGCTATTCTCTGCGGCATCCACGCACAACTCACCACGTGCCCCACCAAGAACAAGAACCATATTATAGCAACCACGAGGAGGTTAACCCAATGTGACACTACCCACCCTAGCAACTGGACCAATTGGTTGCTTAGGAAGTCTGACTGGAGTCACTCAGCATGCCCTGGATTTGAACTTGAGACTCCTGGTGTGGTAGTCAGCGTCTTTACTTGCTGAGCTATCCAGGCCCCCGGAAAGTAGTCTTGTAATAAGCTGGATAATGAGCAGTCAGATGGTTGTTATTGTAAAATAAACCCAGACAGGGTGATCAGGACCCTAACACGAAGCTGCCTTACTGTAAGCACAAATTTTTCTTTTTTAAAATAAAGGAGGGGCAAATCGAAATTATTTTTATGGTAATCAACATTATGCCACAAATGCTGTTAAGTTTAACTTGTATTGAACCTGGATCTATAATAGGGTGATGAAAGAGGCAGGTTCATTGAGATTTATATAGATTTGCTTACTGATCAATATTTATGCTTAGTTTGTTTTTTGGTTACTATGTTTTGCGTAAAGTCATTAAAAATGGAATATTCAGTTGATAGGACAAAAAAGAGTGCAACGCACATACTTTAATTTTGAAAGATTTTAAAAGATTTCCTAAAAGATTAGTTTTTTTTTGCAAACAGATGTGCCATAAAGCATGTTGCCTATTTCTGAGAGAGTTTTTTTAATGCTCCAGTCCGCACCACATTTGATTAATTATGGATCATCATGGAACACCCAACAGATGGATGTGAGTAAGTAAACCTCAGTCTAATCCAGTAAATCTCTGATGTAGCAGCCCTTTGAGTGAATCCCAGGTTTCTTCATTTCATCATGACTAATACAGACTACATTTGTCACGGTTTTGGGGAGAGGTAAGGACCCAAACGCAGTTAAATCCCACATGGGGAAAACATAAACAACCCCGAAGGAAAAATGGGGAAAAAGAGCAACCGGACCGCACTGGAACCAGGAAGGTGATCAGGATGACAGGAGCACAAGAGAACACATACAGGATCGACTAGATAACAAGATGAACTGGCACTGTACAGCAAACACGAGGAGACTAAAATAGGGAGAGAAATCAAGTGGGTTAGTACAGGGCATGTGTTACTAATGAAACAATAACGAGCAAACATGCGGACAGGGTGTGACGTAAGACCGAGAAGCACACGGCGCTACAGAAACAATAACAAAGCCAAAATATACAACTGGCATGAGCGTACATCGCCCAGACAAAGAGGCGATATACACTCATGCCAGTCGACAAACACGATGAGAGAAGTCACTTGTGTGAGAGTTTGGCCACGCACACACCCGACACCTTACCGAAGTGACCAAACCTCAGCACAAACATGAAGACAGCTCGCGACCCGGGCACGCGGTGCAAAGCGAGTGCAATGCGTGTCCACAAGAGACAGACACAAAGACCGACATTGATTATCAACATGAGTTCATGCAGCCAAGATGACACAAGCGCGATGCACCCACGTCAATAACAGACAGACAAGGAGTATGAATGTCCGGGTCCCAACACGGGAACATCAAACAAAACACAAGACAGCCAAAAGGAGCACTAGCATAGAACAGAAGATACAACAGAAAGGGAGGGGAGGGAAATGAGGGAGGGAACTTGAGGAAAGGGGCAGGGTCTAGTGGGCTGGGGGAATGCCTCAGGGTGGAGGCAGGGTCTGCAGGCCTGGGGGAATGCCTCAGGGCAGAGGGGGGTTCAGAAGGCCTGGGCGGTGGCTACTGGACAGGGGTCAGGAGGGAACTGGACAGTGGCCATAGGACAGGGATCAAGAGGGAGCAGCTCAGGGGGCGGAGCCGTGGAAGTCTTATGGGGTGGAGCCATGGAAGGCTCAGGGGGCGAAGCTGTGATAGGCTCAGGGGGCGAAGCCGTGGAAGGCCCAGGGGGCGAGGCCATAGAAGGCTCAGGGGGCAAAGCCGTGGAAGGCTCAGACACTGGCAGAGTCAGTGGGGCACCCTCCGTGGCTGTAAGCGCTGGCAGCGACTGGGGAACGGCCTCCGTGGCCGGGAGCACTGGCAGCAGCCCTTCTCCTCTTCCTCTTCCAGATGGCTAGGATCATGACCGAGGACGCTGACACAGGGACGGCCGAGGCTTCAAGTATTGGCTCTGGGACGGACGAGGCTTCAGATGCTGGCTCTGGGATGGATGAGGCTTTAGATGCTGGCTCTGGGACGGACAAGGCTTCAGATGCTGGCTCTGGGATGGATGAGGCTTTAGATACTGGCTCTGGGATGGACGAGTCTTCAGACACTGGCTCTGGGATGGACGAGGCTTCAGGAGCAGATGTAGGCACTGGCTCGTTGGTCGTGGCAGGCTTGGGCTCCTGAGGGGCAGGTGCCCTTTTCCTCCTCCTCTTTTTCTGGGTGATGAGGGGCACTGCTGCAATATCAGACTCTGTGGCTATGGGTGCTAACAGCGGAAGGAGGGGTATTGGCTCTGTGGCCGTGGACGCCTGAGGAGTAGGTGTCCTTCTCCTCCTCCTCTTCTGGGCAGTGAGCGGCACTGCTGCTGATGCAACCACCACCATCTGGCGATCCGTAGCAGGCGTCCATCTCTGTGTGGGGGGTGCCCTCATCCTCAGGTTGGGATGAGGAAAGGAAGTCCTCCTGACTGCCTCAAGAAAATCTCCATCCTCACCTCAATCTGGGACCCAAGATCTAATAGGTTCCCTCGGACCTGCCCAGAAAAAATTAATGAGACAGATCTGATGGAGTCCCAGACCCAAGGACAATGATAGAAACTCTAGGGCATACCCCCACACGGACTTGCCCTCCTGCCATACCCCGTGCAGCCTCTTGATGTGCTCTACATGTTGACGCGCAGGAGAACCAGTTTTTGAAAATAAAATCTCTCTGCTGGGTCCATGCTGTCCAGTTCGTAATGTCACGGTTTTGGGGAGAGGTAAGGACCCAAACACAGAGTGAAAAACACAAAAATACTTTATTAATAAAATAAACAAAATCCCACGAGGGGGAAAACATAAACAATCCCAAAGGGGGCAAAAGTAATCCAGGGAACAGGACGAACCGAACAGCACTGGAAACAGGAAGGTAATTGGGATGACAGGAGCACAAGAGAACACATACAGGATCGACTAGATAACAAGACGAACTGGCACTGCAAACACGAGGAAACTAAAATAGGGAGAGAAATAAAGCGGGTTAATACAGGGCAGATGTTACTAAAGAAAAAAATAACGAGCAAACAAGGAGGTGGGGTGTGACGTAAGACCGAGAAGCAGGCAAAACATCCGATTGGCATGAATGCATATTGCCTAGACAAAGAGGCGATGTACACTTATGCCAATCGACAAACACGACGAGAGAAGACACTTTTATGAGAGTACGGCCACGCACACACCCGACACCTTACTGAAGTGACCGAACCTCAGCACAAACATGAAGACAGCTCACGACCTGGGCGCACGGCACAAAACGAGCGCAAAGTGCGTCCGCGGATGCAAGAGACAGACACAAAGGCCGACATTGATTATCAGTGTGAGTGCATGCAGCCAAGATGACACAAGCACGATGCATCCACGTCAATAACAGACAGACAAGGAGTATGAATGGCCAGGTCCCAATACACAGACCGGAACCGAACTAGACAGGAAGTCAGGACCCAGGCACCATAATCCAGACAGGAAACACAACAGACAGAAGAGTGCATGGATTCTGTTATATTCCCTGCTGCGCCCTCTTCTGTCTGTTGTGTTTTACTCACACAAAGACAGACATGGGTGGATAATGCCACGGCCCTGTCAGACCAAAACCCAGACTGACAAAGAGACAGGTCCATGACAAAATCTTTCTCTAAGGCTGCTGTCATACTGTGGTGTAGTGATAAAGTGTCACTTTCACACAGTTTCTACCTTCAGAGAACCTGCTGACAACATTTACAGACAAACATTTCAGTAAGTGACCAAGGCTAAAGAAGTGATTGGCTAAAGTTTATAGGAAAATGTAAAAGTTCTTAGAATTGTTTTTGCACAAGTATTTCCTTGTACTAAATGATCAAGGGTTTGGGAAGTTTTCAAAGATGCACAATGATGTAAATGCGGCCATGTTTCTAAGTGTGTTGGATGTCAATAATTTGTCATTTTAAAGAACATGAGAAATGTTGACTCATTGTCATGTCAATAGTGGAGAAAATAAATAATACCATTGTGTTTTGAAAAACAGCTACACCACCCTGGGTTTATTTCTCTATCTGACATTTTTATTAACTTGTATCACCACATATTGCGTATGAAGTGCATATTGCAATTAAATATGTTTGCCTGTTTGTGACCATCCTGAAATTAAATTAAAAGTTATGTTGCCTTTAATTTATGCTGTCTGTCATGATTAAAGAACAGTCACAGATCTTTCCTTACAGTGACACAATAGGCACATTGTTGTACATCGGCTAGAAATACTCTGGACGGAAAAGGTTTTTTTCTTTTTTCTTTTTAAAAAGTCAAAATGATTGTTTGCCAATTTTATATTGAAATTACATCAGAACAATTCTTTCCAAAATTGGCAGGAGATTGGCATCCAAACTGATCAGTTTATGAAAATGGAGGCATTTTATCTCCTCAAATATTAGCTAAATATTTGGAACAGGAGAAAACCCCTTTATAAAAAGCTAGCAAATAAGATTTGTTTGCTACACATTATGCATCAATCAGGGGCTACTTTGGCTGTTGTTACAGTATATACAGTATTTTATTCATAATATGAGTACTGAAACCAAAAACATTTTGCTTTATTTAGTGCTCCTATAGATCATTTGATTCTTATGGTGTTAGCATTAATGTAATACTTAAGATTTAAGATAAGAGTATGATCAAAAAAATTACTACCTAAACAGGGCTAGTTTGTAATGCAATAGGTTTGACTGTCAGCAAAATTTTAAAACCTGGCTTGTTTTCCACTTCAATTTTTAACCCATAAAACTGATTATTATAAATGATTGGGATATTGTGATTTCCTGGATAAGGTATAATATTTCTTAACAGCATAAGAAATCTGCTAAATTCATAAATATATTCAATACACTGAATAAAATCTTGCTGTGTTGCTGTGTTTGGTAATCCCACTTTCCACACATTAATCAATCATTACGTATGACTATGTTTCAGTTTACGCACTCATGTCCCCAGAGTTGATACAAATATTTGCAATTCAAAACCGCGAAACAGCTTTGTTTGTTTATTCTCTGCATTTCTATCCAGCTAAAGAGACTAAAAGAGTGTGGGTAACCATCAGTAAGTACAATACTGTATTACCACAGCATATTGCATATTTGATGTTGCACATTGTATGTTTAACCTCCTGTCATCTTTCTGTCATCTGTCAACTCTTTTTTTTGTACTCTTTTCCCACAGGAAAGTACATCAGAAATATCCTTGTCTATCTAGTAATTACCCCCCTCAGGTTCAGAAGGAAGCAAGAGAAAATACAAACATGTGTCACTGGTTTGTGTTTTAGTTTGTTGAAATAAGAATTGTAGCCTGAAAAGTATATAGGCTAGACTCCCATCATCTCAAAATCCATCAAATAGATGGCCCAAAGATTCAAATTATATAATTTCCCATAATGGCTAAAACCAAACCAGTCTCATGACAAGTCGTAATAGAAGCACGAGATGGCGAAATTGTACGAGTTGACTTGTACAAAAACGTATGACATATACTATGAAAGAGAACAATAAACAAACCTGCAAACAATGTTATTAAGATTGTTAATAACATAAGTTTAACCCGAAACCTAAACCAAAAAAAGAAAAACATTGGGGTTTTAAAGTTGAACCCATAACCTTTCCTTTCTTTAAAAAAAAAAAGGCTAGGTAAAATTAGATGCCTGTATTGTAACGATTTGAAATTCTCTTTGTTGATTGGTTGGTCTAAAAGTTGTATCTTTTCGTGCAAGCCAAATCGTACACTATGTTTTTACGATTTTGCCATCTCATATGGAGTTCTCATGAAACTGTGTTGGACTAGACCCAATATAGTGTTAAATAATTATCAACAAAAATGTATTAGAATTATTAAATTATCATCTTTTTATCAATGTGCTTTTAAGTGGAAGTCATAATCTTTCTGCTGAAATATGAAATGACTGATGATTGATAGCATGTTATGAATGGAGACTAGTTGCCACTCTTTCCACCAGTTATTTTCTTATTACTTCCCATGCAACTGTCCAAAATCTGATTGTTATTTAGCAGATATTTGTTTTACGTTAAGCAAATCACAGTTACAATTAATACAGGAAGACGCCCTGGAGTTAGGTGCACAATGGTGATAAAGAAACTGGGTAACTGTCCAGTTCATGGAACTTTATTTCTGAGCTTCAATCCAAAGACCCCTGTATTACCAGCCCAAGTCATTAACCACAATGCTGTCTGTGAGATAACTGACTGAGATAAAAGAGATAAAATACTGACATATAAAACTGGGATTCTCATATGTTTATATTTTGTAAAATCATTATGATATAAATTGTTACATTTTATTCACTTCAACAATTTACTTACGGATGGTTAAACAAATGATTTAGACTGAAATTTGTAATGTTTATATTTCATGAATGAGGCCCTATGTAAGAATTCATTAATCCACCATGAGGAAAACAAGGGGTGGGGTACATGGGAGGTTACCACTGCTCTTCCCTAAGAAAGGTTCTGCCTGAATCAACAGTTCATGTAATGCCACGAAAAAAAAAAAAAAAAAAAAATTATAATAATCATTTTGCAAAGAGAAATGAGCTAAACTATAATGAAGAGAGTTAGATGGTTTGCTTTTGCTCCATGCAGATAAAATGACTTAACTTCTCTATGATTTACAATCCAAAGTTGTGAATCAGTGTTTACTAGGTATGTGTGAGACTAGTCGACTAAATGGTTCTGATGCTGCTAGTCGACACTGGAATTACTAGTCGGTTAATATATTTCCCCATTAAACTGTCAAACATTTTTACACATTTACATTTGGCTTTATATTTTTACAGAGGCTGCACTTAAATTACTTTCATATTAATGTTACAGATTTTAAATATAATTAATAATACAAATATTATTGAAAAAAGAGGATATCTGGAGCAGATACAAAGTTGCATTTCACCTGCAGGTACTTCTTACCTCTCTCACTTGCAGTGCACGCAGAAAAATGTCCTCTCACTAAACAAGCAAACTCAGCACAGTTAAGAAGCTATGAAATCACTTCGGTGGTGGTGCGGAAAGCAAATGGCTTGAAAGTCAGATGTTTTCACATCTGTGTCTTCTCTAAGTATGCGTGCCTATAAGTTAAATCCCCGCCGATCGGGCTTTCTCAAGTGCCTCAGGTAAGTCAAGTCACATCTTTCACCGGACCATTTTGATGTGTTAATTTCGCTCATCAAAAAATGTATGCTTTTGAGTAAGAAGCCTAGAATATGACTGTTTTAGGCTAAGAATGCCATTTTTTAAATCTGCTGATTAAGAAGGCTATTTTCAACAAGGTGCCGACTGCTTAACAGGTTAAACTATCTTTTATTCTGTGTGCACATTATGTTTAGAATACATTAGGTTTATTGTAGGCTTAGGCTACATCACAGGCCTATTTATTCTATCCTATAGCATTTTTTTTTTTTACATCGTAACTGTTATTGGTTAACGTTCTTTACAAAACAGCTGTCATATTAGATCAATGGCTAATGCACGACTATTCCAATAGCGTCGGATTTGGAATAGATTAAGTATTTGAAATGGGTCGCATAAACAATTATTTTTATTTTTTTTACTGTTTTCTGAAGGTTGGTTTCATTTTAGACTAGTGGACTCTAAAAGTTTCATTTAAACATCAGTGAAATTAGTAATTCCGCACATCCCTAGTGTTTACCATCATATTTATTGTGTTTGTTGTTTCTTCTGCTGTCACCCAGCAAAATAAACATATCCTCTTTATTTGTTGATTTTTGATAAAAACTGCCAGTTGGGGTTGTTTTAGGGGTTAAAAAGTCAAGACCCATGCTCGTTCCTTTGATTCCATACCTTGTGCTTAAATCTGTTAATGGATATTGCTTTAGCTGTTATGGTGGTATAATTGTGTTAGTAAGTAAACAAAGATGAGGATTGAGAAAATCTTACATTAGATAAATGGGAGGGTTACTTTTAAAATGTACTTTTGGATTACTTCAAGGTCACATATGTGAATAAAATCAAGTGAAAAGCAATATGATCTCAAATACTTTTAATTATGCCTTCTAGATGCAAACAAAACATGTTTGAATAATGTTATGAGTGATGTAGCTATAATTACTGTATATAAAAGAAAAAACATGAAAAACAGGGACATTACCTCCTAAATAAGAAAACAGAATATGTTCAGTTGTAGAGCAACACAGAATTTTAAACAAATCAGGTGAGTCCTCTATCTGCTACAGAAAACATAGAGAAAAAGGCTTGTTTTCTTGACTATTAGAACTCTCAAATCTCATTACAATTAGAGCAGATGCTCTGAATTATGTTTTGGTTAACATTAAGCAAAATCTGACAGGATATACCTCGGATTCAAAAACATTGCAAAGTTTAATTCTGCAATGTAATGCAGTTAGGGTGTAGACTAATTGGCACCATTCATTAACTTACTGCAATAGGTATCACAGGCTATCTTCATCATCATCATTATTATTAATGCAATGCCTCCAGTGTCTGTCCTCTGCTTGCACATGATTCAGTCAAACATCACCAGCTAACGGTTATGGCTGTTTCTATGTTTATGTTTAAGGAGGATCTTAATGACAAAAAGACAAAAAAATAAAAATAAGAAATAAAGATAAAATAATTCTAAATGATAAATTGAAATAGATTTTAATTTTTTTTAATGTTTCTTTAATTACTTATTCCTACTTTCTAAGAGTTATGAAATGTTAAATTAGCTAGAATTTCTTCCTCACCCAGACTTGTAAACTGTTCTCAACAATGCATTTATAATAATGATTAAAATCAGATAAATTATCCATTGCACTTTTTTTTACTAAGAATTTAAGAATATTTTCAGTTCATTTAGTATTTATGTGCACAGTTAGGATTTGCTTTAATAATAATAAAATTAAAAAAAAAATTAAATACTGTCCTATTTGCTGTTGTCATTACTTCACAAAAGCATTTCAGAGAACTTCAACTGTGTTTCAACTGAATTTATGATAGAATCAACCTAGTCTCATAGAATGAACATTACTATAGCTAAATTTGTGCAAACTTAAGTATTATGTGCTGCTTTCTATGTTTTTGAATTGGCTATATGTAACAGGTTCAGGATGGGCAAGGAGGAGGTGGGAACCGGCAGGACAGTCAACATAACTTTAATGACGTAACTGAACTCAAAACAACATAAAACAAACATAAACACACACACAGCATGGCCGCGTGTGTCTCTCTCTCTCTGCCTTCTCTGGTGAGTTTGGCTGCTTTTTAAGGTCTCTCTCCGCCATCACTGTAACAAGAAACAGATGTTAGAATTTACGCCAACTAGCTTGACGAGGCACACCACTCCCTCTCTCCCGCAAACAGACACACATCCACGCCCCCATCCCCACATACCCCCACCACCTGACTTAGGCCAGGGAAACATTCGAACTGCCAACTCCCCACCCCCGTTTCTGGAGAGAAAGTCAGACACAGCCATCTGCGCCCCTGGTCTGTGGACCAACTCAAATTTGAATGGATGAAGTGCCAGGTACCAACGGGTGATCCACGCATTGGTATCCTTCATGTGGTGGAGTCACTGGAGTGGGGTGTGATCTGAACAGAGGGTGAAGGCCTGCCCCAGCAGGTAGTAGTAGAGTGTGAGGATGGCCTACTTGATTGCCAGACACTCCTTCTCAATAGTGCTGAAATTAGTTTCCCTCAAAGAGAGTTTACGGTTAATGTACAGAACCAGCCACACCTCCTGTGACAACACTGCCCCCAGCCCTCTGTCAGATGCATCCGTCTGCAAAATAAAGGGGAGAGAGAAGTTCAGAGCGGTCCCCCACAAAGTGCAGATTTTACTTTTAGAAAAGCCTGTTGGCACGACTCCGTCCACTGGACCGGATTGGGAGCCCCCTTTCTTGTGAGATCACAAAGAAATCAGTGGGCTGGTGACGTCAGAGTAACTAGGCACAAACCTTCGGTAGTAGTCAGCCAGCCCCAGGAACTGTCTCACGTCCTTTTTGGTCTTGGGCCTTGGGCAGGCCACGATCACTGCAGTTTTGTTCATTTGAGGTCGCACCTGCCCATGACCCAAGTGGAACCCCAAACTTCCACCTGCCCAAATGCACACTTCTTTGAGTTGGCCGTGAGCCCCGCCCATCACAGCGACCTCAAGACTGCTCTCAGATGTTGAATGTGCCACCACCAATCATTACAATAAATGATGATGTCATCCAAATAAGCGGCGGAATATGCTGTATGTGGCCTGAGAATTTTGTCCATGAAATGCTGGAATGTGGTGGGGGCCCCGAACAAACTGAACGGAAGAGTCACAAATTGGTGTAAGCCAAACGGTGTGGAAAAAGCAATTTTTTCTCTGGAGATTGGAGTTAAGGGGATCTACCAATAACCCTTTTTATTTAAGTGTTGAATAAAATTGAGCCGTGCCCAACCGATCGAGCAATTTCTCAATCCAGGGCATTGGGTATGCATCAAATTTGGACACTGCATTCACTTTTTGATAGTCCACACAGAATCGGAACGTCCCGTCGCTTTTAGGTACCAGAACCACTGGGCTGCCCCAATCGCTGTGCGACTCTTTTATTACGCCCATCTTGAGCATCACCTCTAATTCTTCCTGAACAACCTTTTTTTGAGCTCAGGAAGGCGGTAGGGGCGGCTACAAACCACCACCCCGAGGTGGTCTTGATATGGTGCTCTAAGAGGTTTGTACGACTGGGGAGAGGCAAGAACATGTCTGCGAGTTCCACTTGCAACTTGGCCACGTCCTTGAGCTGCAATGGTGAGAGGTGGTCTCCACACGGGACTGGGTTGAACTGATTAGGTTTGAGAGTCACCTCTGGCCCGAGCTCTGCCCTCTCTGGGACTACTGTCACCAAGGCCACAGGGACTGCCTCCCTCCAAGACTTTAGGAGGTTGAGGTGGTAAATTTGACGAGCCCCATCTCTATCCGTTCGCTTAACCTCATAATTGAGATCTCCGACCCGCCATGTGACCTCAAAGGGCCCTTGCCACTTGACGAGTAATTTAGAGCTTGAGGTGGGCAGTAATACAAGGATTTTATCTCCCGCTCCAAATTCTCATAATCGTGTTCCCCTATTACAGAGCCGGCTTTGTCGTTCTTGAGCTTGGAGCAAATTCTTTTGTGTTAACTGCAGTGTGTAATTTTGTGTAGTTGTGTGTAGTTTTGCTCTAAGGTCAAGAACGTTTTTGCTCTGTGAAGGCCCCTCCTCCCAGGTCTCCTGTATGATGTCAAGCAGGCCGCGTGGCCCATACAGGAGCTCGAAGGGGGAAAACCCTGTGGAGGCTTGCGGGACCTCCCGGACTGCAAATAACAGAGGTTCCAATCACTTATCCCAATCCCTCGCACCATCGTGTACGAACTTACGAATCATGTTTTTCAGGGTTTTATTAAACCATTCAACCAAGCCGTCCATTTACGGGTGATAAACGCTTGTCTGAATCGATTTAATGCCCAATAACATGATATCCGGAAGCAGGGGCACTGCTTCCGGATATCATGTTGCATAATCCACCAGGACTAATTCAAAGCGATATCCATGTGCCGATCACTCTAATGGCCCGACGAGGTCCATGCCAATTCTTTTGAAGGGGACCTCGATTAGTGGTAGAGGGCGCAATGGTGCTTTTGGGGTGGCCAGTGAATTCACCAACTGATATTCACGGCACGCTGCACACCACCTGCGAACATCTCCGTGAATGCCCGGCCAAAAAATGGCCATTATTCGGTTGAGTGTTTTTCCTGTCCTAAATGGCCAGCCATCGGATTATGGTGGGCTGCCTGGAAAAGAGTTTCCCGACGGCTCTTCGGTACTAATAACTGAGTTGTATTTTCTTTTGTTTGAGTGTCCTGCATCACTCGATACAACCGATCTTTAATAATTGAAAAATATGGGTATGTGAACGTGACGTTAGTGCAGAGCTGTTGACCATCGATTACACTCACTTGGTCAAATGCGTGTTTGAGGGACTTGTCATGTGACTTCTCTAGAGGGAAATCCCCCTCAGGGAACTCCCTCAGGGCAGGGACGTCATTATGATGCGTCATTATGATGCAGAGCAGATGTAGACGGCCCTGGCACCACCTCTCCTGCCATATCATCGCATGTCACACACCGAGACATTATTTCACAGGACCCATCCACACATATTTCCCTTAATAAATTCTTAAAATCAGGCCAATTCATCCCCAAAATTAGTGGATGGGTGAGGCGGGAATTAACCGCGGCCTCTCCTCTATGCTTTCTCCCCCTGAATAGTATCTCAAAGATAACCACTGGATACATGTGAATATCCCCGTGCACACACCACACTTTCACCTGACTATTTGTGCCCAATGCGCCGTCTTGTACCAAGCGTTGGTGGATAGAGGTTTGGGAAAGCCAGAATCCACCAAAGCTTCATATGGACCCTCCTGGGTACTCACCGGTATCAGATACGCCCCAGCTCAATCAGGGGTGGCCTTTGGAGCGTAGGGGATCTGGACCAGAGTGCCCACCTCCATTACTGGACACCGGTCCTGGAAATGCCCTGGCTCCCCGCAGCTCCAACAGACTAGCCCAGGCTTCGCTACCACACCCATGGGACTGGGATAGTGGAGAGAGACGGGTGACGAGAGGGTTTGCAGGAGACACAGGCGAGGGGGAAGGCTCCCCTAACCTTGGGAGAAATTTGGGCAAGGGACCGCCCTGTTTCCTGGGGGCAGGGGTTTGGGGGTAAGAGAGAGAGAGAGAGAGAGAGAGAGAGAGAGAGAGAGAGTGAGAGAGAGACTCCGGTTCACTGCTTCCCGGAAATGCCGTCATGTAATCCATGTAATCCTCGGCCAGCTGGACCGCTTCCTCCAGTGACACTGGATGGTAGCACTGGACCCACTTGGCCATACCGCAGGGCAGCTGGGAGATTAAATGTTCCAGTACCACCTGATCCACAATGTCTCGAGTGCCGCGGGGTTCCTCAGCCAGCGACCATTTCCAGCAGGCATCACGGAGCTGCTGCGCAAACGCGAATGGGCAGCCATGTTTTCCCAGCCTCAAGGAGCGTAAGTGTTGAAGGCTCTGTTTGGGGCTCCAGCTGACCCACTGCAGGATGGCTTTCTTCAGGTCATCATAGACGAGGATGTTGGTTGCAGGAAGTTGTTGGGCCGCAAGTTGCGCTTCCCCGGATAGTAGTGGCAGCAATTGGGCCACCCACTGGTCAGGCGGCCATCTCCACACCTTGGCCGTTTTCTCAAAGAGGTCGAGGTAGGCTTTGGGATCATCGGCAGGCCCCATTTTGACTAAAGTTACTGGTGGGATGGTCGAGGTGGGCTCCAGGGTTGCAGCAGCAACCCCCTCGTGGGTAATCAGGCTCCTGAACGCCTGTCGGTCCTCTGCTTGGGCCTGGAGCTGGAGTTGGGAATGCTGATCCTTCTCCAGCCGCAGCTCGACGAGGACTTGGTGCTGGTTCTGCTGGATGCAGGCGAGGTTCTTGATCACTTCGCCCAGTGGTGAAGATCCCCACACTATATTAATAAATTATCTTTGAGGAAACTATTTGTTAGGTTTAGGCAACAGTTTTAGTTTAGGGAGGTACGTTTTACTCATTAAAATATCCATCTAATATTCACCTTAAAACCTTGTCTGATTACAACATCATTTCAGTTGCTTTTGGCGCCCCCCGTTGAACATTTCACTGGAAAACTGCAGCCAAATGTTTAATGAAGCATGTAATTTTGGTTTGCAAAAATGTTGCCATTGTCACATAAATTTCATGCGATCAGGCTGGATAGAAATTAGAAGTGACAGTAAAGTTTCGACAGTAGGCCAGACATCCCTTGTATGGGAATACACAGAGTTTGCAAGGGAGAGTGTTCATTTCAAATCAAATCAAAATCAGATCAAATCACTTTATTGTCACTCAACCATATACAAAAGTGCAACAGTGGGTGAAAGTCTTGGGTGTAGTTCCAAGCAACATAGCAGTCATGACAATAATGAGACATATACCAATTTACAATAAACATCAGATTTACACACAATTTACATATCTAATATACACATAATTATGCAACACAATATACAAATAATAATATACAATGTTGACATGGGAGGATTCATTCTGCTGGTTTGTTTCTGTGTGTCTCTCTCGTGTTGTTGCTGGTGCGGAGTTAATCACACGGCAGCGTTGCAGAGCAACGTTCATTACCAGCTGCTGCTTGATTAGCTCGGCACCTGCACACTATCTTCTCTCTCCCTTATAAGCAGCCCTTTTGTGTGAGTTCAGTATCAGATAGTTCTCTTGTTGTGTGCTTTGTTACTCATGTTCTCATGCTGTTCTCTGTATTTTTTAGTCTGGATATTTTTGCCTGTTTTCCTGTGCTCCAGCCATTACCATCAGCTCTATTCACCAGGATTTCTCACCTCTGTTTCTCTCTGCTCCAGTCATTGCCATCTCACACCCTGGAATATACATTACCTCTACTCTCCCCCCGCTGCAGCTGCCGCCGTCAGAGTCCTCCAACTTCATCTTCTTCCACCTCATCTCTGGACTGTTCCGTTGTTTGTGCTACTTCAAATTTTTTCATCATATACCTGAACTTTTCACTCATTAAACATTGTTATATTTTTACTCCTGCATCTGGGTCCTATTTATATCACGACATATCTATCCGATCAAGATGGACCCAGCAGGACTCGCTTAGATAAAACAATATCTTACCAACCAGGAATCACACATCACCCAACAGGAGGAACTGGCTAAAACCACCAGGACGGCCATCGAGGCTCTGGCGGCACAATTCACAGAGCTCTCATCTATCGTCCAACAGAGTCCAACACCCAGTGAGTCCCCTGCACCCACACCCCCACCACCAATGTCTATAGAACCAGTTATGCCACCCACACTTCGATACGAACCTCGCATCAACCCACCAGCGGGCTATTCGGGTGAGCCGAACTACTGCAGAGCATTTCTGTCTCAATATTCTCTAGCTTTTGCTTTGCAGCCATCTGCTTTTCCTACTGAAGGTTACAAGGTGGCTTATGTCATCTCATTACTGTCAGGCCGAGCATGCCTTTGGGGTACGGCAGTGTGGGATCAGAAAAATCCTTGTTGTTCCTCGTTCTAGTCATTTTCTAGTGAGCTACTGAAGGTCTTCGACCATTTGGCGCATGGCAGAGAGACTGCCCGAGTTTTGTCTCTGATTACTCCATAGAATTTTGTATGTTGGCAGCCAGCTGTAACTGGAATGAGGAGGTGCAGTTGGACTTATTCCTGCATGGGTTGGCTGACCTTTGATGAGTTGGTCGACTTTGCCATTTGAGTGGACTCACATCTTCAACATCACTCACGCTTGGCACTAGCTTCTCGTGTCTTCACGGTGCGATCAGCCAGTCTTCAGAAGAAGAACCCATGCAAGTGGGCAGAGCTCGATTGACCCGGGAGGAGAGGGATCGATGACACACTCATGGTCTCTGTTTGTATTGTGGATCTGCTGGTCATATGTTACGTTTCTGCCCATTAAAAGACAGAGCCCACCAGTAGTCCAGAGGTTACTGGTGGGTGGATCTTCTTTACGTAAACCCACTTCATCTACTCTCCTCCCGGTACGGCTGCAGTGGGATACCCTTCAACATTCCTGTCACGCCCTGGTAGACTCTGGAGCTGAATCTAACCTTGTCGATGCATCCCTGGTCAAATCCCTCAAGATTCCTACCTCCACACTCGAGCACAAAATTTCGGTCAATACCCTCTGTAACACTCAACTCACCGAAATCACCCAGATCACCACCACCATCAGACTCGTCGTTTCTGGTAACCACACTGCACTCACCTCTATCTATGTCATTGACTCTCCCCTGGCTCCAGTCGTCTTAGGTCACTCCTGATTATCCTCACAAAATCCCCACATCGACTGGTCCAGAAACAAAATATTGGCTTGGAGCACTTACTGTCATTCTGCTTGTCTTTTGTTTGCTCCTTCCCCTGTGTCTTGTTTTGTGTTGTAGGATGAGCCGGTGGATGTTTCCCGTGTTCCTGTGGAGTACCATGACCTGAGAGAGGTGTTTTGTAAGTCCTGTGCTGCTTCTCTTCCTCCGCATCGTCCCTACAATTGCGCTATTGAGCTTAAGTCAGGTACGTGTCCCCCTATGGGTGGTTTATAGGGAGAGGGAGGCCATGGAGAAATACATTTCCGATTCTCTGGCAGCTAAGATCATTAGGCCCTCTTCTTCCCCTACTGGTGCGGGGTTCTTTTTCGTGGATAAGAAGGATGGTTCCCTGCATCCCTGTATTGACTATCGTAAGCTGAATGACATCACGGTGAAGAACATTTACCCTTTGCTGTTGATGTCTTTGGCGTTCAAGCATCTGCAGGGAGCCAACTTTTTCACGAAATTGGATCTCTGCAACGCCTATCATTTGGTCCGCATAAGGGAGGGCGATGAGTGGAAGACTGCTTTCAACACTCCTAGGGGGAATTTTGAATACTTGGTTATGCCTTTTGGTCTAGCCAAGCCCCCGCAGTCTTCCAGGCTCTCGTTAATGACGTGCTGAGAGATATGGTTGATCAGTTTATCTTTTTCTACCTGGATGACATTTAGATTTTTTCCCATTCTCTCCAGGAACATGTTCAGCACGTCAGACAAGTGCTCCAATGGCTGCTAGAGAATGGGCTGTATGTCAAGGCTGAGAAGTGCGAGTTCCACTCCCGATCAGTACATTTTCTGGGATTCATTGTGTCACCGGAGGGAATTCAGGTAGATCCAGCCAAGGTTATGGCTGTGGTGGATTGGCCAACCCCGGATACTCGCAAGGCCCTGCAGAGATCCCTGGGTTTCGCCAATTTCTACTGGTGTTTTATTCGCAATTACAGCCAACTAGTCACGCCTCTGACTGGTCTCACCTCTACCAAAACTGAGTTTCGGTGGTCTCAGGAGGCCAAATTAGCCTTCAACAAACTCAAAGTCCGCTTTATTTCGGCCTCAATTCTAATCAACCCCGATCCTTCTCTTCAGTATACAATACACACAATATAGAATACACATGCACACAATATAGAATACAAAGTATACAATAAAAATAGTATATATAAAATATACAGTACCTTCGAGACCCTGGTCCCACATAGCCCTTGATTTTGTTACAGCCCTTCCCTCCTCGCAGGGTTTCACAGTCGTCTTGACCATGGTGGACCGATTCTTGAAGGCAGCGCATTTTATCCCTCTACCAAATTACTCTCAGCTTGAGAGACAGTGATTGCTGTCGTTGATCACGTCTTTCGAATCCATGGCCTCCCGACTGATGTGGTCTCCGACAGGGGACAGAGTTTTGTAAACTACTGGGGGCTACTGTTAGTCTTACTTCTGGTTTCCCAGAGCAATGGACAGGACGAGCTGGCTAACCAAGATCTAGAAAGAGCTTTACGGTGTGTGGCCTCTCACAACACTATGTCTTGGAGCCAGCAGCTCACGTGGGTGAAGTACACACACAACTTGTTGCCAGTATCATCAACAGGCCTTTCTCCATTTCAGGTTAGTTTAGGCTACCAACCATCTTTGTTTTCAACACTGGAACCCGAAGTTGCAGTCCCCTCCGCACATGCGTTCATCCAGAGGTGTTGTTGCACTTGGATCAGAGCCAGACGGACTCTCATCCAGGTGGGACGACTCACTAAGGCCCAAGCCGATCGCCACCGGTCTAAGCCTCCCATATACCTTGTAGGTCAAAAAGTATGGCTTTCTTCTAAGGATATTCCTATGTGTTCAGTTTCTAATAAACTCGCTCCCAAATTTATTGGCCCTTTTACTGTTTCCAAGATCATTAGCCCGGTAGCAGTTCGTATCAAATTACTCTCAGCATACAAAAGGATTCACCCCACTTTCCACATTTCCAAAATTAACCCTGTCATTCATTCTCCCATTAATCCGCCTGCCCTTGTTCCCCCACCACTGCGCCTCGGAGATGGGGAACACGCTTATTCGGTCAAGGGTATTCTGGATTCTAGATGGAGGGGGCACGGTTTCCAGTACCTGGTAGATTGGGAAGGTTACGGTCCAGAGGAGAGGAGTTGGGTCCCGGCCCGGGACATACTTGACCATTCTCTCATTGACAGCTTCCATCAGCAGCAGGTCACCCATCCTGAGCATACCGAGAGGCATGCGTAGAGGGGAGGTACTCTCAAGGGAGGATTAATTCTGTTGGTTTGTTTATGTGTGTCTCCCTCGTGTTGTTGCTGGTGCGGACTTAATCACGTGGCAGCGTTGCTCAGCAACGTTCATTACCAGCTGCTGCTTGATTAGCTCGGCACCTCTGCATCTTCTCTCTCCCTTATAAGCAGCCCTTTTGTGTGAGTTCAGTATCGGATCGTTCTCTTGTTGTGTGCTTTGTTACTCGTATTCTCATGCTGTTCTCTGTATTCCATTCACCAGGATTTCTCACCTCTGTTTCTCTCTGCTCCAGTCGTTGCCATCTCACACCCTGGAATATACATTACCTCTACTCTCCCCCTGCTGCAGCTGCCGCCGTCAGAGTCCTCCAACTTCATCTTCTTCCACCTCATCTCTGGACTGTTCCGTTGTTTGTGCTACTTCAATTTTTTTCATCATATACCTGAACTTTTCACTTATTAAACATTGTTATATTTTTATTTATATAAATTTATATTACCACAAATGTACAGTATACAATACACACAATATAGAATACACATACACACAATATAGAATACAAAGTATGCAATAAAAATAGTATATATAAAATATACAGTAGGTTGTATTGTGCTGTATTAACATTCAGGCTGTCGGCTGATAGTCAGTTGCCAATGTGTTGTTAAGAAGGAATATAATATATGACAGGCCAGTGTGAGATTAAAGTGCAATGCTGATGTATATTGATCGTGAGAGATCAAGAGTTCAAAAGTCTGATCGCTTGGGGGAAGAAGCTGTCATGAAGTCTGCTGGTGCAAGTCCTGATGCTGCAATACCGCCTGCCTGATGATAGCAGTGAGAGCAGCCCATGGTTCGGGTGGCTGGAGTCTCTGATGATCCTCCGAGTTTTTTTCACACAACGCCTGGTATAGATGTCCTGGAGGGAGGGAAGCTCACCTCTTTGCAGGGCTTTGCAGTTGAAGGCAGTGCAGTCGCCATACCAGGAGGTGATGCAACCAGTACAGTGATGCTCTCTACAGTGCTGGTGTAGAACTTTATGAGGATGTGGTGGTTCATTCCAAACTTCCTCAGCTGTCTCAGGAAGAAGAGGCACTGGTGAGCCTTCTTCACAACGGCCTCAGTGTGGACGGACCATGTGAGTTCCTCAGTGATGTGGACACCGAGGAACTTGAAGATGCTGACTCTCTCCACCGGTGCTCCATTGATGGTGATGGGGCTGTGTTCTCTGTCTTTTCTCCTGAAGTCCACCACAAGCTCATTGGTCTTGCTGACATTGAGGGTGAGGTTGTGCTCCTGACACCATCATGTCAGAGTGTGCACCTCCTCTCTGCAGGCTGTTTCATCATTGTCAGTGATCAGACCTACCACTGTTGTATCATTAGCAAACTTAATGATGGCAATGTAGCTATGTGTTTCCACACAGTCATGTGTTTACAAGGAATACAGGAGTGGGCTGAGAACACAGCCCTGTGGGGCTCCAGTGTTGAGGGTCAGTGATGAGGAGATGTTGCTGCCCATTCTAACCACCTGGCGTCTGCCTGACAGGAAGTCCAGGATCCAGCTGCACAGCGAGCTGTTTAAGCCCAGAGCCCGGAGTTTCACATCAAGCTTGGAGGGCACTATGGTGTTGAATGCTGAGCTGTAGTCTACAAACAGCATTCTCAAATATGTGTTCCTTTTTTCCAGGTGGGAGAGAACACTGTGTAGTGTAGATGCAATGGCATCATCAGTGGAGTGGTTGTTGCGTTATGCAAACTGCAGTGAGTCCAGTGAGACAGGCAGCACAGAGCAGATGTAATCTCTGATTAGTCTCTCAAAGCATTTGCTGATGATGGGGGTCAGAGCAACAGGATGCCATTCATTTAAGCAAGTGATTTTGGATTGCTTTGGTACAGGCACATTGGTGTACATTTTAAAGCATGTGGGGACCACAGACAAGGAGAGGGAAAGGCTGAAAATTTCTGTAAAAACACCAGCCAGTTGGTTCACACATGCTCTGATGACACGACCCAGAATGCCGTCTGGACCCATGGCTATACGGATATTCACCCGTCGGAAGGATCAGGTTACTTCCACTACAGAGACGGAGAGTGAACTAACCTCTGTAGCTTCAACCGCGAGAGCTCTCTCTGTGAGGGCGTTGTTATTTTCCTCAAAACGAGCATAAAAAGTGTTAAGCTCATCCGGGAGAGAGGCAGTGGTGTTCACGGCAGAGTTTTTATTCCCTTTGAAGTCCATGATGATATTAATTCCCTGCCACATGCTTCTAGAGTCGGTGGTGTTGAACTGTCCTTCAATCTTGTCCCTGTACTGGCGTTTGGCTGCTCTGATAGTTTTGCGGAGGGCATAACTGGCTTGTTTATGCTCCTCTGCATCCCTGGAATTAAAAGCAGAGGTCTGCTCATTAAGTGCCGCATGAATATCGCTATTAATCCACAGTTTTTGGTTAGGGTAGATCCGTATAGTTGTGGTCGGTACTACATCATCTATGCACTTCCTGATGAAACATGTTACGGTATCAGCTTAGACCTCGATGTTGTCATCAGAGGCAGACCGGAACATCTCCCAGTCCGTGTGATCAAAACAGTCTTGTAGCATAGAATCTAATTGGTCCGACCAGCACTGGATCGTTCTGAGGACGGGTGCTTCCTGTTTCAGTTTCTGCCTGTAAGCGGAAAGCAGCGGCTCTCCTTCCCCTTTTCCAGCTGCGTTTCCGCTGCCGGGCTGCCCAGACAAAGGGCTCTGCTGGTGTGTTTGAAAACAGTGGGTCAACATTGAGGTATTTAAAATACAGTTTTCAGTGTGCTATTGCAGAACCAATGTCCAAAAGTGTTTGTCTATTGTAGATGACAAAACATAAGAATTGTAGACAAAACATACAAAAAACTGCAATATTGGGTCGGAGCTCGCAATGCAGCAGTCATAGTCGGCGCCATCTTGAACTACTTTTCTTCACTTCAGTAAGGAAAATGTTCCCTTCCACTGCATAATTCGTGTCACAGTACTGGAGGCTCTTCCTGCTCCCATGAAAAATGTTCTATGAACGCTTTGATGGCGAAACTATCAGGGAACATTTATAACTAATTTTAGCTAACCTAGCTAACGTGATTTTCGTCTGGGTCTTACCTTCAAATGCTTCTTTAAATTATATGTCGGGTCCTTGGAAAATGACAGCATCTTTACAGCTGGAAGGCATAAATTGCACTGAACTGTAATGTTGTTTCAGAATGTCAACATTTCCATGAAAATAGCATATTTTCTCCACTGGATGCTTCATCCTAATAAGGTTGAAAAGCACAATGCTGATTTGAGACAGGTGTTTTTTGCACATGTGACAGTGAGTGGCTTTTCTGACTCATGTGAGAGAACCAGAAGAGATGTGAGTGTGCATCTGAACATCTGTATGCATCTGTACCATAAAGCAAGTAGCGGTCTATATAATTTTATGTCAGGAGGATCTTTTGTTTCTTTTGTTATAAATTAAAAATTTGAATCCTGCTAATAATCCCAAATGTTTACCAAATTTAACTGTAATATGATTATGTTGGGTTTTTATGTAACTATAATGGATTATGTGTAATTGTTACACATTTTTGTATCCTGATTATGTAATGGCATTCAATGTATCCCGTTAAACCCCAAGCCATTGTTGTAAGTGACTAAGTTGTTGTCTGTGGAAAGCAAACAATTCTGACACAAATATCTACTTTATGTTTCCTGGAGCTATTCAGTCCATAACTCTTAAACTATAGATAGTCCCTTAATTCAGGGTTTACAAATTAAGGTCCACAAATATGTCTGCAGAAAAAAAAAAAAAAAAATTGATCTTTACAGAATTTAACATTATCTCTGTTTCATTCTACTTTTTAAAAACTGGTAGGAAATCATGAGATTAACAGTGATTACTTATTATTTTGACAGCAATAGTTTCATATATTATATATAAAAAATGTGTATACATTTCTTAGTGTTTTTCTCTCTTTCCTCACAATGAATGCACTATCAAAAATAGTTTGTAGCTGTGTATCTATCTAGAGAGTTTTCCCATTGCCACTGTCGCCTTTCACTTGCTCACTCTGGGTTGCTAGGTAATATTCTCTATAATGTTGCTTTGGAACTTGTATTTATTTATATTTTTTGAAAATCACAAAACAAATAGATATTAATTGACATTTTTGTTCAATTGTTTCTCATCAGGTTTATACACCTAACATTACTCTCATAGTGGTTAGAAAAAATACTGTCAGCTTAATACAAATTAAATATTTTCCAGATAATATTTTGACTATTTATTTTGGCTTTAGTGCAATGACAAAATAAAAGCCAGTTATTTAATTTAGCAAACAGCATGTCTTTATTATATCTTGCTTAATATTTAACTAACATTTTTGGAGTTTATTATATTTTTTTATATTTGATATTTTAAGCAACAAATTGGAACTGCATGTGTGAAGGATACATATTTATTAGCAGCAAGAATATCTTTTATAACTGCAGTATTCCTGTTTATTTATGGATTATCTTTTTAATAGTGAAGGGAAAAAGCTGCCTCCAGCTGTCTTAAGAAATCCTTTGCAGATGATGCAGTAATTACAAGCCTGGTCAAATAAGCTATGTGGGCATTGTTTTGATGATGAAATTATTTTAAAAGGTTGAAATACACTGATGAAAGGCACTGTCAGACTTTTTCTTGGACAACCAGTGAATTATGGTATAAATACAGTATAAATAATGTCTTCTTTTAGTTTTATGTCATACACTGAAAGATAAGGAATCATTAACATGTGCATTGGCACACATTATTCAGAGACTCTGCTTGGAGCAACATTATGTTGTATGTTTAAATTGATTTGCCAGCAACATGTGTGGCATGACCTCCCATCAGCCGCGGATTTAGGCATGGGCAACTTGGGCAGTTGCCCAGGGCGGCATCTTGCAGGGGGGCAGCACGAAGCACCCACACATACCCCCTCCCCCCCGTTAACAACTTTGGGGGCGTGTTGAAGCGGGTTTCGCCCAAGGCGCCATACAATCCACCCCCCCCCCCCCCCCCCAGTCAACAACTTTTGGGGGCGTGTTGAAGCGGGTTTCGCCCAAGGCGGCATACAAGCTAGAACCGCTACTTCCTCCCATCCTAACCTTTGAACCCTGGTCTGTATTCTCATTCTCATAGGATATAAGGACAGGATGTTTGTGTGTATTGAGAGAGCTCACTTTCTCTTGAGATGACAAAAGAAACAAGACATTCCAGAAAAAAAGACCACACTATTTTACTGATAAGGCAAGATGGACACATTGAGAGCTGAGTCAGGGATGTCAAGGGGAGGTCTTCCTGGGTTTATTATGGTTAACATGAGCTATGATCTTGGTAACCAGTGGGTGCCTAGGCAAACGTGATTTGATTACAATGTAGAGTATTCATTGACCATTTTTATTAATATGTAATAAATGGAATTAAGGTACTTTGTTTTTGTTGTATAATTTAATTACCTTCTTTCCAAGTTTATGGGTTTCCTTCCCACTGTGTCATACTATGAGAACCTGGTTGCTTTAGGCTGTTTAACAAATGCTGTGCAAGCATGATCCTGTCCTTGTACTTGTTCAGTGAGTCTTTTGTTTATGTGACTATTGCGGTCTAAATATACAGACCAGCTCACTGCAACTAAAAGTTTTTGTTGAAAGCATTGCAGCATTGTTGTTGAGGCATTATTGCATTATTACCTCAGCTAACTGGCAAGGTTTACGATCGTGGTTAAAGCTGACAGAAGGTAGTATATCTTTCACAAAAACAATACTGGCTTTTAGATATCAAAACCATGTTTTAAATCATATTTTATGCCCTTGGGCACCCAAGCATAATCACCTTTCTACTCATAGCGCATTGCACAAGCATCCTCCGATACACGGGATCTGGTTCCACGGAAACCAGGGGCGTTCACATTGAAAATTGTTAGCGTGATTTGGAGTTTGCATTTTCACTCTAAAATAAAATTTTTATTCCATTGATGGTTAGGTTTAGGGTTGTCGTTTGTGTTAGGGGTAGAGTTAAAAAATATATACATTCCTGTTGACTGTATTACATCATTTAAAACTAAAAATACAACACGCTTTTGGCACCACTCTGTGTACATTTCACCCGAAAACTTGTTTACACGTGCCCATTAATTTCAATAACACTTCCAGTTTATGTCACTGGAAGCAGTAATTTGAATTTCGGTAATCACAGACCGATTTCAGCAGCAGAAATTTTGACCTACTATTGCCGAATTCACAGTGTGATCAGTCTGGGCTAGTACTGGTGTGGGAAAAGCTTTGAGACCCCATGAAATCTAAATTAGAGTTATGTGGCTTTTGGTCCATATGTATTCAGGCCATCTACATATATATGGAAGTGTACTCCTAAACATTCACAGAAATAACTTTTAGTAGATACACTATATTGCCAAAAGTATTCGCTCACCCATCCAAATAATTGAATTCAGGTGTTCCAATCACTTCCATGGCCACAGGTGTATAAAATGAAGCACCCAGGCATGCAGACTGCTTCTACAAACATTTGTGAAAGAATGGGCCGCTCTCAGGAGCTCAGTGAATTCCAGCGTGGTACTGTGATAGGATGCCACCTGTGCAACAAGTCCAGTCATGAAATTTCCTCGCTA
Source organism: Myxocyprinus asiaticus (assembly GCF_019703515.2). Taxonomy (NCBI): domain Eukaryota; kingdom Metazoa; phylum Chordata; class Actinopteri; order Cypriniformes; family Catostomidae; genus Myxocyprinus; species Myxocyprinus asiaticus. Next base: position 39,727,704 of record NC_059346.1, read on the forward strand.
CTAAATATTCCACAGTCAACTGTCAGTGGTATTATAACAAAGTGGAAGCGATTGGGAATGACAGCAACTCAGCCACGAAGTGGTAGGCCACGTAAAATGACAAAGCGGGGTCAGCGGATGCTGAGGCGCATAGTGCGCAGAGGTCGCCAACTTTCTGCAGAGTCAATCGCTACAGACCTCCAAAGTTCATGTGGCCTTCAGATTAGCTCAAGAACAGTGCGTAGAGAGCTTCATGGAATGGGTTTCCATGGCCGAGCAGCTGCATCCAAGCCATACATCACCAAGTGCAATGCAAAGCGTCGGATGCAGTGGTGTAAAGCACGCCGCCACTGGACTCTAGAGCAGTGGAGACGCGTTCTCTGGAGTGACGAATCACGCTTCTCCATCTGGCAATCTGATGGATGAGTCTGGGTTTGGCGGTTGCCAGGAGAACGGTACTTGTCTGACTGCATTGTGCCAACTGTGAAGTTTGGTGGAGGGGGATTATGGTGTGGGGTTGTTTTTCAGGAGCTGGGCTTGGCCCCTTAGTTCCAGTGAAAGGAACTCTGAATGCTTCAGCATACCAAGAGATTTTGGACAATTCCATGCTCCCAACTTTGTGGGAACAGTTTGGGGATGGCCCCTTCCTGTTCCAACATGACTGCGCACCAGTGCACAAAGCAAGGTCCATAAAGACATGGATGAGCGAGTTTGGTGTGGAAGAACTTGACTAGCCTGCACAGAGTCCTGACCTCAACCCAATAGAGCACCTTTGGGATGAATTAGAGCGAAGACTGCAAGCCAGGCCTTCTCGTCCAACATCAGTGTCTGACCTCACAAATGCACTTCTGGAAGAATGGTCAAAAATTCCCATAAACACACTCCTAAACCTTGTGGAAAGCCTTCCCAGAAGAGCTGAAGCTGTTATAGCTGCAAAGGGTGGGCTGACGTCATATTAAATCCTATGGATTAAGAATGGGATGTCACTTAAGTTCATATGTGTCTAAAGGCAGATGAGCGAATACTTTTGGCAATATAGTGTATATAGGCCTACATTTAAATTTTACATTCTTAATTTTTTAGAAAAATGGACAAAAAATATTGATGACTTGTCCTGTACTACACAGATTTTTTTCTAATCAAATTCTCTTCCCATAATACTGCAACCGATTAGGCAGTAGTAAATCAAGATTCATGGCTGTGACAACAAAAGGGTACTGGCTAAAAAAAGGGGATGATGCCTTCAGCGTTTCCCACCAAAACTTCCAGTTTCAATAAAGCGCAACTTTCGGGTTTGTAAAAATCCAGCCGGATGTCAAAGTAGCATTAATTTTCTCCACAGGTGAATTGATTTTCAACAATAACTTATAAAACCTTTTACTTCCTGAGACCCGAGTGTGACTGCTGTGTGCATTTTCCATTTCCCTTTTTGATTTGTATTTAGTAGCATATAATAAACATGCAAAAATTAATAATAATAATACAAATAATAAATTTCTAGAGCAAATAGTTTTCCTAATAATTGATGGTAACATAATGTGGACATCGGGACTAAGTTGTGAAATTTTTAATAATACCAAGCTATACAAAGTCAAATTATTTATGTTTCCAGGAGTGTTGGCTGTTCATGTTTTTGAGACATTACAGACATTACATCAGAAAAAAATAGCATAATTAATTCTGATTCAAAGTAATGGCCAGCATCATCCAGTCACTGCCAACCATGTTAAAATAAAATTATTCATTATAAATTCTGAATCTGTGTACTGATTACCATTGTCCCATGTCTGCCAAACATGTTGAGTGGTCCAAACATCATCTGCAGCCTGAAACAGGACTTTTGATTGGAAGTTTGGACTGAATGCACGTTGCTGCATAGAGAGCTATAGGATGCTCCCTTGCTCCCTATTTAGTGATTGACTTAGCCTCCAGTGTGTGCTGTCTGTCTATACTGGTTTCAGAACAGTTCAAAATGCACTTAATTTTCATCTCCAAATAAAGCCTCTGAAAGCATTTTTTTTTTTAAGCTTTTCGTTGAATTGATTCTCAATGTGATAATGCACATTAAATGTAGGATTTTTGTTTTATAGGAAAAAATGCACTAAAGTACACATTTGTGTACATTGTGTTTAGCAGCGTGGTGTTTTGTGATAAATTGCTCAAATTTTAAAAATGGTATAACGAATGAAACTAGAGAATCTAATCTTTTGACTCAAATGGGTTTCAGTGCAAAAACTTAATTAGGTTTCTTACCAGATTCAGATTCAAAGACAAACTCGGCTGTGGTCAGCGCCATGTTGTTTGGTCACATGACTCCGCACGTTGAAGTTGAACCCTTTACTGACAGCTCAGAGTCTCCTGAACTGAGATCAGTCGCTATAAATTAATTTAAATTATGGGTTGCATATAGCGAAGCCAAAATACAATGTCCATGTATGTGTACGCGGGGTCACATTTGGTTAAAGACAGACCTATTGTGAACTCAGAGGTTGTTAATCAATGGTATATGTGTCTGTTGATTATATCAATCCACATTATTTAAGCTTCATTGTTCCTGGAAGATTTCTGGTGAAGAACTATACACTATGCATGATCTATCAGGAAAATATCCACCAATACAAGTATCACAGCCAACAAAGCATGCCACAGTCTTGCACATTAGGTTTTTGTCTGATCTTCAAATCGTTTTTTGCTTCAAATCAAAGTCTGTAATGTTGTGATTTATTTCGGAGCTGATTAGTTTGGTGATGGCTTACAAGGCTTTTATGAAGGTTTTAATGAAATCCCTCGGAAGAAATGAATGGGAAATATACTTCCGGAATCAAGACAGCTGAAATAGTGGGAGGGCAATGTTGCACTCTATAGGATATACTGTATGTCAGCACTGAAAAGAAAACTGTGCTCTTCAAGCGAACTCATGGTCTTTAAAGACAGTGCAGGATAAATTCAAAGGAGTGCAAACTAGCATCATCTGCAGAACAACTGAAGGTACAAGCTTCTGCTGCACACAAGATAAACCGTTAGCTCATGTCACTGTTTAGCAAAGAATATTTTTCCTTGCTGTAAAGGAACATTTAAGGAAAAAGACATTGTATGCCTCAGTGCATGGGCTTTTTCTTGACAGGCTCAATAAATCTGAGAATTTGTGAAGGAAAGCAGCTGTATTATTGTGTTGGTTTCTGTGGAAGTTGTGATGAAGGAGACTATACTACAATGACATAAATCCCATTTGATCCGCCTGCAGACCAGACCAGCAGTTCTTGCTCCATCTGGCTGGAAGGGCTACATATCAAGTCATAGAATAGTAACACAGATCTCATTTACTGTAAAGCAAGACACTTTCTTTCAGCAAAAATAATTAATCATGGCCTTTCAGGGATAGAGATAATAGAGGAAAAATTGCAACATTTGCCGTGCAAAATTGGCATCAGACATACATGTGTTCACAAGATGTAATGAAAAGTGATTATTGTTTATGATGTTCCACTTAGTTCTGCCCTGCCATCGCTCACTGCATTCAATGCCCACATCTTCGACTGAGAGTTAAAGGTATGGAGAAGATGGAAAAGATTTGCTGTATCATTGAATTGACTTGGAAACATTTGTTTTGACCCTTTCTGAGCAGAAGGCTTTGAAGATTCCCGTGTTTTATTCCTCCTCCTCGAACAAAGCTAGCTTTGGCTGAGTCAGAGCTTTATCAGTGTGAGTGGGCTTTCAGGCTGTGTGGGAAAAGCTTGTTACCACAACCTCTACCCTGGATCCCTTGCCGCAGGAGGGCAGTCTGAGAATAAATGTTTAGGCTTCAAAGAGAACTCGCAGAGCCTTCTTCTTCAGGCAATGGGCCAGTGACCCAGAAGACGCTCTCGTTAATTTCTTGTCAACAGCTACATGTTCATTATGGGTGAATGAGTTATGAACACCATTAGATGTAATCTGATCAAAGTGACCAATTAATTCCGAGTAGACTGACATACAATGTTTATTCTTAAGTAAGACAATGGTGTGCAATTACCTAACTGGTTATTGGTTTTTAGGCAGATCAGGTCAAATTCAAATTTTTTGAAAAATTATTTGCAACAAAAAAAAAAATTATATTAATGCAACAAATTGTTACATTAGAACAAGCTGAAAAATATTTTGAATCATCACTTTTGCCTTAGTTTTTACTCTCATACATTGAAAAAATATTTTGTTGGTTTACCTAAAAATTTTGTTAATATGGTGATACGTCATGGTTACTTGTGTAACTTCCGTTCCCTGATGGAGGGAACGAGACGTTGTGTCGATGTAGTGACACTAGGGGTCACTCTTGGGAGCCCAAGACACCTCTGGTCTTTGATTAAAGGCCAATGAAAACTGCCGAGTGGTATTTGCATGCCACTCCCCCGGACATACGGGTATAAAAGGAGCTGGTATGCAACCACTCATTCAGGTTTTATGCTGAGGAGCCGATATAAGGTCCGGCCATTTCAGCGGGTAATTCAGCGTTGTGGCAGGAGAGACACAACGTCTCGTTCCCTCCATCAGGGAACGGAGGTTACACAAGTAACCATGACATTCCCTATCTGTCACTCACTCAATGTTGTGTCGATGTAGTGACACTAGGGGTCCCTATACGAAATGCCACAATTGGCTGAACTGTGTTACGTGAACTGGTGGTGTGTGGTGGGCAGACTACTGTGTGCCTCATAGCCAGCACACCAGGTTGACACGTAACCTCCCCCAACATATTTATGAGTGTCGAACGGCCCTTTTTGGGGACAAGTCAACTACACAAAAGATAGAGACAGGCTTAACCCATTCGTGGCCTCTTTTCCCTTTCTTTTTTTCCACTCCCTAAAAAAGAAGGGGGATTATCCGACTGGGCCGCCAGGTCTAGTCGGGGGGTGTCCCTCCCAAGGGGAAGACACCGCGGAGACCACACCTCGCCCAAAGAGAGGGGGGGATATTTAAGTGGAAAAATACATCACATGGTCTTTCCAACCATGTGGGGAGTCTTCAAGGTAGATCCTGCCCAATGGAGGAGGAGATACTACAAACATGGAGACTGGGGCAGAGGGGCTCTGCCCAAGGAAGACGCAGTTTGCCAACAGGGAAACGAATTAGCGGAAGATATATAAGTAGGGCTTGTAGCCCTACCGAGGGCGGCATGTCCTTGGTGACATATGCCATAGTTATGGCATCAATGAGCAAGTGGGCGATCCTCTGCTTGGATACAGCGCTTCCTTTCCGCTGTGCACCAAAGCAGACAAAGAGCTGCTCAGAGATTCTAAAGCTCTGCGTGCGATCCAAATAGATGAGTAAAGCACGCACTGGACACAGCGACGACAGGGCTGGGTCTGCCTCCTCCTGGGGCAGCGCTTGCAGGTTCACCCCCTGGTCCCTAAAGGGGTGGTGGGAACCTTGGGCACATAGCCTGGTCAGGGTCTCAGGATCACATGAGAGTAACCTGGACCGAATTCCAGGCACGTTTCGCTGACAGAGAATGCTTGCAGGTCACCTACCCTCTTGATGGAAGTGAGCGCAGTCAGGAGGGCAGTCTTCAAGGAGAGTGCCTTAAGCTCGACTGACTGCAAAGGCTCAAAGGGGGCTCTCTGTAGACCCTGAAGAACTACAGAGAGGTCCGATGAGGGAACGAGGCACGGTCTGGAGGGATTCAGCCTCCTGGCACCTCTTAGGAACCTGATGATCAGGTCATGCTTCCCTAAGGACTTACCGTCGACGGCATCATGGTGTGCTGCTATGGCGGCAACATACACCTTCAAGGTGGAAGAGGACAGCCTCCCTTCCAACCTCTCCTGCAGGAAGGAAAGCACTGATCCGACTGTGCATCTCTGGGGGACTTCCCGATGGGAAGAACACCACTTAGCGAACAGACACCACTTAAAAGGCATACAGGCACCTTGTACAGACCGCTATATCTTCCACGTCTCATCCAGAGGCCAGACATGGAGATTCCAGAGGTCTGGGCGCGGGTGCCAGATGGTGACCCGTCCCTGAGAAAGAAGGTCCTTCCTCAGGGGAATTCGCCAGGGGGGAGCTGTCGCGAGGAGCGTGAGGTCCGAGCACCACATCTGGGTGGGCCAGTAGGGTGCTACCAGGACGACCTGCTCCTCGTCCTCCCTGACCTTGCACAGGGTCTGTGCAAGCAGGCTCACTGGGGGAAATGCATATTTGCACATGCCAGGGGGCCAGCTGTGTGCCAGTGCGTCTATGCTGAGGGTGGCCTCGGTCAGGGCGTACCAGAGCGGGCAGTGGGGAGGATTCTTGGGAGGCGAACAGGTGCACCTGTGCCTGTCGAATCGACTCCAAATCAGCTGGACCACATGAGGGTGGAGTCTCCACTCTCCCCTGAGGGTAACCTGTCGTGACACTGCATCCGCTGTAGTGTTGAGGTTGCCCGGGATGTGAGTGGCTTGCAGCGACTTGAAGTGCTGCTGACTCCAGAAGAGGAGACGGCGGGCGAGTTGTGACATACAACGAGAGCGCAGACCGCCTTGGCGGTTGACATATGCTACCGTTGTTGTGTTGTCTGTCTGAACTAACACGTGCTTGCCCTGGATCAATGGCCGAAACCTCCGCAGGGCGAGCAGAATTGCCAACAACTCGAGGCAGTTGATGTGCCAATGCAGTCGCGGACCCGTCCAGAGGCCGACGGCTGCGTGCCCGGTGCAAACAGCGCCCCAGCCCGTTTTGGTTCCAGTTCTAGAGGAACACCTGCCCATAGAAAAGAGATGTTGGTCCAAGGGCTGAAAAGACGGTGACAGACCGGCGTGATGACCACGCGACGTGTCCCGTGGCGCCATGCCCATCTCGGGACTCGAGTCTGGAGCCAGTGCTGAAGCGGCCTCATATGCATCAACCCGAGTGGGGTGGCCACCACCGAGGATGCCATATGCCCCAGGAGCCTCTGAAAAAGTTTCAGTGGAACCGCTGTTTTCTGTTTGAACACCTTCAAACAGGCCAGCACCGACTGGGCACGCTCGTTCGTAAGGCGCGCCGTCAAGGAGACTGAGTCCAACTCCAATCCGAGAAAAGAGATGCTCTGAACCGGGAGGAGCTTGCTCTTTTCCTAGTTGACCCAAAGCCCTAGTCGGCTGAGGTGTGAGAGCACCAGGTCCCTGTGTGCGCACAACATGTCTCAAGAATGAGCTAGGATTAGCCAGTCATCGAGATAGTTGAGAATGCGAATGCCCACCTCCCTTAACGGGGCAAGGGCAGCCTCTGCGACCTTCGTAAAGACGCGGAGACAGGGACAGGCTGAAAGGGAGGACTCTGTACTGATATGCCTGACTCTCGGATGCAAACCGCAGGAAGGGTCTGTGTCGAGGAAGGATCGAGACGTGGAAGTACGCAACCTTCAGGTCTACCACCGCGAACCAATCTTGATGCCGGACGCTCGCCAGAATGCGTTTTTGCGTCAGCATCTTGAACGGGAGTCTGTGTAAAGCCTAGTGCAGAACTCACAGGTCCAAGATTGGCCGCAACCCACCGCCTTTTTTCGGCACGATGAAGTAGGGGCTGAAAAACCCCTTCTTCATCTCGGCTGGAGGGACAGGTTCTATCGCGCCCTTCCGTAGGAGGGTAGCGATCTCCACGCAAGGTAGCAGCGTTTTCGTCCTTCACTAAGGTGAATTGGACACCGCTGAACCTGGGCGGACGCTTGGCGAAGTGAATTGCGCAGCCGAGTCGGACGGTCCGGACCAGCCCTCGCGACAGATTGGAAAGCGCAAGCCATACGTCCAAGTTTCGCGCAAGGGGGACCAAAGGGACAACATCATCGGACGTACCGGCAGGTGGGGCCTCGCGGCGGGGCAGAGCTCGAGGTGCCACACCACATCGTGGCCGTTCTGAGTCTAAGGACATCGAAGCACTTACCTGGCTCCTTGTGACCACCCCCGGAACAGCCTGGGATGGGGGAGGAAGAGGCCTGTCCTCGTGACCCGTGGAGACTGTCACATCGGGGGCGGATTTGTGACACAGCTGGGTGCTCAGGGGCGGGAGACCACCGCTGGAGCACCTAACCTGCCAAATAGAGTGGTGGATGGTGGTCGTGGTGACAGCCGTGCACACTGGATATGTGACCCAGGGAACAAGGAAACTGCTCTTGCTGAGCTCTTGAGTACTGCAGCCACTTGGGCATGCAGCGCAATTAAATGCAAAAGGTAACAAAAAGATGGCGATCTGCTTACCAGCTCCAGAGCAGCGGGTTTCGTTGTCCCTGGGTCACCCGTCTCAAGGGCGCTTTGATGCCTTTCACGGGTTCTGGGTGGCCGCGAGACGGGTGGTGTCTGCTTCCTGGCGTGGGCTCCTTCTACTGCTCCACCATCGAAAACTGCTGGGCAAAGTCCTCAACGGTGTCGCCGAATAGGCCCGCCTGGGAAATGGGGGCAGCAAGGAATCGTGTCTTGTCGGCCTCGCCCATCTCGACCAGGTTGAGCCAAAGGTGGCTCTCCTGGACCACTAGTGTGGCCATCGTCCGCCCAAGAGACCACGCCGTGACCTCCGTCGCTCGGCGAGCGAGATCGGTCGCCGAGCGCAGTTACTGCATCAATCCCGGGGCAGAACTACACTCGTGCAGTTCCTTTAGTGCCTTGGCGGACTTGCAGGAGAGCCATGGCGTGGAGGGCGGAGGTGGCTTGTCCAGCAGCACCGTAGGCCTTGGCCATCAGAGATGACGTAAACCTACAGGCCTTGGACGGGCGCTTTGGGCACCCATGCCAGGTGGCGGCGCTCTGCGGGCATAGGTGCACCGCGAGCACCTTTATCCACTGGGGGATTGCCGAATAGCCCTTGGCCGCCCCACCATCGAGGGTAGTGAGGGCGGGGAAGCTGAAAAGATCAGGACCGGGCAGTAAAAAGTGCCTCCCGTGACCTTGTCAGCTCTTCATGCACTTCCGGGAAGAAAGGAACGGGGGCTTTGAGTGGCGCCGCGAGCCCAGGAACCAATCACTGAGCTACAAGGGTTCAGGGAAGAGCAGTGAGTTCCACTCTAGCTGACGCTCGCGGCTGCCCGGGAAAGCATGTCATCATCTCCGCATCAGCCTGTGACTGGGCAATCTTCCCCAAAGGGAGGAGCCCAGCTGAGGCTTCTGACTGGACGAGCCCACTCTCTGATTCTGTGCTCGAGAGCTCATCAATTTCGCAGGCTCTGATTAAGAGGTTGAACTCGCCGTGAGACGAGCCGGTGGACTCATCCGGAAGCCCGATCGGGGCAGATGAGCATGCTGGGGAATGGGAGGTCCGCGGGGGGGATACCCGGTGGAGGTGGTCCCATTGGGGTCCCCAAATCGCCCCCAGTACTAGCCGTGCTGGCCTCATACCCGTGGGTAAAAGGACTGAGGCGGGGAGCCTCTGGGGTGGCATGCTTTCTTACAAAGGCGAGCCGCGACCGCAACATTGCCATGGACATATCCTCGCAATGAGAACATGACCATCCACGAACGCTGTCTCCGTGTGAGCAGTGCCCAGACACAGAAGACAGTGATCGTGACCGTCAGAAGGCGAGAGATAACGAGCGTAACCAGGAATAACACACAATCGGAAAAGCATCTTTAGAAAGACACGTCTTTAAAAAGACGTTCCGTGTGTGCCGCTCTTTTAGAGAAATATACTCTTTTATTTCTGCCGAAGCGCCCAGGGGCATTCAGAAGCCACTGAAATGCGCCGTCAGATCCAGCAGAGGTGAATGAACAGTAGTATTCAGCTCAGTGAGCATGACCGTTCGGCTCCGAGGAGAAAATCTGAATGAGTGGTTGCATACCAGCTCCTTTTATACCCGTATGTCCGGGGGAGTGGCATGCAAATACCACTCGCCAATTTTCATTGGCCTTTTATCAAAGACCAGAGGTGTCTCGGGCTCCCAAGAGTGACCCCTAATGTCACTACATCGACACAGTGTCGAGTGAGTGACAGATAGGGAATCTTAATTAACTAGTTTTTGAAATCATTCAATATTACAGAGTTGACCTGAATAGTTTGGGTTACACCAATTAAAGTAATTTTTAAAGGTGCACTCAGTAACTTTTGTCTTCGTGTCATCTTGGACTTACAGTGACACCTAGTGGCTTGAATGCAGCATAATTTAAAATCAACAGTTTTCAGTTTCAGATGCCATTGTAGAAATGTAGTATTCACAGTCAGCCATGATTACTTAATTAATGAGTGAAAGTGTCAAATAACAGGATGGTTACTGAGATTAAGCAAATAGTATTCGGCTTGTTATGTGATTCTAAAATGGCAGCCCCCATGTGTGGACCTTCTCTATGTAAAATAAAAACACTTTTATAAGGTTACTGATATAACTGGAGCCTTCATATCCCTTCATATGGAGTCTTCCTAACCCTTTAATGTGAGGGGTCATGATTTCCTATATGTACTGCAAAATTACAATTCATGTCTTTAGGAGTTAAACATTTTTAATGAGGAAAGTATTACTGATGGGTATGTTCCTCAAAATAAGTAATCCACTACAAATTACTAAGTACTTCTCTAAAAATGCAATCAGACTGTAATCATAACTTTATCTTAAAAGTAATCACATTACTAATTAGTAATTTTACTTTTAAGTTACTTTCTAAATCACTTTTCCTAGAAAAGTTTTGTTTTTCCACTCAAATTTAAAATGTCTATTTTTTCTCCTCATTCATTGTCGCACACCATTCAGCTGTCACAGAAATGCTAACAGACGTACATATGAATTCATATTTTAAATGTATTACACATACACATATTACTTTAGTGCAAATAATGCACTTAAAAGTAATTACTTTTTTTGAAAGTCAGTAACTGTAATCTGATAACAATAATTTAAAATATAATTTCTTACATTACATTTGGACTAAAAAGTAATAAGATTACAGTAACTAATTACTTTGTAATCGGTTGCATCCAACACTGATAACCACAAATATTTTTGAAAGTATCACAATGGATAAAACTAAGTATTACTGCTAAAAACTATGTCTGTAAATAGAAGAAAATAATCACAATTAATCTCATGATTTCACAATAAATAGGTAATAACGTCAAATTTAGTAAATGTTAACTTTTTTTGTTACTATTTTTCCCAGAAATTTTCCATGGACCCCTTGGCCTCACTTCCTTGCGGCCCTTTGTGAGTCCCCAGACCATGGCTGATAGTGAATTCCTCATACAGGTAAGGAATATGTGGTCTACTACACGAAAGTAACTAATCTCTACTCGGCTTAATTTTACTCAAAAGTAATTTATTTTAAGTTAACTGGACTGCAAGCACATACTGCATACACATGTTCACACACACAAACAAAATTATCATTGTTCGACTGTGTTGAATAAACGTTTCATTGTGACAAATGTTTATATTATTGTTCTTACACATTTGTTTGTACAAGATTCATTTGTTTGGTTTTTTATTCTCCTTATGGGATTGCATGTGTTTTTCATACTTTTTTCTTTTTTCTTTTTTCTTTTCACAGCTTTGCTCTGTAGAGATGTGGTGGGAATAAGGAACTGGTGTAAAACAGATGAGGAAACTTGAAGTTTTACTTCTCTCTGTATATATATATATATATACACACTATATTGCCAAAAGTATTCGCTCACCCATCCAAATAATTGAATTCAGGTGTTCCAATCACTTCCATGGCCACAGGTGTATAAAATGAAGCACCTAGGCATGCAGACTGCTTCTACAAACATTTGTGAAAGAATGGGCCGCTCTCAGGAGCTCAGTGAATTCCAGCGTGGTACTGTGATAGGATGCCACCTGTGCAACAAGTCCAGTCATGAAATTTCCTCGCTACTAAATATTCCACAGTCAACTGTCAGTGGTATTATAACAAAGTGGAAGTGATTGGGAATGACAGCAACTCAGCCACGAAGTGGTAGGCCACGTAAAATGACAGAGCGGGGTCAGCGGATGCTGAGGCGCATAGTGTGCAGAGGTCGCCAACTTTCTGCAGAGTCAATCGCTACAGACCTCCAAAGTTCATGTGGCCTTCAGATTAGCTCAAGAACAGTGCATAGAGAGCTTCATGGAATGGGTTTCCATGGCCGAGCATCCAAGCCATACATCACCAAGTGCAATGCAAAGCGTCGGATGCAGTGGTGTAAAGCACGCCGCCACTGGACTCTAGAGCAGTGGAGACACATTCTCTGGAGTGACGAATTACGCTTCTCCATCTGGCAATCTGATGGACGAGTCTGGGTTTGGTGGTTGCCAGGAGAATGGTACTTGTCTGACTGCATTGTGCCAACTTTGAAGTTTGGTGGAGGGGGGATTATGGTGTGGGGTTGTTTTTCAGGAGCTGGGCTTGGCCCCTTAGCTCCAGTGAAAGGAACTCTGAATGCTTCAGCATACCAAGAGATTTTGGACAATTCCATGCTCCCAACTTTGTGGGAACAGTTTGGGGATGGCCCCTTCCTGTTCCAACATGACTGCGCACCAGTGCACAAAGCAAGTTCCATAAAGACATGGATGAGCGAGTTTGGTGTGGAAGAACTTGACTGGCCTGCACAGAGTCCTGGCCTCAACCCGATAGAGCACCTTTGGGATGAATTAGAGCGAAGACTGCGAGCCAGGCCTTCTCGTCCAACATCAGTGTCTGACCTCACAAATGCGCTTCTGGAAGAACGGTCAAAAATTCCCATAAACACACTCCTAAACCTTGTGGAAAGCCTTCCCAGAAGAGTTGAAGCTGTTATAGCTGCAAAGGGTGGGCCGACGTCATATTAAACCCTATGGATTAAGAATGGGATGTCACTTAAGTTCATATGCGTCTAAAGGCAGATGAGCGGATACTTTTGGCAATATAGTGTTTTAATAAACATATCATAGCTGTATTTTCTGTAAATATTTGCCCTAAATAGAAGACATATACTCACACAGTCAAGATTGCAGAAGTGACATCTCCACCCCATGAAGAAACTACTGTACTTAAGACCTGATAAACAGTGTTATTACCATTAAGGCTTGTGGATGGGCTTTCATACTGGAAAGTAGAACGGAAGAGCTCAAATATGGAGCTTTTGACAGGTGCCACATTTCCCTGGAGGAGTAAGCAGGACAGTGGCTCCTCATCTGTCTTGTGATGTGTACAGCCTGTCAACACGCTGGAGTTTCCACTGTAAATGTGGAAGCAGAGGTTATCAAAGGACACATGCTCTGCATTCTCACGATAAGATTCAGAGCATCATGCATTCATTTTCGCCACTTTAAGCTTTGAGTTTCAGTGGTGAGAATGAAGACAGTAGCAAAGAGGAACTGCAGGCAAATGATTTTACTACCAACAAACTACTGCCAATAATTCTATAAATGAAAATCTCAAGTATTATAGATGAGAGAGTTATTACACAGACCCAAAACACAGAAGACAAGCAAACATACATTTGCCATAACTGTTCATATTAAAATATGGATGAGTGGTACATTTTACGGTTGCATTAACTTGTTCTTATCCATTCAAAAATGGTATTTTGTTTGCATAGCTTCCTGTGTGTTTATGAATAGTCTGATGTCACTGTTAAGTTATCCTTAATAATCTAAAGATATATCTTGTTTTGTGTATTGACTAAACAGATTGTACTACATATATGACATTTATGTACACATAAAATAATTATTTCCAATTTTACCCATAAACAGAATCTTACACATGTCCATAGGTTCAAACAACATCAGCTTCGGTTACTGGGGGGCAGTGGTTCAAATTTTGGTAAGCACAGACTGATTTCAGCAGCAAAACTTTTGACCTGCTGTTGCCGAATTCACTTTGAAATCAGTTTACCCTACTTTATTAATTCCATGTGGAAAATTGAGGAAAATTAAGGGAATGGTAACCTAACTGTCTGTCCTAGAGAATGACCTGGTTTCGAGAGTCCCTCTCACTAGCATGTATCTTTTCCAGACTCCTCTAAAGGACCGGACACGTGCCCTAAGATGTCTGCACTGCCTGGACTGTTCTGGGTTTTTCTCAGGAGATGATAGTGCTTTATCTGATACTCTAGAGATGTGTTAGACTTCTGTCTTCAGCTGCTCCTTAGCACACATTCTATTTTTACTTCATTTAAGTGGCTAATTTTAGACGCTCATTTTAGGCTATCACAGGACAGTATGCACAACACAAATAGCAATATGTTTGTGTTATATGGTGCTGTCTTGTTGTTACAGTATATGTACAATTTTTGCAGAAAACTAGTCCATTGCTCTAACAAATTTATGGAGGAAGTTTGATGCCTACATTTGATTCCAAAGACTCCAGGCTATTTTGTCAGACAGTGAGTCAGCACTTCCCACCCAGATGAAATAAACCACAGAAATAGCTTTCTCATTGATTTACCAAAATGTGTGTGCACACATTCATAGCCGGACATGAATGCCCACACACATACAGGCACTATCTAATGTTAAAAGCAGCTATTATGTTTCCAACAATCTCAGACAAGAGTATTTCCTTAAAAGGTTAATATGGTTATGGTTAATAAATGTGACTAAATTGGCAGATTTGAAAAGTATTTATTTGTTTATTAAGGAAATGTTGCTCATAGCATTGTGTAGTAATTATTTTCCACATTATTGATAATTTTCCAAAATCTTACACTTTTGTTTTTGGTTTGGTTTCTGCTATAAGCAAATGGGAAGAAACATTAGGGGTGGACTTAGAACTAGGTAAAGGTACAGTAAGCAACTGCCTAGGGCCCACAGAAACCATGGGCCCCCTAAAAATACAAATTATATATATTTTTTATTATTATTAAAAATATAAGCTGAAATTTTAGTATTGTATTGGTATGTATTGTAGGTTATGTGTTGTTAAACAATATTATTACTCCTTTTTAGAAAGTTGACAACCAGGGGGCGAGACACAATCGCGGACACATTTTTGTTTGCTGTTTACAGAGTCAAGAGACCAGTGATGTATCTCAGGACACTTATTTCAGTGACATCTTTCAGGGTGTAGTATTATTTTCTCCATACCATTTCATAAAAAAAATAAATAAAAAAAAAATTATCACAGCACCTTTAAGGGAAAATTGAGGTAAAAGTGTGCCATTGAAGAAGGCCCTATTCCTGAACTTTGCCTGTGGCCCACAGATCACTAAATCTGCCTCTGGTAAACATAACGATCACTAGTGAAACAAAGCAACAAATATATATATATATATATATATATATATATATATATATATATATATATATATATATATATATATATATGAAGCATGAAGCAGTCAAGACATATCCAACTATTTGTTATGTGTTGCTGTAGACAGGGATGAAACATACACTACGCAAGCACGTGAATGTATACGCAAGCTCGATTTCTCGTATCATTGCATTCTGAAATGTGTCAGGCCACAATACATAACTTAATGCAACTACGTGTTGCATTCTCAACATTGCCGCAAGGGCTCTATAGCAATTAATATGAACTGTCCACTTCTACGGTAAGTTTTCTCTTTCAACTCAACTACTGTTATGGCGTAGCAACAGTTCAAAGAGAATATTATTGAGCAAATAAGTTAAAGTCAGTATATTTATAGAAACTCACCTGAATATTAACACATCCAGTTTAATGGCACAGATGTTTGAAAGTAAATCTATTGCCCCCTTGAGTACTGTTATTTGTTCCCACAACAGTAAGGCACGTTAAAGCATGTTCAACCGGACCATGCACTGGCAATGCGGTGGCCATGTGCTCGCATGTGAATTCACATATTTGAGAAGAGTATGTTTCGGCCTTAACTACACAATTATAAACACATAATACATTCATCCTTAGGTTGGTAAGCTGTTGAAAGATGGGAGGAGAGAAATATAAGAGCATCTTGTTTAGATTTCTGCATTTAAGCAAGTCTTTATGGTTCAAACAACACCACAGTTCCGTCATTGAGTTAATTTCTCTCAGCTTTCCATCTTTCAGTTTTCCCACTGGTAAACCATGGAGGCCTATAAATCAGTTAGACACACTATTCCCTTAACACTGACAGACCAGATCGATGACAATATTGTTTGTTGTTATCTCTTGGAATGGCGACACTGACTTGAGTTACTGCCAAAACAGAATCATTATAGTCCTGGTTGCCACTGTAGTGCTTTTGTACCATATGTGAAAATTGTTGAGTCCACTGACGATCACTAGTAATGTTTTAAGGCATTTTTACGTCATTTTGCCATAATTCTTAAGGGCTTGGTTTTTAATGTGTAATGCTTACAGGGGCTGATCAGCATGGACAAATCAGATATAATTTTCACACCAAGATTACCATTTTGCTATTATTATGTCAGGAGATCTTGACAACTTTTACCAGTGGTAAAGTAAATGGTGTGACTTTTCACTCAAAACATCTTATTTAAAGTGATAGTTCTCCAAAAGATTAAATATACTCACACTCATGTCGTTCCAAACCTGTATGACTTTCTTTTTTTCTACGGAACACAAAGGGAGGGGAAAAAATGCAAAATGTCTGAGGGACTGACAGCCTAAGTCACTATTCACTTACAGTACACACATTGTACAGGAAAGAGCAGGTAGGTAAAGTAAAAGTAGGAAGAATGTGTTGGTTTCAGAAGGCCACACAGATTAGGATCATCTAAAACAAGTAACAAAGGAATAAAGGATGACATTTCCTTAGTGTTACAACTTTATGTGAGGGAGGTACCAAAAGAGAAGGTTAACACACATGATATTTAAATCATTAGCAAAGCTTCTGAATGGCTTTCTCTTAAGCTTCCCCCTTTGGCAAATCATAGCTTTACTTGAGTGGAACATGTTGAGAATGTGAGTTAATTACACTGTTGCCTGACTGCTCATGTGTGGTGACTGTGTTGTGTGTCATTAGGCAGCTACTCATCTCAGAGAAACACCTTGAATAAGTGACTTTATGTGTTAACTGACTGGTGTTCTCACCATCATTAATCACTCTCACAGGCCAAGCCCTCATCGAACTTCTTTCCTGGTAATCGGCACTTCTTGCTCGATAATAGGCATCTACCAGAGCTTTAACTAGGACATTTTTTTTTTTATCTGCCTTGTATGCTAGGCTCCAGGTTACTGAATCATTTCCATGTGGTGATTTTATTTAATGAGCAAAGGTAGCAGCATGAATCCAAATCATGACTGCTTCATTGCACTGTTTGGAGAGAATGCAAAGCATTATTTGCTCATTTTAATATTGCTTTAAACAATTGCTACACAAGGGTAGCTGCCTGAGTTGAATGGAGTATTGCACATTCTCATTTTCAAAGTTAACTACAAGCTCTAGTTCCATTTTCTCTATCTGATCGAACCTTGCTTATGGTACAATATTATCTATTCGGTTTTGCTAAAGATTAAATTCCTATATTTTTATCCATGTTCATTGGTCAAAGCGAAATGTGTTCCATTGTCAGAAGTAGAAATATTTATTCTTTTAGTCAATTTCACATAATTGCTCATATGACCAAAAATACTTAATGCCGTCCTTAAGCTAAAGTTGGAGGAAACACAAGGATCAAATCGAAAATGTTGCTACCTTGTCTCATAGAATGGACAGTACTATAACAAAATTTTTTCTAACTGACTTTTATGTACCAAATTCTACGTTTCGCTGCAGTTTCCTAGTGAAATTAACACTAGAGGTGCTAGAAACACTAGGTTAAATTTTTAGATTAGGAAGGTACGTTTTACTAATTTTAACCCCAACTAATATTCATTGAAAAACCTAGTCTGATTACGACACCATTTCACTTGCTTTTGGCTCTCCCTGCTGGACATTACAATAGGAATGCGCAGCTAAACGTAATGAATCGATTTGCAGAAATGTTTCCACAGTCACGTAATGTTCTACATATTTTCAGATGTTTGGAATGGAAAGAAATCCAAATAATGCATACATGTCATGTCGGAATTACTGTAATTACGAGATGGCAACTCGGAGGTTCTACTCAGAGCTGTTCACGTTCTGGGAACTGGGAAGTAATCTGTTTCTATGTCAACAATCATAACGGCTTTGTTGTTGATAACAGCAAAATACTTAGCACTACATGAATTAATTTATCCAAACTGACTTACAGTGCACTTATTACAGGGACAATCCCACAGGAGCAACGTGGAGTTTAGTGCCTTGCTCAAGGCACAATGAGATGGCTGTGGTGATCAAACCAGCAACCTTCTGCTTACAAGTTTTGTGTTTTTGCCCACTATGCCACCACCACTCACATTTAATTCATGTAGTGTTGCAAAATGTTTAAGAAAAAGAAAACGATCCAGGTAACGAGGGAATAATAAAATGGTATATCAAACTATGTATCACCTGTAACTGTTGAGGCCACTGCCGTATTAGTTCTTCTTACATGACATCACGACTGTCAAGTAGGAGCTTTCATAGAATTCAAAGTTTACAACTTGTAATTACGAGCTCTACGAAGAGTTGAACACTTTTTACAAGTCGGAATCTCATTATTACTGTAATTTCGACATGACGTGAACGCACCATAATACTAACAAGGAAAAGAATGAATCTATTTACTGAACTGTAATCTATTTACTTTTTAGTAAAAAAAAAAATTTGTGTAATGCATTCAATTTTAAATTCTTGTAATCAGATTACAGTTACAGAATACATTAATTATGGCCCTGTTACGAGTCATTTTGAAGAAGAAATGTAGAATTGCAGAAGTATCATAAAAGTAATCCATGCGACTTGTGCATCATATTCCAAGTCCTCTGAAGGCATACAGAAGGTTTCGGTGAGAAACAATCTAAATGTAAAAAATATTTTTAAAGGCACAAATCTTGAAGTCCATTGTGCATTCATGACCCCTATGGGAGAATCTCTAGTGCTAAAATTGTTTTCATTTCGGGTAAAAACAACACATTTTCTCTTAAATTACAGGTTAAAAATACTTTTTTAATGAATTTTTAGTTCACCAAACTATCACCAGATTCTCACCAAAACCTATCATATGCCTTTAGAGGACACATCTAGAGGAAAACGTAGTTGAAGATTTCCATACAGGCTGCCAAGTTGAAAGTCTGACTTCAAGGGGCATTCCATTGCACTTTTCCTAGTAAGAAGTTGGAAATTCCGAGTTTAATGGAGTGCAGCATTATTTTAGCTTTATAGGGAGTTACTATCAACTGCCATTGTATTGGAAAGATGGACTGTTATATTCATTAAAATATCTCCTTTTGTGTTCTGCAGATGAAAGCAAGTCATGTGGGTTTGGAATGACATGAGGGTGAGTAAATGATGACATGGTTTTAATTTTTGGGTGAACTAGTCCTTTAAACAGAACAATGACACTAATGACTGCCGCAGATGAAGACAGTTGTGCTATCAAGAAAACAAGGTTTTATTTATTATGAGTATTAAGAAACAGCTTTTGTAAATATTGTTACTCTTTATATTTCACTCTGGTATCTTTGACATTCTAAATACATTTGGATTTGGACTCAAAGTACTTGGACTCAGACTCAATGGACTTGAAGGTGCACAAGCTAAGTGACCAATAGCACTTTCTCTAAGTGCTAAAAAGTCAATGAGATTTCATGCAATCTAACAGTTGAGTATGTTTGGATGATTGATTGCCTCCTCATTTGAGCCATAATGTTGTCATTTGCTAGCTTTGAAGAACCCCTCTGGTACTCCATTCCACAGTGGCAGCACATTATTCTTTCATTTGGCTGCATGTCTGTCATTATGATGGGGTCATCTGTCCTAGTGCAGATGTTCCAGTTACTAATAAGCACCCAGGTTCATTTTATGAGGTTAAAGTTGAGCAGCTGGGGTCAGGTTTAATCTAGCGAATGGAAGAATAATTTTGCTACTTCAATGTCACCTTGTCTTCTAGCACAAGAGAAAGGTGGCTTGCTGTTTGGACAGGGAGTAATTCACAGCTCTCACTTAAAAAGGAACATTACCCCCCATTCATGACCCAAAGTGCCAGCTGTTAATTTTTCTGTCCCACTAATTCAGGTTTTAGACTCATAACACTTTACCTGCAATTCCCCATTTAACTCCTCACGTGTGCACTAAAATAAGACCTACTGTGGGACATCCTAAACCATATATTTTTCTTGGACTAATGTTTGACCATGTCTTGGTCTACTTGTTTTAGTATTGTGCATTACTTAACAGACATTGTGCATTACTACACAGACATAATTTAGGATTTCCTAAAAGTGCACTAAGTGTTTCGTGTTTGTATGAGTAATTTGTCAAGGACATACATCTAGAGCACATTGTGATGAATTTTTTTTTTTTAATCATTTACTTCATTCAAAACCTGTTATGACTTACTTTCTTCAGTGGAACATAAGAGGAGAAATACAAGCTGTTGACATTGTGAAATAGCTGTCGCATTGTAGTTCGTAATAAGCCCCATCATTACATGCAGAATAATGTTGAGGATATCCCACTGTGGGTGCTGCTGTCATGCTACACTCATGCATTCTGACTGTTTGTGTTATTAGTCAGGAAGTCTAGGACCAAGTTGAGGATCCTGATTTATAGTTAATAAGAGTGGGAAGAGTATAAGTGGGTCTCATCTGAACATTATGACAATGCAATCTTATAGTTATAGTTAAGACAGGTACAGGCCGTGTCTGTAGGTATGGCATACATATGGATGGCAAACTGCATCTGAGGCCTTAAGGTGGCTGATGATGAGTCATTCAAAACATTTCATGATGGTGATTGTAAGTATACTGTATAAATGAAAGGATACTCAAGTCACCATTTGGGGTTCTTCAGCTGCCACATCAACGGAACCCTTTGGAGATCCTCCAGACAACCTTTAATGGAGCCTCAAATATCCTATTTATGCACTCAAAGAACTTCAAAATATATTTCAAGAGACTCAAAGCCTTTCCATTATGATGGGGTTACTGAAGGAACCAAATTGAAAGGTTGTCTGGAGGATCTTGAGAGGGTTCTGCCGGTGTGGCAGCTGAAAAAACCCAAATGGTGCCTCAAGTATCTTTTAATCTTTACAGTGGGCATATCATTGGTGACTTATTTGGCCTAGGGATGATGGTGGCCATGTTGTTGAAAAGCTGAAGTCTTTGAAGACACAGGTCGTCTAGGACAGTGATTCCCAACCGGGAGTACGTATAGTACGTATGTAGATTCCATGGGGAAAGTAAAAGAATTGGATTGTTGAACCTAACAAAATGTAAGGCTTAAAATAAAAATAATAAGGATTAGGGATATGTACAAATATAGATTTTCCAATTAATCGCCATCTTCATTTGAACAATCCTGATATTGATGTTTTACTCTATCCAAAGTTTTCCATCAAGATATTTTCACTGCATGTTGAGGATAAAACTTTGATTTGACTTGTTCCATGTGATGTCTGTGTCAAAAGACGAGACCTACGCAATCAATTTGTCATTGAATAATGTCTCTTTTAACCCTTCAATGCATGGTAATTTTTCCAAACACTCTTACATATTCGGGTCTTTAGAGACTGGCACTTATATCTATCAAAAATGGATATACAAAATGCCAAAATATTTTCAAGATAATTAGAAAATAATAAAATATATTTGATGTATATTTGATGTTTTAATTTTCATAAATCAAAGAGATATTGCAACAAAACAGGACAAAACTAGAACAGGATTAATTATTTTCACATTGAAATTTCATGAGATGCAACTTGCTATCAAACACATACAGTATTGAGCTACACATAACACATAACCTACACATAAGATACACATCAGCTGCACCTAAGTTACACATAAATTACACATATGTATTTTCTCAGGCACTTATTGAGCCTAAATATATGAACAAATTACATTATTTCAGTAGTACACCCAAATGACAGTAGTCAAATCATACTGTTCATGTGTTACATTTGCTATAGTTTACTTAAATGTTGTTTCTTCATCAGCAATGTCAAATGTAAATCAAAACCATCACTGAAACATCAGCATCAGCTTGAGTAAGAAATAACATGAATATTATGTATGTTTACACGCATATGGAATACTGATAATTCACCATTGTTGATAATTCATTGTTGCACAGAATATCAATGTGATATAGTGTTTATTTGTATGGATATAGTACTCATTTATCTTGTAGTAAACAAAGAAATAGATATCCTGTGATAGTAAACTTAAATAGAAATGAACTAATCATAAAAAATATAATTTATGGAAGTGCGAAGAAAAAAAAAACTGACACTCTTACATACCTCGGGTCTCTAAAGACACTATACACTTTTGGTACTTAAACCATAATAAAAAAATAAATACAAAAAAACTGTTGTTGCAATTTTATATATATATGTATATATATATATATATATATATATATATATATATATATATATATATATATATATATATATATATATATTTCTTTTTTTTGTGTGTGTGTATGTTACAATATTTATAAGAGATGGATTGAGGAATATTAAAGAGGTTTGGGCACAACTCCAAAAAATAGATGAAGTACAGGGGGTGGAATCAGGTCCCGGGCCTCTAAAGACCCAAGGTATGCTTTTAAGGGTTAATACACTTTCTGTTCTTTACAGTTGGCTCAAATTCCGGTATTATTAAAGAGACAGTACCATTTTATCCCTTGTTCTACATATCAATGTAAATACTTATAAAAAGTACACATTTTGCATGTAAACAATAAACTGCTAATAAAACAAACAGTATATATGCAATATGATAAATCCAGTTTCAAGACATCATATTTATTAATGGAAAACATGAAATTTGTACAGTTTTAAAAAGATCAAATGTGACAAATTATGAAAAACAATGATAAAAAATTGTTAAAGTAATACAGTATTTCATATTTTACAAAGTTACAAGGTCCCCTGTATAAGTAACAGTTTAGCTGAGAAAAAAATTCTTTCATACAGCAAAACAGACATTATAACTAAAATGTACCCAAATTAATAGGGATTGAATCAGAATCTAATCAAATCGGGAAATCTTTATCAATACCCAGCACTAATGGTCCCCCCATTGACCAGAACTTGCCTTACTAACCTGCACTCATCAGGATGTGAAACAAAACATTTGTAATGTTTGCAATGGCTCTGCACCAGAATCACTGAATTTTTTCCTAGTAACTGGTTGTTTAATTATTGGTTTTATGTTCATTACTTACTGTCAGAGTCCAACACAGGTGTTGTAAAAAGTTTATCCATTTTTACATTTTCAAAAAAACATTGTTTAGTTTATTTTTTAAGTGATTTGAATTATGGGGACACTAGAAATGTCCTCATAAACCACATTTATAGCATAATACCCTTGTAATTACCAGTTTGTAACCTAAAAAAAGTCCTCGTAAACCACTTAAACATGCCCACACACACACTTTGTGTTTTCTCTTTCTTGTCATTTTCTGAGAGTCAATGTACCAGCAACATGTAGATAACAGCAGTTAATTGCCTTTACAGTGTCTGATTAACTAAGTATTGTTATGACTATCACATCCTGTTTATGATAAGAGAGGAACACTCTTTGAATAATTTGTCAGTTACTAGCAGAATGACTGTAATAAGCATTCAAGGAACCATTATGAAGACCCTCTGTTCAAATACACAAATCTTAGTTTTACAGAATTTAGTTTCTAAGGAAGACTGAGAATAAGAGTTTCTTAAGGGAAACTACACAGCTGGCCTTGGAATGGACACCTGGCTCTCTGTAGCCCCAGCTCTAAATGTCCAGATGAAAGATGGCCCAGGTCTGGTGACAGATCTGCACATGTGTAGATGTGGTACATCTTGTGCACTGCTTTATGGAGGGGTAATTACGAATCTTCTACGGCAAGCCTTTGTGAACAGCTGGGAACCAGCTGATGCTCACCTCAGCAACTTTCATCAGCTTACATTCAATCTGCTTCAGGGGTCTTCACAATTGCAGGAGCCGAATGATGGAAGTAGAAAATAAGTCTGCATTTGTGTTCCATTAAATGGGTATAGCTTATAAAATTATTTGCACAAGGACAAATGATCAGTCCTGAATCTCCAGGCAGTGATGATTCAAAGCCAAGTCCAGTGTTTGATTACATATTGCATGAAGTGATTTAGAAGATTAACAAATGGTTTTATAATAGACTTGTTCTCAAAGTTTAGATTTTGAAACATAGTCATGCATACTTTCATTGGATTTGTTTGCTATAACTCAGATGAGTACTTCCCTTTTTGTACTGTACAAAAATCTATAAAAAGAAATGTTGAGGTCGCAAATTACTTAATTTAGTTACTTAACTTCATAATCACATTATTTACTTTATAAGGGCCTGTAGATAACATTAATTGCCTATTCAAAATATGACTAAGGATAACCTCTGATTTGCTGCCAGAGTTATTACATAGGTTAAACAATATTGACTAGTTATTATGAGAGTTATTAGGGTATAATAATACACTTTCTTAAGTGTATCAAACATTGATGACTACAGGATCATTTTAAATAAACTGATTAATTTTACTTAGTTTTACTAAGACATGATAATTAAGGACTTACATTTTGTTTTGTTTCTAACCCAAAGCCAGTTCATATGGATTACATTTATGCTGTCTTTTATGACCTTTTTGGAGCTCAGAAGTTCTGTCCCTCATTGACTTACATTGTCTGGACAAAAACAGCATACATCCTTCATAATATATTTTGTGTTCTGCAGATGAAAGCAAGTCATGCGAGTTTGAAACGTCATGAGGATGAGTAAATGATGAGAGGATGGTCATTTTTGGGTGAATTATGCTTACTGCCCAGCAAATATTAGGGTACAAGCCAGTCATAAACAAGTTTCCTTTGGAAGGAAATGGAAAAGAAGACAACAAAACAGGTGGTGAACTTAACCTCACATGAATAT
This sequence comes from Myxocyprinus asiaticus, assembly GCF_019703515.2. Taxonomy (NCBI): domain Eukaryota; kingdom Metazoa; phylum Chordata; class Actinopteri; order Cypriniformes; family Catostomidae; genus Myxocyprinus; species Myxocyprinus asiaticus. The sequence goes on from NC_059346.1 coordinate 39,752,502, forward strand.
TTTATGAATATGACCTTTGAAGTCGTAATGATAAAAGTAATGTGTGGTTTTGCTGTTACAGTTTTTCTCAGTTGATTTTACGCATTTCTCTAAACTCAGGTCACTGCTCTAAATACAATTAACACAGCCATCTGAACATTTTGTAATTGTCCTAAACAGATTGTGCATTTTTCTTGATTTTCCTCATTTTCTCTAAACACTACATACAAATTTCTCTGATGTAAAATTAATGATTTTAAAACAGTTAACACAAACAACTAAATTAAAGTCATACTCTCAAATGCCTTCATATTGATATCTGCTGTGTTAGTAATGCACACAGCAAAGAAAATGCAATTTACTAAACTGTCATGACTTTGCTATCTATAAAAGGGGTCAAATATGAAAATTCAGAACAAACAAACAATGAGGAAGAAGAAGAAGAAGAAGAAGAAAAAGAGGAAGAACAACACGAAGAAGAAGTGCAAAATGAGAAGAGGTAGAGTGGGTAAAGGAAGAGAAAATAGGAGGAAGAAGAGATGAGAAAAGGGGAAGGTTTTCTCAACTCTTTCAGGGGTGAGCACTGCATTGAAAGAGTTGAGGAAAGACCAAATGGAGATGGTGTAATGATGGTGAGCAGAGAAAAAGAGGACAGCAGGGTGGAAGAGTAAAGAAGACACAGAAGAGGCTAAAATGATCTGATAGTTCCTCTAATTTATCATATTATGAATCATAGTCTCTCTAAGTGTTCGGCCTAATTTGAGCAGATCTACAGTGACTTCAATCTCAACAAAAAAGAAGAGGGAGAAATGTAATTCCTCTGCATGCCAGTCAGTGTCCACAATTACTGTACCATCTGTGCTTATACTGCTGCCTTAGGTCCATACAATTTAGCATGACTGCTATTTTTTTTTGTTTGTTTGTTTGTTGTTGTTTGTTGTTGTTTTTTTTTTTTTTTTTTTTTTTTTTATAGTAAACTTCTTCATCATGCTTCCAAAGGAAAAGCAAGAACAACAAGAAATTTTGATGCATTTTATGAAAACAGATGAAAAAAGGTCTTTATTGCAGATTTTTATGATAAATGTGTTATTTCAATCATAGAGTTGCATGTCTATAGCTGAAAATGTTATGAATTCAATAGAGAACACATCTATAGTTTTTATGTTAATATTTAGTTTTATAAATGCATTATCAGGAAAGAATATGTTGCTTTATTATGCAGTGAAATTGAATTGTTTAGCAAAACTTAGTGTCTGCTTCATCCGCTGTGTGAATTTTTTTGAGAGCACTGATTATTGTTTGGAGAAATTTATAAAATCGACTGAGAAAAACTGTAAGCTGCCTTTCACAGGTGATTTAAATGACTCTACACTACACTTAAAAGAAACTTCCAAAGGGGCTCTTTGGTCGCTCCCCCTTAAAAAATCTTTAGAATGGGTGAAATATTGTCCAAATATGGGGATATACACTGTTAGTAGCATCAGTTTTAAATGTTTGACATTATATCCTCTCTGTGTTGCTTACCATCTAATTCAGTGCTTGAGCTGGTATGTGTCTGTCCATATGTTTGTTCGTGTGTGCCTGTGTGTTTATAACAGTTTGTAATGGGTGGGCTGCAGACAAGTTGAACCTCCTCACCTGGCCTAATCACACACACTCTAATATTCTGTAGGATAATTCCATTCTAAAGTAAGCATCACTATGCCCAAAATTCACTTCAAATGACATCAGACACGAAGACAAACATTAGAAATGAAAAGTAACCATGATAACATTTTAACAAGTAATCAATAATCAAGATTCATACACTATATTCCAAGTCTTCAGAATACCACATGGGCACTTTGTGTAATGTACATAATTACATTTTTAAGTCATTATTCTCTGTCAAATCAGATCAAATCATTAATAAACCCTGTAAATTAACTATGTACTAACATCAAACCTCATTGGTCATGACAGCATTTCACAAAAACCAATGAGGTCACTATATTCACTGTAATTATATGGCAAACAAACCCTGTGAAGAGTTAAAACATTTCCTTTGGTGTTCCACTGACGAATGAAAATCATTCAGATTTGAAAGTGACATTATAATTTGTAAATAAAGACAGAATAAATTTTTTGGGTGAACTATTCCTAGTTGCTCACTTTCATTTGGAACGACCATTCAAATAATGTCCCCTTGTGCCCTTCAAGGGCACTACAATGTCAAGAAATTCTCCCCGACAGTAAGTTATTGATGAATAGAAAGGAAGAGGATGAAGATGAAGAAGTCAATTAAGTCTGCCCACCTGGCTAATAGGAACAAAATCCCAAACACCTGTGTTGGAACTTTTACTGATAATTGGTATATGACTTAATTGTTACTGCTGAACCAACTGATAATTCCCACTCTACAACACACAGTTAACTTTTCTAAACTCAGCAGACAATCAAATCTCTGTATGTGCCCTCCATTCTACACATGTGCAATATGTGCACCTGGTGATTACATTGGCTGTAACACTGATATAGAAAAAGGTTTTCCTTTAGACAATATTTGTTATCTCTAAAAAAAACTTGCAAAGGGTGGCCCATTAAACAATGACCTGACTGCGTACTACAGCTTGACAAAGACTGACATAAAAATATCCTGTTTTTATGCATGTCACTGATAGGGTTAAGGTTGTGTGAGTGTGTGTGTGGGTTAGAGAGAGTGTGGGTGTGACTGTGTGAGTGAATGGTAACTTTACTGACAGGGCCACCCATTTAGTCTCAGCAAGTGGCTCACCAGAGGAAGGGCAAACAAATACAACCTCCATGTGCACCTTTGCCTTTTGCAATCTGTCATACCAACACCAATCATGAAATTACAAAGTCTCATTACAGTATGAATCTGTAATTTTACACTGACCCAGTTCCTACACTGTTAGAATTCAGCAGCCTTTGTATCAGTCTCAATCAAGCGGTGCAGCATCTCGCAATTATGTTCCAGTAAGCACAACTTAAACAACAGATTACCCTATACAAAAGTCTTGTGTACATACATATACAGATAGTCATTGGTTTCCCCTGGGATGAGTGATACCAACAAAAGAATGATGCAATCACTGGTATCTTGTTTTATTTACTGTTATTTCCTACCCCCCCTCCCCCCCCCACGGCTAAGCTGCAGATCAGGTGATGACAGCCAGAAAAGACCACCCTCAATGTCACACTACCAAATTGTGTGGGTGCGAAAGAGAGGTAGAGAGATGGAAAGAGAAAAGAATGAAGTCTGAGAGAAAACTGAAGGTTGTGAGCACTGTTTTTATCCACTTGCATGCCTTAGTTTGCGTATAAGAGTAATGTAAAAAAACAAAACAAAAAACAATCCTGGGAAATGTAAGATTTAAACAAATGGTTTAAATTAGATTTATTTAAATATGCTTTACTGTGCTAAGTATTAAATTAGTTCAATTAATGCCAAAGCAAATTAAGTTTCTTGACATTTACCAAACTATATAAAAACTAAAGGTTTATACTCCTCATTCATTTTAATTAAGTACTTCACAGTTATTCTGAATTCATAATATGTACACTATTTAAAGATTACTCATTTCAGTTCGATGGAAATTTGTCACAATTGAAGTGCCTAAATCATAAAAATAGACTGAAATATATATTTGTTTTAATGATGATGCAAAGTGAGGCAACTAAGAGACATATTAGTCTGAATAAATGTTGAATAAAACGTACACATACAAGTGCAAAGAGTTGGTCCACCTTAAAATAATAAAATTGGAAATATAACATAATGAAATAAAATATCAAGATATATGACTATACTCAGAGAATGTTTTATAAACCCGGAAAAATGAAGAATACTAGAATAAGACGTCTTCGTAAGAGCTTATCTGCTATTTGTCCTTAATTTACAAAGAAAGCATGAAGTCTTGCATGTGAGGACTTTGAGGAATTCAGGAAATGTTTGTTTGAAAGCTGTCTCCCCTGCTGTTGTTCTGAGGGGGGAGTAAACAGCAGGTCATGTGGCCAGTGACAGAAGCCTCTGCTGTGTCAACAATTGTCACTGTAAGCAGCAGCTGATAGTGGTTAACACAAACAGTGAATGGTGGCGGTAGCACTTTTGAAGGTCTGAAGGCCTTTCCTCTCACCTGTTTCAACGCAACAATCCCTTACAGCCATACGACTGACACCAGTGAAAGGTCAATGATGTGATACACTAGTTGAGACTGAAAGCAGATGATAACCTGTGCATTCTCTGGCTTAGCACAGTACTGCACTCTGTTTTATTGTACTGCACTATTTCAGTTCATATTTTTATTTATTTTTTATTTCATTTGTATTCATTTTAATCAATTTGTAAATCAAACTTTTATTAATCTATTTATTTACTTATTGATTTATATGTTCCTTAATTATTTTAAACGTAAAGTTCTTTGAACTACCATTGTGTATGAAATGTGCTACATAAATAAACTTAAAACAATCTACATAAAACATCCACATAATATATTTTCTGCTTGTTTGATGTTGAACCATAACATATTAAAGGCATAGTTTACCCAAAAATGAAAACTCATCATAGCAGAATGTTAGTCTCAGTCACCATTAAGTTTTATTGCATTTTTATTGCATAAAGGTGAATGGTGAGGCTGTCATTCTGCCTAATATCTCCTTTACGGTCATGCAATGTTGATTAGATCAGGTGTTTGGCTGGGCTCAAGCCTCAGTCGTCCGAGTCAAAAGTCCAACACTCTACCTCAACTGAGCTACCTAAAGAATTTGTGTAAATGTAGTTGGGTCTGTAATACGTGTTAAAATGTATAGTTTTTCAAATGATGCGTTATAGTAAAAGTGTTTCATAGCAGTGTGTGAGTATTACTGTGAAAAATAATTGTTTATAAAGTCATAATCAGCCATTGTAGTCGAAATTTGTGTGAAAGTGAATTAATCGCTGTAACGAATGAGGCTGGTATTCATTCAGCTGACCGCCAAAGGGAGCCCTCTCCCAAATATTAACACTGAACTATTTCTTCTATGGTGACTTCCTGTTTACACTATATAAATAGCCATGCCTTCCATTGTTACTTTGCAAAGTATTGCCAGTTTCCCTACCTTACCAAGCATTTTTTCCCATTGCCTGTTTTCATAGTCTTCATGTTATGACCATTGTGCCTGCCTTTTTGGATTACCGATTTTTGGATTACTGTTTTGCTCTGTTTGCCTGGTTGGACTGATTTCTTGATAATGACTACTTTGCCTGCTTCAGCGATTACGTCTCTACCCTGTGTTTTGGATTTGTTTGCTGTGTTTTTCTTAACTTCCCGCATATGGATTCTACCTTCGCCTCCATGTCGAGTCCCTCACAGAATACTTCGCCACCAATGAATTCAGCGGAAGTTTCTCAGCTCCAGGCTGCATTCATTTACCAGAGCGAACTTGTTGCAAGTTACTAAGAGCAACTGAACAACCTAAGAGCCACAAATGAGAACCTCACCCACTACATCCGCTCTTCTATCCCCACAAGCTAAGATTGTTGGTTCTCCAGAGAAATGTAAGGGGTTTCTAGGTCAGTGTAGAATATATTTCTCCAACCAACAAGAATCATTCAGCCAGGATTCTAAGAAATTTGCATTTATGATGACATTACTTACCGGTAAAGTGTTAGACTGGGCTTCTGCTCTTAGGGAGACTGACTGCAACTCCAAACTTAATTTGATTACTTCGCTTCCCAGATCCATGAAGTGTTTGAATACCCAGAGGGAGTTAAAGATGTCTGCTGTTCAGCTGGGTTCACGTTCATCAGCTGACTTTGCCATACATGTCAGGACACTAGCAGCCCAAAGTGGATGGAATGATATCGCACTCAAGATTGTGTTCAGAGAGGGACTGAACCACAATCTGCAGGCCGAACTTGCATGCAAGGGTGAGGATTCAACGCTCACTGAATTCATTTTGTTGGCAGTAAAGATTGATAATTTACTGCGTAACTCTCCACATTGTAAGATTAGCCCCAAGTCACAACTTTCAGTCCATAGTCAAGTCCAGGCATGCCCTGAAGCTCCTGAACCTATGCAGATCACCTATACAAGAGTTTCAGTTGAAGAACGCGATCATCATCATAAGGAGGGACTGTGTTACTACTGTGGTGAAAGGAGTCATCATAACTCTGCATGCCCTCACAAAGGCAAGAAATATCAAAACTCAAAAACAAACTTGAGTACCAAGAATATTTCCTCTCCCATACACCACAGTTTTTCTCTTCCCATCGAACTCTCCTTTGACGATAAATTTAAATGTGTTTCTGCACTCGTCGACTCAGGGTCTGCTGTCAATTTGATTCACCAAGATCTTGTACATGAACTCCATATCCCAACAGTACCTTGTATACCCACCATTAACATCACTGCTGTGGATAATGCACCCATAGACACAGGCATCACTCACCAAACTGTTCCAGTGACACTACGAATTGATTATTTCACAAGAAACCATATCTCTTTATGCCATCAACTCACCCAAGCATATTCTCATCCTGGGTCATCCATGGCTGGCTGTCCACGATCCTATCATCTCCTGGAACCAGGGTGAGTTAAAACAATGGTCAGACTATTGCTGTTCAAATTATCTTCATGTCACAGTTACCATGCCATGTTTTACCACTAGCATCGAAAGTCCTGAGATTCAAGCTCAAATCATAATCCCCAAAGAATATTCAGAATTACCTCCCAGGAGCAAAGCCTATCCGTTATCAAGACCTGAAACCTTGGCTATGGAAACCTACATCGAGGAGGCTCTAGCTTCAGGTTTTATTCGTCCTTCCACCTCACCAGCTGCAGCAGGCTTTTTCTTTGAGAAAAAAGATGGAGGGCTCCATCCATGTATTGACTACCGAGGGCTGAACACTGTAACAATCAAATACAGGTACCTCTTGTTCCATCTGCCCTAGAACAACTACGTGAAGCACGTATCTACACTAAACTTGATTTGAGAAGTGCTTAAAATCTCATTCGTATTAGAGAAGGAGACGAGTGGAAAGCCGCATTCATCACCACTAGGGGGCACTATAAGTACCAGGTGATGTCTTATGGCCTGGCCAACGCACCAGCTGTGTTCCAATCATTCATTAACAAGATTTTCAGAGACCTCCTCAACAAGTGTATCATCTCCTATATCAACGACATACTCATCTACTCCCAAAATAAAGCACAACACATTAAAGATGTCAAGATGGTCCTCTCACGCCTACAGAAACAAGACACTACCCAGACAACATTCTTGGGGTATATAATCACTCATAGGGGTGTCAAGATGGATAACTCCAAGATCCAGGCAGTCACGGAATGGCCAAGACCCAATACTGTTAAGGAGCTACAATGTTTTCTGGGCTTTGCGAACTTCTACAGGAGGTTTATCCGCAACTACAGTACCATCTCTGCCCCTTTAATGTCATTGCTCAAAGGGAAACCATCCAAACTACCATGGAATGACTCTGCTCAAATGGCCTTCAAAACTCTCAAGACAAGTTTCACGACCGCCCCCATTCTAAAGCACCCCGATCCTAACCAACCGTTCATTGTGGAGGTGGATGCATCAGACTGCGGCATCGGGCAGTTCTCTCTCAATGCCACGGTAACCCTGGAAAACTTTATCCATGTGCTTTCTTTTCATGTAAACTAAACTCAGCTGAAAGGAACTATGATGTTGGAAACATAGAGCTACTCTCCATGAAGGCTGCATTAGAAGAGTGGCACCACTGGCTTGAAGGGTCTGTCCATCCATTCCAAGTAATCACCGACCATAAAAACTTCGAATGCATCAAGGGAGCAAAACGACTCAATCCCGATGGTCACTCTTCTTCACAAGATTTCAATTCACAGTCACCTACTGCCCTGGCAGTAAGAACTGCAAGGCTGATGCTCTTTCCTGTCGCTATGATCCTTCTCACAATATACCTCAAAATGTATCCATATTACCACCTTCAGTCAGCATCACACCCGTAAGCTGGGACATCATGGAAGAAATCCAAAGAGCCCAACAGACAGACCCTGCACCACCAGAATGCCCCCCAACTAAACAATATGTACCACGCACTCTATGCCAGAGAACGATCCAATGGATCCATAGCTCCCTCAGCACTGGACACCCTGGCATCCAGAGGACGATAAGCCTGGTATGTAACTCATTCTGGTGGCCTTCACTCATAAATGATGTCACTGCATATGTTAAGGCATGTCAAGTTTGTGCACAGTAAAAAAAAAAAAAAAAAAAACAGAGAACTGCCAGCCGGCCTTCAACAGCCACTGCCCATCCCTCAGAGATCCTGGTCCCACCTGTCTGTCGACTTCATCACAGATCTGACAAACTCCAATGGGTATACTACCATCTTTGTTATCATTGATCGTTTCTCTAAATCATGCAGACTAATCCCCTTGAAAGGTCTACCCACTGCCATGGAGACCGCTAATGCTCTCTTCCACAAAGTTTCAGGATCTATGGTTTGCCAGAAGACATAGTGTCTGAATGGGGGACTGCAGTTTACCTCCAGAGTCTAGACATCAATGTCAGCCTCATGTCTGGTTATCATCCTCAAGCAAACGGACAGGTGGAGAGGCTGAACCAGGAGATAGGCAGATATCTCAGGTCGTACTGCAGTCATGAACAACAGAAGTGGAGCGACTTCCTCCCTCCAATATGCTCAGAACTCCCACACTCACTCCTCTACTGGACTCACTCCCTTCCAATGTGTGCTGGGCTACCAACCTCCTATGTTCGCTTGGTCAGGTGAACCCTCTATGGTGCCAGCGGTGGATGATTGGATCAGGTGGAGCGAGCAGGTGTGGGACAGTGCGCACGTCAGACTGCAGCGGGCCATCTGGGCCCAACAAATCCAAGCTGATCGATGGAGGCGTCCCCACCCCGACTACCAGCCTGGTCAGAGGGTCTGGTTATCCACACGTGATCTCAAGTTGCGGCTACCCTGCAGGAAGCTCAGCCCCAGGTATGTTGGTCCATTCAGAATTCTCAAACAGATCAATCATGTAACATACCGATTGGAGCTTCCTGCTTACTACCACATCTCTCCTTCTTTTCATGTGTCATAGTTGAAACTGGTCCACCCGATGTCTGGCCCGGAACCACGGATCCTGAGCCTCCTCCTCCATTGGAGATCGACAGATCACCTGCTTACATGGTCAGAGAGATCATGGAATCTTGTCGTAGAGGGGGCCAGATGCAGTACCTGGTGGACTGGGAAGGTTACGGACCAGACGAGAGATCGCGGGTAGCTGCCAACGACATACTGGATCCATCCTTAATTCATGACTTTCACCAAGGGCACCCAAATCGTCCAGTACCACTACCAAGGGGACGACCCCGAAGGAGAACACCGGGAGTTGTTCATGGGGGTGGGGGGGAATGTTGCTACAATCACGTAATGTTAATGAGATCAGGCTGTCCTTTTGTGTTCCATGGAAGAAAGACAGTCTATGGGTTATGGGTTGACATCAGTAAAATTTTCATTTTTGTGTGGTCTTTTATTTATAATGCAGACAAGCTTATCTTGCTCTTGTTAAATAAGTGGGTAATAATGTTTGCAAATTAGTTGGCTATTTTTTTTTTCATCAGATATGTCAGTAATGTCCACTGATAAATAATCCTCTGACAAATTGCCCCCCACCCCCCACATGTTGGTGCAGCTATCCTTATGAGGACTCTCCATAGACATAATTATTTTTTTATACTGTACGAACTATAGATTCTATCCCCTAACTCTAACCCTACTCCTAAACCTAACCCTCACAAAAAATGTTCTGCATTTTTACATTTTCAAAAAAAACATTGTTTAATATGTTTTTTAAGCTATTTGAATTATGGGGACACTAGAAATGTCCTCATAAACCACATATATAGCATAATACCCTTGTAATTACCAGTTTGTAATTTCATTGTAAACCACCCAACCCAACCCCCCCCCCCCACACACACACACACACACACACATTGTATCTACTTCTTCCCAGACCTTTGTTGTCCCGGAAGCCATGAGACGAGTGTATGTGATAGTGTGCTTCTGGCTGATCAGGGCATTTTCCACTCTTTATCTGCCTGACGCCTCTGCAAGGTGGGTTCCCAGACAGAAGGGGCACACTTTATGTTTGATACTTTGCTTTCTGCTTCTGGTAAATAAGTACCCCGCCTTCATCCACCCACTCCACTTGTGCATTAAAACCTGTCCTTTTATCTCAAGGAGATATCGCACTATTTTCAGAATGGGAAATAATATGTACACTCCCATTCTAGATTTGGGACACCAGTATTGTACTTCCTTCATCTATTCTTTGTATAGGTTTTTCTGCATAAGCATTAGTGATTTCCCATTGTGAAATTTACTTTATTTGGCTATTTGGAGATTAAGAAATGTATTGCTCTGCTAGTGTACTAACATCACTGACTTGTTCTCCCAGTGTAAATGGTTCCAGGCGAGTGACATGCTATCTATGTTGGGGAGTGGATGATCCGAAATCTTATATGAATTAAATAAATGAGTAATGACTCAATTGTTGATGAAGAATGCTGTTCTCCTCTTGCACCTACTGAGTGTTATGGTAACATTGTTAATGGGCTAAATGTATTTTCTTTCACACCTATGGTTTCCCAGTCCTCTCTCAGCTGCTCTAAAGGCCACAGATTCTGCACATTGATAAAGGCTGATTTATGCCACTAATTGGAGTGGAACAGTGTGGGCAATCATCCTGAGCCACACAACAACTGTCCTCTTCCTCTCTCTGTCATTAATAGATTAGAATTCAAAACTGGATCTTCCACCAAACAGTAAAAATTAATCTTATGAAGTTTTACAAAATGCAAATCAACTAAACTGAGAAGAATACTGTATTTTTATTTTCCCTTTTCAATATTACTAATATAACATTAACCCTGTCCCTGACAACCATGTCGCTCATATTTATGTTTGCTATTGTTTGCTATGTTAGCCAGTTATAGTTTGTCATTGCAGTAAGTAATGTAGCAGATTGAAAGGTAAACATCAGAGCATCTTTTTGCAGCTCAGCAGACAATGGTGCGGTGGTGGATTGTGTCTGTTGAGTGTTGATTTCACGCTATGTTATTACCTAGTTGGTGAGACACAATGCTGGAAAGTAAAATAAACAACATCCGTCTTTTACTCTCCGTGAGAACAAGCTTATACCTAACTAGCTAATCATGAAGCAACTTTCATTGTTGTCAGCTGAGTGGAAGCTAATGTGTAAACATGTATTCAACAAACTGTTTTGTTCAGGATTCACAGTTTGGTACCCCCTTCAACCAAACAATTCCAGTCATTGCATTTACAAAATGTAATATTTAAAAGTCTGGTTTTCCACCGTTGAAAGTTTCCTCTGAACTTGTATAGCAGAATACGGTGTAACACCGCTGCTGCCGTTTATCTTGACTCGGCAGTATTAATATAGTCAGCATTTGACTGATACTAAACAGTACTGATGTTTATTTAACTATTTATTTTATTTTTATTTATTCTTTATTTTAATGGTCAGCATTTGACTGATACTAAACATACAGTACTGATGTTTATTTAGCTACTTATTTTAATTTTTATTTATTCTTTATTCTAATGGTCAGCATTTGACTGATACTAAACAGTAATACTGATGTTTATTTAGCTATTTATTTTATTTTTATTTATTATTTATTTTAATGGTCAGCATTTGACTGATACTAAACAGTAATACTGATGTTTATTTAGCTATTTATTTTATTTTTATTTATTCTTTATTTGAATGTTCAGCATTTGACTGATACTAAACATACAGTACTGATGTTTATTTAGCTATTATTTTATTTAGTTTATTCTTTATTTTAATGGTCAGCCATTGACTGATACTAAACATACAGTACTGATGTTTATTTATCTATTTATTGTATTTTTATTTATTCTTTATTTGAATGGTCAGCCATTGACTGATACTAATCATACAGTACTGATGTTTATTTAGCTATTTATTGTATTTTTATTTATTCTTTATTTGAATGGTCAGCCATTGACTGGTACTAAACCTACAGTACTGATGTTTATTTAGCTATTTATTTTATTTTTATTTATTCTTTATTTTAATGGTAAGCAATTGACTTATACTAAACATACAGTACTGATGTTTATTAAGCTATTTATTCTTTATTTTCTCTGTGTTCATTCAGAATTTTTTGACAATGTATAATTATAATGTCAAATATTCTTTGATAAAATATTTAAGAAAGCAGCCTTCTGAGTATCTTTGCATAGTCATATCGGTGCAAAATCGGTGAAAAATTCACATAGAAAAGGTCTGTTTTCATTTCAGCTCAAATTAACTATATCTGCCACCATATCGGTAATGGGTGAATTTTCGGTATTGGTATCGGTCTCAAAAATCCCATATAGGTTGGGCTCTAATTATTAACTTAATTAATTGTGACCTCCTCCATCATTTTGATTAACTTTGACCCAAAAACACGAGTTTATGCACTAAAGTAAAATAGAAAGTCTCAGCTTTCTAATGATATAATTATTATGTTAGCGAGACATAATCAATTCAATTTTGAGACTTTGCTTTTTACTTTAGTGTATTACTCAAAATGAGTCTGGGTCAAGGTGACTGCAAATCACGGAGCTTATCACAATTTATCTGGCCTATAATTGCAGATATTTAGTTTTCTAACTCTGAAAATAATTATCTCTGCAAGATTATCACAAAATATTATTTACAGTATATGTAAAACCAAGACTTGAACTTTGTTTCAATTTGTATGATAAGATTATGCTTTTAGAGTATCCAGGTGTTTTATACTTATGTAAGCTTAATTTGAATTTAGAATAATCCCTTAAAGATTTATCTTACCTAGCAGGTAAATTCAACATCTAGGGTATGTTGAGCAAGTATGTATAGCCCTGTGTAATTCAGAGCAGGTACTGTATGTCCTTGCTGTGATTAATGACTAAGTTCAGGCATGAAATGTCGCAAGCTGATAGGTTCTTTGAACTTGTTATCTGTTAGCCAGTCAGCTCACTCACATGTGATATATCGAGCCAATCGGCTAACATGATTTAAGCATATAGGTTCTTTGATGTGTATTAGTCATGTATGTATGCAAGTTGGTAGCCAACCAACTTGCATGCTTTTTGCCTAATAATTAAATTTGCAAGTATGCCGGTTTCACTGCAGCACGCTACATGAGTTTTCTCTGAAACCCTCCACCTCTCCAGTGTAACATGTCAAGAGCGGTTACATAGGGATTGTATTTATGTCTAACTGTGCAGCAGCATGTCATACATGCTTAACTCTTATCTCTGTGTATGTTCTAGCAGTAGCAAGTCTCCGTCTTGAGTTTTTCTAATTGTGCAGCATCAGCATGTCCACATGCTTAACTCAGTGTCTCGGTGTATGGTCTAGCAGTAGCAAGTCTCCGTACTTGCTCTGCAGCAGCAGCAGCACAGTATATCTAGTTCACCAAGACCAATATTCTATCAATGTTTCATACCCACATTAATATGTAAAATCTTCTGAGAGTTGTCATGAATAAAATAAATGAAATAGTTCATTAAGAAAACCTGCAAAATACAGGCATGTACAAATAAGTATGAGTTCATCAGTTTTTGGGAGTCTCCTCACCCTCTAACAGCTTGTAAAATGTTTTTTTTGCCTCTCCAGATATCTACCCATAACCAGCTGACCTGCCAAAAATGTTGATCATGACCTTTTAGTTGATGGGTGTTGCAAACTTGGAGGTTTTGAAATGTGTAGAGTGCATATTGTAACGAAGGCAAAGAGACAATGATATGTGATGAAGAACCCAAGTGCAATTTACTAAACAAAAGTGATATCCAAATAACCCTAACTTTAAACATGAAACATAAGCATAAACATGAACTTGACTTGGCTTGACATAAACTAAGACTACGTCACCAAACACAACCAAAGTTACAGTCAACAATACCTGAGAATGGACAAAGGAAAACATGAGGCTTAAATACATGAACATGGGAGAGCACATTACAAAGATAACCAATAAACACTGAGAACTCAAAACAAGATAATGAGACAATAAACCAATGAAAACAAGACACATGAACATGGCGGGAAAACATGAAATCACATGACTAGAAACAGGAAATAACTTTCAAAATAAAAGACATGAAAAACATGCATCAACAAAATACACATGACACATTAACAACCCATGGATTTGTAAAAACCATTTGGGAAGATATCAAACTTTGGGAAATTACAACTAAATGTGCATAGTTGAAAAATATAAAAATGGACACAACAAACCTTCTCAATGAACGAGGAGCAATAACTTGCTATCCTAAGTTATTACTTCTCAGTCATTTACTAGTCTGTGTGTAAGTATTCAAGACATGTGAGCAGGCTTCTGTTCTGTGTTGAGTGTTCTGACTGTTTTGGGCGTATTTTGAATGTGGAAAGTTTGCCACATTTGCAAGTCATTGAAGCAGCTCCAAAGAACAAGAAAACACCAAACCTTTGCAGATGAGAGGGTTGTGACACCATGGTCTATTGACACAATGCAATATTTGTTCTCATGCACTTTGATTGGCTACTAACTCAGCCAAGAGGGTACCGTAGTTTGTATCAACATGTTGAGCTATGGTCACATGTAGTTCATTACCATGGTGATTAAAGCAAATTCAAGGTGGTGCATCTGTTTTGAATAAATCAATGAAAGGAGTTTTGTGTGGTTCAGTATCTGGGTTGTGTGAGAGCTTGAGATGGCTCAGTCTAATTCAACACTGAAAACAATGATAATATGATATTTATATATATATATATATCAGATAGGAAAATATGTATTGGTTTGGAGAGAGAACAGTGTTGTGTTATAAAATTTGTTTATGTTGTTCACAACTTTGTAACAGGACTTGATGGGGACTCTTGGGACTTTTGTGTCTCAAGGGAAGGGTTTGTCGTCTATGTCCAACAGGAAACTCAGAAACTGCCAGCCCCACATCCAAACACATTGAATGTGATTATGGTTTAGTTATGCCTGGAATTCTTGCAAACGTCCATAAATTACTGTTATGATTATTTATTGTTAGCATGACACCTAGTATTTCATCTTCAGATGTTTACAGTGTTGACAGAGCTTTTTATATGGTTTTACATAATTGTATTATGACAAAACTCTGTCACTGCTATGATATCCTTTGTGTTCATATACTGTATGTGTATGTTCATTTGTGTGTCTCTGCATGTGTGAACAGGCATATGTGTGTTGGCACTAATCATCCTCTTGAGAAGCAATGTTAGGTCAGTACATCCTCCCAGGCCAGCCTTGTTTTAGAGGAGTAGGCAGGGAGTCTTAAACACATCTCCCCCTGTTTAAACACAGATGACACAAAGTCTCCTATTACTTGGATATGTGCCCTCATATGTGCCCCCATATGAGTACATTTACTCATCCTCAAGTCATTCCAAACCCCTTTGACTTTCTTTCTTCTGTGAAACACAAAAAGTGATTGAGTAGTAAAGAGGCGACAAAGTTCAGAACCAAGATCATTTCAAAAATAAAAGTTTGGTTTGACTTGTTCTGTGTAATGTGTGTCCAAAGACGAGATCCAGGCAACACATTTCTCATTGAATAATATCTCTTTTAATATTATTTTATTTTATTTACAGCCAGTTTTGGTAAAAAAAAATTAAAAAAAATTAAAAAAAAAAAAAACGTTTTAATCTCACTTAGTACGGATGCGGTAAAGTAGCCGTGCCACTTCACTCTCGTTAATATGCACTCAACCCAAACACACAAAGATGAGATGCTAACTGAACTGCTGCTGTTTTAGAGACAGTACCGTTTTAGCATGTGTTCTACAAATCAATGTAAATACTTGTAAATAGTACAAATAATGCATGTAATAAACATGTAATATATTACATATTTTTATATTTATATATATATATATATATATATATATATATATATATATATATATATATATATATAGCTATTTCAAGACATAATATTTATTGAAATAAATCAATTTGTAAATTTTTAAAAGCCTACTGACAACCACCATTTACTTTCACTTTTTGGGAAAGAACATTAACATTTGTCAAAATTTCTCCTCATGTGTTAAGTCCAAAGTATACTCTGGTTTTGATGTGAATGCTTTTTGTCTGCATACAGTCGAACGCTAGCCTTTCAAATTATACTTAATTTGACTGTGCGTACAAACACAGGCAGTTGCCACATGCATGCTACAACTGCTATTTAGCTTTAGGAGCAAAGATGTCTTTATTTTAATTCAGACTCAAGTTATACAAATGCAGGTATCTCCTGACCTACTCACACATGCGATCTTGACGTGTACATCCCCTGTTTTTGCTTCTACCTTCGTCCCCTGATGTTTTACGGTGAAGATTACATCTTATAGCGCTTCTTTGTGACAGCAATGGCTCAATTGTGAGTGTTGCCACCTTGTGGGATGACTAATTAGTGGAAGTAGTTCCAGGTGCATCCGCATACTGTGCGTTCAGAGTATGCGTGTTTTGAAAAATCGTGCCACACGTGTTCAATGCTTGAGCACTCTGCTGATGAATAAATTTTCCTCACGTGTCCTGTACGCAGACGCCTAGCATTTATGTCTGACTGAATTATACTTTGAGCTTTCCACTGAAGAAAGGAAGTTATGTGGGTTTGGAACAACATGAGAGTGAGTAAATAATGACATAATTAAATTTTTTGGGTTAACTTAACCTTTAAGGTTTAGAATATCGTAATAAAATTTCTGAGGTGGGGCTTCTATCTTGGGGAAGAGGGAGTGCGAGTTATCCTAGAATTTATCCTGTATGAAATGTACTGTTTAAGAGAGCATTAGTTTCTCTGTAGTGGATCACTTGGTGACATTTTAATACATCCTCTTTTATGGGGTTCTGTGTGTTTTTGAGGGAACAAGAAAGAACAGGTTCCTGGACTGACTCTTATTTATATAGCTGGGTGGTCTCCTCTTCCAGGAGAAGATTGTTAAAATAGTAATTTATTGTATCTTGATATATTTGTAATCAACACACAATAATGGTTGTGTTTTCTCTCTCGCGCAAAAGTAGTGGGTATCACCAGCTCTATTGTCTAATATGTTTGGGATGGATGTTCTGTTTACTTCAATGTGATTATGTCTGCTTATTGGGGGGATTTAAGCATGATTGCCAATGATTGAAATTGCTTGTATTTTGTACCCTTATAAATCTGTTTAAAACAAATTGTATATGGTGTTGCACTCAAGAACACACCCACATTCACCCACACACACCAGAAACACTCTATGTTCAGCACTATAGCTATTTTAGAAAATCAAGAGTTTTTGCTCTTTCATCCAACTGTACTACACCTGATCCTTGACGTCTGATGAACCATTTTCAGTATATTAAGCTTATATCATAGCACAAGAGCCTTGCACAGCTGTGGACAAGAAGAGAGCAGAGAGGAACAGAGAAGACAAGAGCTACAAGTAGCGGAGAGTCTGTTTGGCTACTGAGAATGTTGGCCAAAGAGAGAAATTTAATGATTCCATGAGAAGCTAAGCTTTAGTGGTTTCTAAAGTTTTGTTGACCTGTGAGTGTTCTATGTTTCTCAATGCATTAAGTTAAAAGACTATGGATATTATGATATCTGTATAACAGAACAGATTTGCTTTAATTCCAATTTGCTTTACATTCATTTGTTGAAGCATGAGAAGTCACTTTTTTTTGTTTGTTTTTTTTGCAAATCTTCAGTCTCAATATTGGTCAGTTCTAGTAACTGAAATGGAACTCTAGAAGGAGGTCCAGGTTTTTATGTGCTGAAATGAGACTAAGAACAGACTCCCACCCTGTGGCAGCAAGCTGACTTCATTTCCCTTAAAGCAGCATTAGACAATGAGGTATTTATTGAGAGGCCCCAATTACCTCGCCTAATGTCACTGGTTACAGCAACAGCCCTATCAGCTTGTCAGTATGAGTCTGCTATGAATGTCTATGAATTTTCATTTCTTTAGGCTCAACCACAGTACAAAATCTGCCTCGAGTATGGTGTTTGTGGATGTTTCTGGGCACACATGGGGTCTTCTGTTTACATGGCAAAGCAATGGAAATATGTTGTTAAGCTGTCAAAGTTTAAAGGATAAGATTAAATGGGTCAGTGAGCGAGACAAACAAACAGAGAGAAATTAAACTTCATTAGAGGAGTCAGTCATCTCAGAAAAAGATTCATCTGTTATGTGGGTGTGTGGGGGAGGGGGGAGTAAACCATGACATTAGCTTATTTTCTCACTACTTTTTACCATTGAACCATGATGCTAAATTTTGTAAATGTTTTAATTTATGGTAGCATGTCTGAGTTTCTAAACACTACAGATTTAGTCTGAAGCTGTAACTGAGCATGCAAACACACAAGAAGCTCTTTGGAACATTCTTAAATCATGCTGGATAACATGGATCATCAGGTTTTGCACTAACTAGTGGAGTCTATGCCAGCTTGAGTGCACGCTGTAATTAAAGCACAAGGGGACATAGCAAATACTTGTTATAGTAATATTTTAACAGTGTATAAATTGTTATACTAATAATATTATTTGAAATAAATAAAACTGTATTAATTAGAAAAATACAAAACAGAAACATTTTGACAAGTGGATCAACTTTTGAATCTCACTATGCCCACTAAAGGGATAGTTCACCCCAAAATAAAAATGCCATGTCTCATCGAGGTACAATGATACTGGGATTGAGTACCTGGAAACTGTGTGCATCTTCAAAGCATCACCATCTTGAAACTGCACTGTGTTCCAATTGGGCCAGATGCCAAGATTTATAGTGAATAATGCCTAAAATCTGGGTCTGTTTCTCACCCAAAGGAAACTGGATGTGGATGTGTCTTCAGCATATTTTAGAGTGGATTGTATATTCGACTGTGTGAGAGTTGACAGGGTGCTGACTCCCTGTTTACACTAGGCGCATCGACACAAACTTTCTAAGCCATTTATTTGTGTTGTTGGCAGTAGTAGCGCCAGCACATGCAGCGCAAAATGGAATGGGACATCTGTTTACTGTTGACGTGACATGCCGCTAAGGACGCTTCCATGGTAGACATCATCATTGATTATGATGGGTTCTATTGCTTTTGACGCGACTCTCCCATCCGATGTAGACAGGGTGTGAGTGTTAATAGTTGTGCTTGAGATGAACAGTTATATATTCAGATGCAATGTAGTGGATGTGGTTTATGTGTAAACCCTGATATTTAGTTTTATAATGTTGCTGAGTTGGTTCATTCTCTTCTGATTGAGGTTCAAAAATGTCTCTATTCGAGGGGTTGCACAATGTTAGCCAATCATAACAGTGAGCGTTTACGTTGAAATTTTAAATGAGACGCTTATGCCAAAACTGAGCATTTCAGATAGAAGGCCAGAGACAGGGTGCAACATGATCAAATATTTCAAAATGATGACTGTTTTGGTGCAAAAAAACTATAATAACATTATCAGTGGACCACACGGAAGATAATAAAACTATAAGAAAAGAGCATTGCATGACCCCTTTGTTTGCACACAGCAATGCTCTCAACTCCATATCAATAAGGCTTTACTAAAGTCTGAGATGTAGAGATGTTGTTTATAAACCCATACACAAAAGTGAAGAGATTAAATCACTCATGAAATGCTCCTCAATCCTTGATATCTCTAACACAAACATGTTGAGGACAGAAATGCCATCAATTAAAGTTTACTTAAGTAACAAATTCAGAGCAGCTGACAATATTAAAATACGTGTGCCTATTCATCTCAAAACTCATCAGTGACTGAGATGTGTTTTTTTGCAATACACCAGAGGCATGTGTTGGACATTTAAAAAGAAGAGGCAAAATGTATTTTAACTCCTAAGGCATCAAATACTGCCAGTTGTGAAAAAACCCTGTGCATTACTATAGAGACACATTCTGCAAAGCATTTTAGAGTGAGCAGCCGTAACCAAGGGGGGCGGAACTTAGTGAAGGGTCAATGGACTCTATGCACGGCAGCCTACGTATTTCCGCTAAAATCTGTGCTTATGGTTTTGCATTCAGCCATAGCGGGTGTCAAGAGAGTTGCAAAAAACTACTCTTCTTTCTAAAATAAAACAATTTTACAACAGAGACTTTGCCTCAATAATGTCCACTTCCACACGTTTGCTCCATTCAAGGTGGTCTGTGGGCCCACTGCAAAAATTAGATGTGGGCATTGCCACATTGACAGAATGACAGGGTAATAAACCATATTGGGATGAAGGCATTGCCTCCTTTCATATGAATTTTCACAGTTTCCCCCTCACATTCACATCACATTTTAGGATCTCTGAGAACGCAATGAACACAAGGGAAGAAAGAGAGACCCTGCCTCCCTCTGAAACTTTGTCTGATGGTGTCACTGATGGACAGTGTTTGTTTTTTTTATATAGAAATGAATGAATGAATGAAAGCTGACACTACACTCAAAGCGCTTTACGCAGTGAACAGGGGACTCTCCTCAACCACCACCAGTGTTCAGCGTCCACCTGGATGATGCGACGGCAGCCATAGTGTGCCAGTATGCTCACCACACACCAGCTATTGGTGGAAAGGAGAGAATGGAGTGATACAACCAATTAATAAATGGGGATTATTAGGAAGCCATGATTGACAAGGGCCAATGGGGGGAATTTGACTGCTAAACATACTATTTGATCTAACATTTTGTAATACTGGATTGGCTTCTGTGGCCATTTTCAAGTATTTTTCCTCAAAAATAGAACCAGGTCAGAAACATACACACACTTAAACTTTAAAACAATCTCTAATTTTGTACATTATAGGAATTTGTGGTAAGATGTGCAAATTTTACTTTAGCTGTCCTGGTGGTAGGCAAATAGAAAGGAGACCTAATTGAATGTAAATGTAAAATGCAACCTGATCTCATGAAATTTCACACAAATTTTACAAGTTGCTATTTCGTATGATTTCGTACCAAAATGATCATAGTTCTGCTAATTTTTAGGCATTCTTGATTAAACCATCCAATGTTTGCAAAATGCTATTACTAACAATTAGTAACAATCAAATCATTAAAATTTTACTGGGAAATGAAGTGTTGCTTCCTCTTTGCATTTCCCCTGGTTTGTTATGAATTACTTTCTTTAGCACACAAGTTTCTTAATTGGCCTCTTTATTGCCCTCAAATTTGATCACGAGACAAAAACATTCCTGTCTCCCAAGTCAGTAATTTTTGGACAGTTTAATGCATTCTATAATTTTGATGTGTCTTTTAGCTATAAAACAGACAAAATCTATTTCTTTTGTCTAGTCTTTGTAATGTTCGATTTTTTACTATCATGACCTTAAAATAAAGACACTTAGGCTATGTTTCAATTTTGTAACTGCTCATCAAAAGCTAAGACATAATGCGATTTGACTATTATCATACCACAGTCCCATCTCACCAGACAATTCCAGCTCATTTGTATTGCAAACTTGTGGTCAATATTTTTTCACTTTTTCCTATAGAGAAAAAAGTATTAGCTAAATACTGTAAGACTGAGTCATTTTTGGGAACGAGGGAGGAACCTAATGATATCGGTGCTGTGATGCAATGTCTTGCAAATGAGCTCAGTGAAATGCTTGATGTAATGCTCAAAGCACACACAGCCCCAACAAAATAAAACAACCAGGCCTTTGTGCACCTTTGTTGTAACAAGAAATGTGTCATACGTTCTCATGTCTTCAAAATAATAAATGCACATAGATTTCAATTACTGAATCAGTGTACTGACTGCATGAAGTCTGAATTGATACAAAGTTGTTGGGTTTAGAAAAGGATATCCCCCCAAAACTTTGTCCCCTTGGTACTGATCACTCAGGTTCTCCTAAACCCAACTTTACCCTCCCATGATTTTCACAAAAACAAGAAAATACTCCCTTTCTTTCACATGGCTGAATTAATTTGTCAATGCAGCTGAAAAAAGCAATGTAGAGTTAATATTCTGCAAAAACAGCAATACAAACAGAATGAAAGTACAGTAATACTGAGAGTCAAAACAAAGCCAAAAATAAACTAATAAATGTAAACACTAGTGTGGGTAGATAGTGTTAACCCTGTGTCTGAATCTGACAGTATTGTCTGATTTCCATGCCTTATACACATACAAATTATGTTTGTAACTGTTTGTCTTACATCTCACCCCTATATTTATGGACTGCAAGATATAATGCTTCTCTGGAAGGGTGTCAAAGCCTGAATTTGAGGTCAAAGAAGAAGGCAAAATGGTGTCGGTGGTGTTATCTCAGGTCACCCTCCACTTAATCTCAAAAAGATATCCCTCACAGTGCAAGCTGCTGTAATTTAGCTGAGGACACTAATTTGGATAACCTTTGTTTCACCCCATCATTCTTAAAATGAATTCTACAAAGACATTTTTAGTTTTTTTTTTTTTTTTTTTTTTTTTTGAGAAAGGATATTCAAATATTTTCTTAAGCTCAATGACTATTAGTGGTGATTTATATATATATATATATATATATATATATATATATATATATATATATATATATATATATTATTCTAGTTCCCATTCAAGTGTATTAGGAATTTTAAAATAAATTTTTTTAGGGATTGTACTCACACAGAGCAACTGAAATATGTTAGAACTGAGCATAACTAGAAAATCTTATATTCACAATTTACATTTCTGTGGCCTTTTCCATGAGTGGGAACCATGAAAAGAAGACAATGAAAAGTAAATAAGAGAGAAAACACTACAGTAACAAAATGATGCTATCTGTGTCAGATAACAACAGTCTTGCTTTACTCAACAATAAGTGGAGAACTTACATATTTATTATACAGCAATTTTCACATGTTTATTTGGGTTAAAATATAGATGTATGTCTTGTCTATGAGTTTGATCTCTTGTAGCTCTAGGCCTTATTCTCTGGTCTCCACCCTCTAATTACTCCTTAATTGCTTTACAACCACAGTGAAAGAAGCAAACAGGACATTCCTACAAGTGTGAGCTGTATGATTTACACAACCAGACAAAGACAAAGGCAAACAGCTTCACAGGTATTTGATAATATGGGGACAAAGTGGCAGCAATCATACTGTAGAAGAAACTGTAGTGGAAAATACAGGGCTCTGCTTCTGTGAAGAAAATCATTCCACCTTTCTGTGACTATTAATCCTTTGCATCATGGAAAAACTGCATTAAATTGGTCTCTGATTATGCTCAGTTTAAATAGTTATAACTATGAGCTTTATGTATATTTGGTAAACTGCAATAGGCATTGTAGCAACAGCTTCATGAGGTAATGGTTTTGCAAGTAAATGTTTTGTCTGTGGACCTTCACCCATTTGCAAGTCTGGTTTTCAGGATATGAGTTTCCATCCCTTTTAAATAATGTAACAGACTTTATTACTTTAAATGCATTGTTTTTTGTTCCAGAAGCAAAATGCGGAATCTACTGTAGAATATAGTTCTTGTGAGTTATCTTTAGTATGGATTAGAGGTCTTCACGGGTCCACCCTAAACCGAAGACCCGAGACCCGATCCGGAATCCGCATGGGTTCGGATCCACGTTTTATATGGTCAGCTGGGTCCGGGTCGGGTCCCATTCTGTTGCTGCGGGTCCCGGGTCTGTTTAACATTATGTGTAATACCCGAGTCGATCCGAGAACACCGCTGGTGATGATGGTGCTGTGTGTGTGTGTTGTAACTAAATTGCAACATTGTAAAATTAGGATGAGAAAGTGCGGGCAGGAAATAACGATAGCAAAATAATGCTAATGTTAGCAGCCGTGGCAATGAACGAGCAATCGTTATTATAGTTCAAAAGGGCAAACAGTCGAAGTTATCTTATGCGAGATACAAAAAAACTGCAAAGCTGATTCTAAACAAGTCGCGTTTGTCATCAGTCACCGTGACAGCAAGTGGACTTTTGAAGCTGAAATAATGAGTGGATTAGCTATGCTGTTTCAATCAGCAAGAAAGGAATCACAGAAAACCTGGATGTATTTGACCAACTTTCTTGGCAGGGAGGATGGATTATATGCGTCACAGCCAGGCACAGTGGAGAAGACTACTAATGTTACATTAGGTAAGACACAAAGTTTTGTTATCACAACTTTTAAATTAACTTGTTAATAGCAATCAGCTGTGAAATCGGTGTCAATCGAGTCTGTGTCTCCCGGCCGGATCCGGATCCCAGCTTTCAAATAATAGACGGGTCCGGTTCGGGTCTGGCATTTCTCGGTTCTGCATGGGTACGGGTCCAAGCTTTCAAATAATAGAAGGGTCCAGTTTGGGTTCGGGTAGTACATTTCCGGGTCTCTTTATGTTCGGGCACAAATTTTTGGACCCGTGAAGACCTCTAGTGTTGATCAATCACGACATGACTATGTAATAAAGTACTATTGTAATTTTTATATGCAAGGATACATACATTTATTTAACCATTTATATGAACCAGATGTCAAATGGAGGGGCACATTAGAGCTTTTAATCTAAAGTAAGCTCAATGAAATGCTGGCAATGCTGGTGCTCAGGACACGTGATATCTGCATGTTGTTTCCGAGAGTTCCAGTACCCTAGGATTGGCCACATTATGCTGAATAAATTACAAGCGCCATCTACTATCAGACATTTTTGTATCGGCTCCAGTGTGTTTACTTTCCCCTGTGGTGTGACCGGAAGTGTGTTGCATCAGCAATGTGGAAGACCTGGGTTCGAATCCCACACTGAAACTAGGAAATAATCGTGTACACTTAATCAGTGACGCGAGCGATTCAGAGGTTGCATTTTCCCCTCTTACATTAGATTTTTACTCTACTGATGGTTAGGTTTAGTTTTGGAGTTTGGGTTGGGGTCTACAGTTTATCAAATATGCATTCCTCTTCACTGTATTAAAGCCTGTACAGCTGAAAACAACTTGCTTCACAACTCACATTTGGCGCTCCTCCGTGGACATTTCATCCAGAAAATGGAGCTCACACATGCCCATACGCCCAACAACACGTGTTTCCAATTGTAATAAGCACAGAACGATTTTAGCTAAATAAATGTCAACCTACTGCTTCCGATTTCACTGTGAGAACAGTCTGCTTGTTCTGCCACCAACAAACATCGAGAGAATGATCGGATTGAGTAAATTCCCTCAGGAATGATTAAATAACACCTGGATTGACTATGCATTTATATCTAGTAATTATACATTATATATATATATATATATATATATATATATACACACACCGATCAGCCACAACATTAAAACCACCTGCCTAATATTGTGTAGGTTCCCCTCGTGCCACCAAAACAGTGCCAAAAAGCATCTCAGAATAGCATTCTGAGATGCTATTCTTGTCACCACAATTGTACAGAGCGGTTATCTGAGTTACCATAGACTTTGTCAGTTTGAACCAGTCTGGCAATTCTCTGTTGACCTCTCTCATCAACAAGGCATTTCCATCTGCAGAACTGCCGCTCACTGGATGTTTTTTGTTTTGGCACCATTCAGAGTAAATTCTAGAGACTGTTGTGTGTGAAAATCCCAGGAGATCAGCAGTTACAGAAATACTCAAACCAGCCCATCTGGCACCAACAACCATGCCACGGTCCAAATCACTGAGATCACATTTTCCCCCATTCTAATGGTTGATGTGAACATTAACTGAAGCTCCTGACCCGTATCTGTGTGGTTTTATGCACTGCACTGCTGCCATACGATTGGCTGATTAGATAATCGCATGGATGATTGTTGGTGTCAGACGGGCTGGTTTGAGTATTTATTTTAGGGTTGGCGCTGTTTGGCGGCACAAGGGGGACCTACACAATATTAGGCAGGTGGTTTTAATGTTGTGGCTGATCGGTGTATATATATATATATATATATATATATATGTGTGTGTGTGTGTGTGTGTGTATGATAGAGTGGTTTGCTTCAGAATAAAATAAAATCATAAAGTAGTTTTTAAAGAAATTATCATTTCATTTAAAAAATATTCTAATGTGACTGTGAAAAAAATATTAACAGTTAATTTTAATTATTCAAATGTATCGAAGCCTTCTTTTATTTTTGTTTTATATCTATATGACTGTTTTTTTTAATTTAATTTTTATTTTTTTTACTATTTTTGCTTTAGTTTTTGCACTCACTTATCCATAAAATTAGATATTTATATAATTATCATCACTGAATGTGATCATTTACACAAGAATAGTTCAATGAATGATTTACACAGAAACACGTTCTGCTCGTGTTACATGAACGAGACCCACACCCTCTCTCACCACACCTGCAGGAATAACATGTTCACTCTATCTCTGTCTGGCTCATCTACTTTATTTTACGCTTGGTATCCTAACTACTCCAAGTGATTTATATATTTTGTGGCTGCAGGTGCCTGTAATGATGTAGCTCCCGTTCCCACGGAAAGTACAGCACAAATTAACTCTCTAGTTTTCGTAATCTCCAAGCTTTCTGTTGCCTATTATGCCCTAAGGAAATTGAGAATGGAGCTAACAGAGCATGATTAGCAAAGTAAAATCTGAAACATCTGCAACATTCTGTGAACTGTGAGAAGACTGTTTAATGTTTTTTCAGTCTGTAAAAAAAATGCTTTTTCAGGTAACCTCAAAATGTTATTTTATGTTGTAACCACTTTATTTAAGTCAAAAATCTGACTTAATATGACTGAATCAATTTGACTACATTAGGCTGCACCAACGAAATTAATTTTTAAGGGTCAGATTAGGTAGAAATAAAAAATAGATGCAAAGGCTCTCCCCATAGGGTCCCCCACCAAGTATCTTGTGATCTAGTCTTGTCATGTTAAGCTGCTTGCTTCATGTAAAGACACATCTTTATTAATCTTTATTAATGTTAACACCTTACCCACAACATTTGACAAACCTATGCCATAATATGTGTCCAAAATGATGGGTAACTAAAAGATATTGAATTATGAAGGAATAGTTCCATCCAATAAAAAAATCTATAATTTCATTCAGTATTTAGGTGTTTTTGTGCTTCCTGGAATCACTAACTTAGCTACATGCTAACATATTTGCATGTCATGTGTGAATGACTGTTAAGACCTTAATTTTCCACCAAGAAAGTGTTTCAAATCAATGTGTTTACCAACGAGTTTCCATAAGTGTGTATATAGACAGCTTTCCATGTGTCAGTGTACTAGTTTTTGAAAGACAGTCCATGTGTTTTCAAACACCTGGAGGCAAGAACTGTTTAAAATTTAACCAAGATAGAATGATATTTGGTAAGAGAGCTCAATCTTAAGTTTGGGATGATGGGTGGACATCCAGTTTGATATGTCATGTGTTGTATAGATGAGGCAGGAGAGCATGATATAAGTGCAGCAATCCTTTAATTAACAATGACAAGAAGGCAAGGATACACAGAAGAGGATGACTTGGGTTACAAAACAAGACAGTTGTTTTAGTTAACAAACAAACAAGAACTGACAAGGATGGAACCAAACTAGAGGGTATTTATATACAAGGTGCTGATGAGGGAAACGAGAACAGGTGAGAATTATGGGGAACAGATGGCAGTGATGAGGGCAGTGCATTCTGGGAAATGTAGTCTGGGGGAAACAGAAGACAGAGGACGAAAACCACTTCAAAATAAGAGTCCTTGGAAACACGGTGACTGTGACACAGAGAAGCATATAGAGAAATAAACTTTCTGAGATGCAACTGAATGACCATTTCAAGTCATCTGTGTAAGTGGAGGAGAGTAATGGTCCAAGCACAGATCCCTGTAGTAAGAGTATGAGTGAGGAGAGTGCGTTTTTCCAGCTGTCTTAGTAAAACATGTTATCTAGGAAAGATTGTAAACCAGAAAAGCACTGATTCTGGAAATGCCCATCTCTGCCAGTTTAGAATTTAACTGTTTATGGTTAACAGTGTCAAAATCAGCAGACTGATCAGAAAGTATTGGTGAGGTATTGTCTGTGATAATGTGAAGAGTATTCATAGCATCTAAAAATGTGTATAGGGGGCCACTGGGGTGGTAGATATCAACAATACAATGTTATGGAGTGAGTGATATAGACAGATGAAAGGTGTGATAAAAATGAGGAGTAGATACAGACTTTTCATGACAGAAACGTTACAACACTCTACAAACCTTCCTCACTATTTACTAAAACTATTTGTTATAAATTATATATAAAAACTTTATATATAAAAAGTTAGAAAAAGTACCATAAAATACAGTTACAGATATTCTTTTCATATATTGCATGCTTATTTACTGTATTTACATACATAATGCCTGTTTACATGAATACATTGTGTCCACTGATCATTTGGGATGCACTGCCTCACAATACACAGATACAGACATCACCTGTCAGTCAACTTGAGAATGCGCATGCACATTAGCTGGACCAACCTGGGCCTCGTTTCCCAATAACGATTGATCTTAGTTGTTAAGAGCGTTTTCTAAGAGCGATTTAATGAATGTTCGTTATTTTTTACGTGCGTTTCCCAAACATGCTCGTAACAAGAATGCTTGTACACGTCTCTTAAGTACTACTTAACAAGACGCTGTCCGTTTTCATGGACTTCAGGACTTTTTTTTATAAAATTTAACCAAAATAACTGATTAATCAAGGTACACTAAAATTATTATTTTCTGTCGGTACAGAAAACTGTTTACATTTATTATAATTATTATTATCGTTTTCAATTTATATTGTATGTGGTTAAAAATAGTTCACATATGATGTATGCATACAGCAGGTATCATGGCTTTACAATCAATGTGATGCATCTATAAAATGCTTAAGTAATACGCACACCATTTGATGAAAGACAGATGGCGAGTGAGAAAAAGCAGAAGGTTGCTTTTAGGTCTGAGGAAGTTCAGATTATGCTGGAAGAAATTGACAACCACAAAATGGTTTTGTTCATTAGATTTAAAGGTGACCACACCAACAAAGAGAAGTGCCAGGTTTGGGAAGTAATTGCTTCAAAAATTACAGCAGACAAAAGTGTGAAAAGAAGCGGTCAAAACATAAGGAAAAAATGGCAAGATTTTTCAAGTCTTGCCAAAAAGAAGGGGTCTGCAATAAATCTTCCTTAAGTCAAACTGGGGGTGGCACTGGCTGTGTCAGTTCTCTTACTGCAGAAGAGGAGAGGGCCCTGAGTATAATGGGTGCCACTTCCACAGATGGCATTATTGGGGGTGTGGATATCCATGGGGGTGTTTTGCCCATAGTGGCAATAACTTCTGAGGAGGGAATATCAGGTTCCCCATGTCTCACCCAGCCTGAGTTTCCTGTCCCCCCTGGTACCCCACCTGTGCTGCACACTTCCTCAGTGTTTCCCCAAACATAAAATTTTTTTTGAGGCCACCTTTGCCTGTAGCCAGGATCTGGTTGAGCTATCCAGATAAAAGATATCCAGAAGACACTGAAGGAGGCATCTGAAAGAGATGCAAAATTCCAGGAGGAGGTGCTCAGGATCAAGAGGGCTCGCCTTCAAATCGAGGATAAGAAACTCGCTTTGGAGGAATTAAAGTTTGCTAGGCCCTCCATTTCTGTGCCTGGTAGTGTAATATCAAGGTTACCTTGTAGCCTAAGCATACAATGTATTTTTTTAATTGGTGAAGTAAAGGCTGAATTTTATGTGTATTGTTTCATATATTCAGTGTGTTCACTACAATAATTTTTAATATGAAGTTGCCTGTCCAAACCTTACATGTTTTATCTTTCTTATAGATCCACGTGAGGAGCAGGGAGGACAAACCAACAAATAAAACAAAGATTTCCTCAAATTTCTTGTGCCTTGGTGTTTCTTTAACACTTCTTGGTACTTCACTTTCCATAGGCGAATGTATATTATCAACTGAGTCCTATATTTAGAACTTGGTTGAACTTCAACTAGGCTAAAAATCATGCATATAAATGGTATCACAAAAATGCCATGTCCCAGCTAGCAGCCTAGGGAATTTAATGTACAAATACAAGCATCTCAATTTAAACACCTTTACTGTCTTATTTTTTGGTGTTGTTGACTGTACTCTTACCTTAAATTTTGCAATAACAGGCCAACAGGCTTTCCAAGACCATGTTTGCAACATCCTGATTCTCACAAATTGGCCACAAATGACATGATATTTACAACACATCATAAGTAATAAACACAACATGTCTTCAACATGGAATCATTTATTTTGGAATGGTTCATCAACTCTTCTCCTATTAATGGTTAATCAGTAATACTCATTATGAGTGTCAGATGTGTCTGAATCACAGGCCCATCCATTACATTCTCACAGTATATAAAGGGGAGGCATTAACTGCTTCTTTAAACTAGACATGGCTGCAATACACTGTGTAATTCATTTGAGGGAAAGGGAGCGAGAGCTACAACGACGGCGGCATCCCAGCCATGATTCAGCAGTCCTTGAGAAGTATAAATTGTGAAGGACAGAGATTTTGATGCTTCTCAATTTAAGTGAAGCAGACTCGATGAGAGCAACCAAGAGGAAGTTTGCACTGACCCCTGCAACCCAGCTCTTGGCAGCGCTAAGATTTTATGCAACGGGAAGCTTCCTAGAGGTTCTTGGAAATGGACATGGGCTCTCCAAGGCCTCAGTGTCAAGGTCTGTGCAGGCTGTCACCACTGCATTGCTTTGGCACATCCCAGAGCACATAAAATTCCCCACCTCCAGAGAGGTATCCCCCAAGTCATTGGGGTCACTGATGGAACACTGATTCCTATTCACACCCCTTCCAATGAGGGCCATGCATACATATGCAGAAAGGGGTATGCTGCCATTAACTGCCAAGTTGTGTGTGATCATCAGGGGCTCATAACCGATATTGTGGCGAGATGGCCTGGCAGCAGCCACGACTCATTCTTTTTTTCCAACTCTTCTTTTGGCCAGGAGGCACATGCTTCCAGAGATGAATGGCGACTCCTTGGAGACAGTGGGTATCCCTTGAGGCCTTATCTTTTTACTCCTGTGGCCAACCCCCAAAACGAGAGGGAGGAAGGTACAATGAAGCGTGGCCAGAGTACCGTTGTAAGAATGATTGGCCAATGGAAATTATGCTTCAGGTGCATCCACAAGTTGGGTGGTGGTCTGCTGTTTGACCCTTCCAAAGTGTTGTGCAGTTATTGTAGTAACTGCAGTGCTGCATAATATTGCAGTGAGAGCTAGAGCACCCTTGAGTGTTCATGAAGAGCAGTTGGAGGAAGAAACCGAGGAGGATGAATTTGAAGATGGGCAGTTGAGACCACACCACGATCCCCTGTTGCTGGTTTTGAAGCATGCCAACATGTAATAAATGCTTTATATATATATCTATATCTATCTATCTATCTATCTATCTATATATCTATATATATATATATATATATATATATATATATATATATGTCTAGGCTGTCTTAAATGACTTATGTTTTTTTCTATTATGTTTTCACTCCATGTGAACTTGAGTGATACATTTTTTACAAACCAACCAAATAAATGGATCAAATCTTGTTTGCACCAAATTTGTGTAATTAATTTAAAAATATCCCAGTTCAAGCTTAATATATATATATATATATATATATCATTCTCTTTTTCATCTAAAATACCTTTATGCATCCATGTAGTTTTTAGGGTTGGCCTGCTGGTGTCTCCACTGAGTCTCATTGCTTAAGATGCACTTAGCGATCTACGACTACTCTGGAGCACTCGTTAATCTATGACCATTTTCAAGTACTACTTAAGTTACAATGGCTTTGGGAAACGGACCGCAAAACTAAGATCGATCGTAAGATGGATTCTACGATCTACTTTGGCTTACGATGCTTTTGGGAAATGAGGCCCTGACAAATAGCGTGTTTTACCGTGATCTGAGCTGAAGAAGCACAATTAATGATACCTTTGTTTTGAGATTTTACTGATGATTTGAAATATGCTATTTGATTGTAATCTTGACCATCTGTCTGTCCCAATTCAAGTAGATAGGAGCTGTACATTCATGCCAATTATATCCATAGAAAACATCTGCCTGGGCTGGGAGCATTCCCAAGATGGCGGCCGAGTGGACTGACCTGCCCTGAAAGGGACTTTGGTAGTACTTAACCTCAACGGCACGTTTTACAAAAGCATTGTTTTCTAAGTAGTGCATAAAAACGTTCGTCAGTTAAACAAGAGCTTTGAACCGGCCTTAAGTCCATTAAGTGCAACTTAAATGTACCTTTCTCACATCTTTTACAGTTTATCAGAGACAAAGGGAAATTTAATAAATAATATTGATATTATAATTGGAGAGCCACTGTACATATTGAAATCTACACAGTTGAGGATACAAAGTGTTGAAAAAATCACTTTGAAATCAATAGGCAGTCTCTGCATTCTGCGCATGCGGCGTGATTATGACCATAACCAGCTACCTCACCGAGGTCCGGACTTCAGTACATTTGTTATATTCAAAAATAAAATTTTAAGCTAACTTAACAACACACAACTGCATTTAAAAAAAATTGCTTTAAGTCAGTTCACATCTGACAAGTTCACGATCTGGTGCAGTGCATTTAATTCAATATTTATTCGAAAAGTTTTAATATCGAGGTCCAGACCACTGCTGAAGCAGCACATACATGGCGCTGTTACATGGCACCTGTTTCTTTTCTTAGCGCTGGTGAGGATGGACCATCACAGTCGTCTAATATCACTGGATGAGAAATGATTGTATAGAAACTGCTGGGGTGGGTTTCCATCCAAAGGTACGAATTATTGCAGCTGTCAGTTTTTTTTTATTCAGTAAATTACTGTCCAGAGGTCTAGACCGCTGCTATAGCAGCAAATTGACAGTGCTGTCACTTGGCAACTGTTACTTTTCTCAGCTCTAGTCAGGATGCAGATCAATGGAGGATTCGGTTCCCTATCTGTCACTGTAGTGACTCTAGGGGTCACTCTTGGGAGCCCCAAACACCTCTGATCTTTGAGAAAAGGCCAATGGGAATTGGCGAGTGGAATTTGCCACTCCCCCGGACATACGGGTATAAAAGGAGCTGGCTCGCAACCACTCATTCAGATTTTCTCTTCGGAGCCGAGCGGTTGTGTTTTCATTGAGCTGAATTCCCCGCTGTCTCATTCACCTCTACAAGCTGTTGGATTTACGGCGCATTACAGCGGCTTCTCCCCTCTCGCACCAGTGGAGTTCAGAGAACGCCCCTGGGCGCTTCGACAGACTAAAAGAGTATATTCTTCCCTGAAAGAGTATATTTTCCTCTAAAAGAGTGGAAAGCAGGTAAGTGCTTCAACGTCCCCAGACTCAGCATGGCCACGGGTTCGGTGCTCGAGCCCCCTCAACGTAGTGCCTCAAGCTCCGCCCCGCCACGAGGCCCCACCTGCCGGTACGTCTGATGCAATTGTCTCTTTGGTCCCTGCAGGTCACGCTCAGGGGAGAGTGGAGACTCCACCCCCAGGTGGTCCAGCTGATTTGGAGTCGATTCGGTCAAGCGCAGGTAGACCTGTTTGCCCGCTCGGGTATGCCCTGACCAAGGCTCCACTATGCACAGATGCGCTGGCACATAGCTGGCCCCGGGGGCTACGCAAGTATGCGTTCCCTCAGGGAGGACGAGGAGCAGGTCGTCCTAGTAGCACCTTACTGACCCACCCAGACTTGGTTCTATGTCACGCTTGTCTGTTCGCTAAGTGGTGTTCTTCCCGACGCGAAGACCCCCAGAGATGCGCAGTCGGGTCAGTGCTTTCCTTCCTGCAGGAGAGGCTGGAGGGGCGGCTGTCTCCCTCCACCTTGAAGGTGTAGCGGTGCACCACAATGCAGTCAACAGAAAGTCTCTTGGGAAGCACGACCTGATCATCAGGTTCCTTAGGGTCACGAGGAGGCTGAACCCTCCCAGACCACGCCTCATTCCCTCATGGGATCTCTCCCTGGTCCTACGGGGCCTCTCCCCCATGTGGAGGTTGGTAACAGCACAACCTGATCTCCGCCAAACAACTGTGGAAATAAAATGATTATGGGATTCATTAGGAATAATTGATAATGCTGAATAAAGCGTTTTAACATGGAAACAACTGATGACAGGGGAAAAATTACCGTCCTATATTTTTTTTAACTTGCCACTTTTTGTATGCAGGAGACATGATTCTTCATTTATTGGGAACAGCTCCAACAACAGTCTACATCCACACTGACGCAAGAAGAAGACGAGGAGAGAGAGAGAGAGGCTGTGTCTCATTTGGAAGGCTGCAATTTTTTTAAGTTCACCTTTATTATTACAAAAAACTTACTATTATTACAAAAGGTTTACAAATAATTTACATAAACAAACAACAAAAAACTAAAACAAAACAAAACAATGTTTTTAAAAAAACAATTCATTATTATACAGTATGCATAATACTTTCATTTAGTCCCCATAATTCTATAAACATTGGCAGAGATTCCATCAACTTGTAGTATGCATACTCCACCCTCAATTGAGAGGAAACAAAACCTAAAAACATAGGCACAACACTTATTGCCCCTTGCCCCAACAGTCTGTTCTTCTTGTCTTCCAAATGACCAATTTTGCAGTGCCAGATAAAAAATTCATTAAAACTGACACATTTTTCTTTTGAACTGAATACTTTGGCCCAAAAATGAACAATTGAAAAGAAAATTCTTCACCCAGGGACAAGAACCAATTACTTAATAAATCAAAAATATTACCCAATCGTGAACACTGCACAAATAGATGAAAAACTGACTCAGCCTCAGAACAAAAGGGACAACCCACACCAACACTTGGATTGAAGTGTACCACATGTCTGTTTGTAGCTATTGCCCCATGTACAATCCTCCACTGGAGGTCACCTGTCCGCTTGTCAATCGGACGTTTGTACAGGGTACACCAGCAGCCTTTAGGAGAAGAGTCAGATCCAAAAAAACTGTGTCCATCTTGTTGAAGAAACTCCATTCAAAAATTGCATGTTGGAAACTTTAACACATATCAAGTAAAGAGATTTCTTTCCAGCAGATTCAAAACTTAACTGGGGTACTCAGAGACAGTAAACAGCTTTCATCTTCCGCCCAGTCTTCCACAGCCGCGCTTACAATGATTGAGGGAAAGATATAACCATGCCCCTCCACCCATTCATTTAGGACAGCTGGGTTTTTCAAAAAAACTTGATAATCTGCTCTCAAGTCCTTGAATATCTCTGCAATGCACTGTTGTTAAAAACGGATCGATTTCACACCGCTTCTTTGGATCAAATCTTGCACATTGCTTCTCAGGATATGTCCCAGCTTCTTACACCCAGCCGCTAACAGTCGTGCTCGCACATTTTCAGAGGACAACAGTCTTGAAGGTAAAAAGGAGTTCAAAAACAGTGGCTCCTCTAATAACCAAGACCCAGCAGGTGTATTAGATGATCTTGAAACAACAAAAACCTTCCAGGCCTCCAGCACAGATCTATAAAAGGGGGGAAGATCCACCATTTCAGTCTCTTTCAGCTGCATTAAAAACAAATGCTTATCAAAATTAATTCCACCTGCCATCCTTAAAAAAGCTATTGCAGTGTCCATCCAGGCAGAGTTTTTATTGTACAATAGTCTTTGGGCTGTTTGTAGCCGAAAAGTCATTATCCTAGACTTGATATCCACCAAGCCCTGCCCCTCTTCTTGTACTGGAAGATACAAAGCGGCTGATCGAATCCAGTGTTGTCCTGACCAGAAAAAGATCACCAGCCTCCTTTGAACACTTTGAATTAGTCCTATAGGTGGCTGCAGTACACTCAGTTTATACCAAAGAGTAGAAGCCACTAGATTATTAGTGACCAAAACTC
Source organism: Myxocyprinus asiaticus (assembly GCF_019703515.2). Classification (NCBI taxonomy): domain Eukaryota; kingdom Metazoa; phylum Chordata; class Actinopteri; order Cypriniformes; family Catostomidae; genus Myxocyprinus; species Myxocyprinus asiaticus. The sequence goes on from NC_059346.1 coordinate 39,788,340, forward strand.
TTCCCCTGTAGGACAACTGAGGTAGCAGCCATTTCCAGAGAGACAATCGGGTACACACTCTTTCCTCTAAACCCTCCCAATTTAACTTTTGAAATTCACTTAAGCCAAAATAAATTCCTAAAATTTTCAATCCCTCTTTTTTTCCATGTAAGATCTCCTGGCAACTGTAGAAGGTTTTCAAAAGAAACCTGTCCTGCCCAAAAAGCCTCACTTTTGTCCCAGTTAACTTTAGCCGATGAAGCTTTTTCATACACATTAAGTGCATTAACCAGGGCCTTGATGTCTTTTTCACGATTGACAAACACCATCACATCATCAGCATAAGCACTTACAGTGATACTTGAACTCTGAGATAATCCAGGAACAATGAAACCACACAAAGTTTTACGTAAATTAAAAAGAAGAGGCTCAATAGCAATGCTATATAATTGCCCTGATAAAGGACAACCTTGTCTGATGCCCCTTGAAACTGGGATTGGCTGGCTTAACCCACCTCCCACCTTCACAATGCAAGCAGCACCCGTATACAGCAATTTGACCAGGTTTAAAAAAATGTCACCAATACCAAACGCTTTTAAAACATTAAAAAGATAACAATGATCAACCCGATCGAAGGCTTTTTCTTGATCTAAAGTAATTATACCAACTTTCATTTCGAAACCTTTACAAATGTCTAAAATGTACCGAATTAAAAACAAGTTATCCATGATCATTCTCTCTGGAATACAATAAGTTTGATCTTTTTGTACAATTAAGTTTAGATATTTTTTAAGTCTGTTAGCAAGACACTTAGACAAAATTTTATAATCAGTGGTCAGTAATGCAACAGGTCTCTAATTTTTTAAAAGAGATAAATCCCCCTTTTTTGGTAATAAAGATAAAACGGCACATTGACATGATATAGGCAAATAACCATCTTTACTGCATTCACAGAAAACCTCATATAAATCTTCACCAATACAGTTCCAGAATCGCTTGTAAAATTCAGACGGCAACCCGTCAATACCAGGAGATCATCCAATACCAAGCTGACCAATTGCAGCAGTAAGTTCTTGGAAAGACAGCTCAATGTCCAAGGCAGTCTTAGAGTCTGAGTCTATTTGAAGCAAGTCTTGAGTTAGCTGTTCGGCACAATCAGTATCACAATGATCAGCAGTATACAGACTGGAATAAAAAGTCACTGCATGACGCCTCATCTCCATAATATTACTGGTCACCCTTCCATCAGGAAGGTGAAGACATGCCATTTGTTTCTGTTGTGCCACTTTGCGCTCTAAATTAAAAAAATAAGCACTAGGGGCATCCATGTCATTAACAGAGACAAACCGAGACCTTACAAGAGCTCCCTTCACCCTCTCATTCAAAAACAACCCCAATTCTCTTTTTTTTTTTCTTGCAGGTTATTAAGCAAATTAGGATCATATCTATTAATTAGATCCACCTCCATATTTGATATATCCTTCTCAATTAACTGAATAGTTTCTCTTAATTTATTAGTGGAATTAGCAGTATGTTTCAAACAAAACAATTTAATATTTGTCTTCCCTATTTCCCACCACTGTTTTAAATTTTCAAAAGTGCATTTACACAATCTCCACTGTTGCCAAAAAGTTTCAAAATGTTTACAAAAATTAATATCCTGAAGCAATTTAGTGTTAAAATGCCAATAAGAAGACTTTTTTATACACTTGGACATACTTATAGTAAGAGAAACCAAATGATGATCTGTGAACCCTACTGGAATGATTAAACAATCAATAATCCTACTACTAAAATGATTGGACACATAGATCCTATCCAGTCGAGCAGCACTAACTCTGTTATCCATCATTTTAATCCAAGTATATTGTCTCACTTGTGGATGTTTAATCCTCCACATACCTAAAATATCTATTTCTTTAATTATTTTCGATAATTGAGATGAAGACTGAAAATGAGGTTCCTCATTGTTGCGATCAATAGTAAAATTTTCAGTACAATTTCAATCACCTCCCATAATTATATTTCCACCAGAACACTGATTTAAAACATTACTTAACATACTGAAAAAGCTAACTCGTTCATGCCCCACATTAGGTGCATATTACATTTACAAAGTAAAAAAGGACTCCTTCAATATCAGCTTTCACTACAACAAGTCTACCATTTACAAGTTCCTCTGTTTTTAAAACATTAACTCTTATATCTGGAGAGAATAAGATTGCCACCCCTGTGCTCACATTTGTTTTATGACTAAGTACATACTACCCTTTCCACCAAATTCCCCACTCAACTTCATTAACTATATCGCTATGCGTTTCTTGACGGAAAATAACATTTAAATTTTTTGCTCTATTGTTTCAGAAACCAGAGCACGCTTACGTTCATCCCTTCCACCATTAATGTTAAGTGAACCAAACCTTACTACTTCCATAAAAAAAACTGGAAGAAAGAGCAGACAGACAGAAAGGAGCAGAAATAAAGAAAAAGACACCATGTGATGCATGGAAGGTCAATTACATAAGTACTTTTGACGTTCTCTTTTTCTCTATTTTTTGATACTTTCTATCAAAAGTATCTTCTTTAGACGGAATCGCTTCTTTTCATTCAAAAGATCAACCCCCACAGTCTTCTGAAGAAATGTAACTGACTTTACAAACTTCTCTACATCAAGAAAAAATTCCCTAACATCAACCTGCTTTCCAAAAGTATTATCTAGAAACTGATCAGTTTCCTCAAAAGTATACAAAGAGAGATCCTTCTGAGGATCTTGAGAGTTCTCTTCAAACCCACACTGTGAGCAGGAGTCCATATCCTGCATTGAAGCAGATTCATCTGACAAAGCATCCTTTGCTGCCATCAGTGATTCTGTTCGACTCTTCTCTGCATCACACCCATACTGATCAGCACTAGTACTTGGCAACACATTCTCGTCACATTCATTGTCCTGTTCAACCACTAAATGTTCTTTACCTTTAACAGCATTATCATCGACATCAGTATTTGAACTTGTTGCCGCTACCACTGGTATCTCTAAAGTATTCGCCGCTACATTTAAATCCATATTAATCTCTGAGTGTCTCACCTCCGTGAGGCCTGAAGTCTCCTCCTGACCCGTACGTATAGAAGTAGCCTGAGCATCAGCCTCTATCCCTGGGCCAATGTTTTCCTGTCCACGCTCTTTATGCGGGCACACCTGCCGTTTATGGCCGACATCACCGCATTCAAAGCACTGCAAATTCCCGGTAGTCGCATAAATCATATATGATCCTCCTTCATGTTTTATACGAAAGGAGACGTTAAGTGTACGATCTGGTGATTCTAAACACATGTAAACCTGTCTCCTAAAAGACATAACATACTTCAATGCCGGGTTCTTACACCACAGAGAAATCGCTCTGAACGGACTCGCAATCTTGATGAACGGCGGCACATTTGAAATTACTACTTTACTAGATATATTATGTAGCGGTGTGACTTGCACCAATTCATCTTTAATGACAAGCCCTGTTTCGATCACTTGATTAACAAGATGTTGTTGTTTCAAAAAAACGACTGAGGCTTTATTCATTCTGGAAGCAGAGGAAATATTCTCATGGCCTACCTTCTCTCCTACCACAACTAGATCATCCTCCACCATCACTCCGTCCTCCGGCATACACCTAAATCCATTTTGCAGAGAAATGGATGGCGTCTCCATGTGGAACGCCATCCTCCTATCCTCTTACACAACTCCCACTTCTTTCACAAAAAATAAACTAAAACCAAACCATGCAAAAAGAAAAAGAGAGAGGAAAAAAAAGACAGAAAAAAACAGGTGAACTTTCACAGCTTCATTCTCGCCCAACACTGCTCTCACCCACAACCTCCCAGCATGCACCACGTGAGAGAGAGAGAGAGAGAGAGAGAGAGAGAGAGAGAGAGAGAGAGAGAGAGAGAGAGAGAGAGAGAGAGAGAGAGAGAGAGAGAGAGAGACATCCAGGTCAGCATCTCACCTGTTAATGTTTTTCTTTTCTTTTTTTTTTTTTTTTTAAATGCTCCCATAATACAAATTCTAACTGGAAAACAAACACTCATTGTTCGATAGTGTACTCTTAGATTAAACTTTCAAGTGCACTGATAACTTATGGATATTTATAATTAGTTGTAAATTTTATGCCCTTGCTTAAAAATAAATAAATAAATAAATAAATAAATAATAATAATAATAATAATAATAATAATAATAATTACGAAAAGTGTCTTTGGGACACCAGTGACGTGTCCCACTCACTTTCTCCGCACCTCCCTTCTGTGATGTGATGTCCACTCACTTTTCGGTTGGGCAGTAAGCCCCTCCTCTTAATCCCTGACGAAGTCATTTAGGGTGTAAAATGGCTTTGAATTTGCTGTTAGCTCTCACATTTTGTCAGGATCTTTACCAGACCAGAACAAGCAACATACAGTCCAGAGAGATTGTTCAAGTGGAGAAGGGGACATTAAGTATAGCCTGCTATACTGATATAAGGACACACACAAGGTTTCATGAGGACTGTGAACTGGGATTAAGTAATTATTATTATTATTATTATTATTATTATTATTATTATTATTATAATAATTATTATTATTATTATTTTGGTGGAATTATAACTTTCTGGAAAGATACAGTATTTAATTATGTCATTTGTGCTATTTTTGTCATGTTCTCTGCAAGATGTGCAAAGAAAAAATAAATCCAAATAATATTAAGTTATGATTGTGTGGTCGGTCAAAGTGATTCAGTCATTAATTGCAAAACATTCTGTTAGAGTCACTTTTGGCGTTAGGCTATATCACGACAATTAATATTAGGCTAAACGTTATGAGTATTCATTAAAATTCAGTTTCAACATTCTGGTCATTTATTATTTTAATATTCATTATTTGCTTTCTGGTTATTATATTTTACAGCATTACAAGTCGATATCAAGAAAATAATGTTTTACAATATTCGTATGTGTCACGGAAGTTTCCGAAGTTTCCATGACCTCTCGAAGTTAAGGATACAAGAGAATTATCCGAAGTGAATCGTTGATCTGATGTAGTACCAGAACTTTCAGTTCTATGGAGCTATGCATCATTCACATCATTGATGCTGACTGTGTAGCCTATAGTAATTAGGTCAATGTAGCCGAAATCTAGGGCAAGATGATCTGTATTCACATTCATAGAATCATGAGAAACAGGAGTACAGGAACGAGAAAGAGAGAGCGCGCAGACATCCTTGCGCTTGTTTAAATGAATGGATGGTTGGCGTCAATAAGAACTAAGGCGACTTGCTGGATGAGCTTGAGGATTATAATGCATGAATGCCTCATTTATAAAAACGTTAGCTACGATTTAGTCTAGCATGTTGTCCATGTTGTCGTAATGAGGGTCTTTTCTGAGGAAAAAAAATCTGAGTAGTCTTAATTCATTTGAGGTAGACGAATTTTAATTGTTGCATCTGAAGCGTATGAAGTAAATGAAGAATGAATGAACGAACAAATGCACTACGGTAAGTCAATAAACAAACAAACAAATAAGTGAATTGATAAATAAATGAGACATTTCACAGACAAAATGTCTTTTAATTTTCACTATTTCTTTGTTTTGACGATATTTAAAATCAGTATAGACCAAACTATTTGTTTTGAGCTGTTATAGTCACATTTTATCCAAATATGTTGTTAAGTGGGTAGACTGGTGAGCCCCTCTTTAGTGGTGGTGCGGTGGCAAATGTTTGTGTCTCACCAGTGGATTGTATCAAGTTAGCAACTAAATACTCAATTCTGCCACCCATCCTCTGCGAGGAAACATTTACTATATATGGCCACTGCATAGTCAGAGTGAAGCCGTGAGCCTTGATAGATAGCAAATGTCTCAGTCATTCATTTCTGCATACAAGTACTTTTTGGTGACGGACATCAGACTTTTACTATTAGTGATTTAATGTTTTTTTTTATTTCTTCTCCTAGACAGAGGATGTTGCTGGATATAAAACATATATTTTGGTTAATCTGCATATACTACACAGTGACTGGACCTGGTAAGTTTGTATGCATTTTCTTTAAATGTATGTACAGTACATATCATCTCAAAAGTGTTGGTCTATTAATATTAGTATGCGTATGAGTATGAGTAACTTTTGGCAGAAAGAATGTAAATTTGGTTTATGCATGTGAGCTGTTTTCTTTAAAGGAATAGTTCACCCAAAAACGAAAGTTCTGTCATGATTTTCTCGCATGTCATTCCAAACCCGTATGACTTTCTTTCTTAAATGAAACACACAAGGAGATGTTAGGCAAAATGTTATGGACTGATAACTTCGGTCACCATTCACTTTCATTGTTGTATAAAAAGAGAAGTGTCAACATTTTTCAAAATATTTTCTCATAGGTTATAAATGACATGAGAATGAGTAAATGCAGACAGAATTATATGTTTTTGGGTGAACTTTTTAAGGGTCAATTCAGTTTCAATTCATGAAATACAGATGCACCTAATTCATGCAATCATACCTGAAAAAAAGACAACAAATGTGTGGGTTATCTCAATTGTAAACTTTAATTTAAAATTGTATCTCCTTCTTGGTCAAACTGTGCTGGAGTTAACCTTAACTCTGCATTCCCACAAACTATTGTCTCCCAGCTGTCTCTAATGGTTCACTTCCAGGCACCTATACCTTTTAATTAGGGTGCTCTTGTAGTCTGGTGCAAACAGATGGCTTGACTTCATCACTCTGAGAGGCCATGCACACACGGAGGTGTGCTACCCTCAGGGATAATCCCACCTGTCCAAAACATTTCTCACATCATTGTTTAGAGTATAGGATGATACCACTATTTTGACAGTTACGATTCTTTCCAGGTCCCCCATTTATTGTTAAATGCTCTTCTATAGGAAAATTGTACCTTGTATAAGCCTACTCACCAGTAGGCTTCAATAATAATAATAAAAAAAAATTTTTTTTAGCCCAATTATGATAAACACATTGAGGCATGATTTAATGTGCTTTGCAGTTGAGTTGTGTTTATATAGCTCATGGCTTTCATCCTCTCAGTCTCTAGCACGGTATTAATGATGCGTCCTGTCAGTGGCTTGTTGTCTGGCAAGGTGACCCTTCCATGTCACTTCTCCATCATCCCCACTGTTGCACCAATCAACAACACAGCCCCAGCAACATATTACTTGCGCATCAAATGGACCAAAATTGAGAGGGATATGGAGTCGACTGTTCTTGTTGCCCAAAACGGTGTCATTAAGATTGGTTCGGGTTACAGAAGTCGTGTATCTGTGCCTAGTCACCCGGAAGACATTGGGGATGCTTCTCTGACTGTGGTGAAGCTAAGGGCAAGTGATGCTGGAACTTACCGCTGTGAAGTCATGTATGGGATTGAAGACACACAAGACACAGTCAGTTTGGATGTTGATGGTAGGATTTCATCATGTTGTTTAACTCTTGTGTCCTTCTAACTAACTTTAACTTTTAAATAGCATATTTGTTATTCTGTTTTTATCTATCTATCTATCTATCTATCTATCTGTCTGTCTGTCTGTCTGTCTGTCTGTCTGTCTGTCTATCATGGTTGTAGATTAAGCACATATGCTGTCAATATGGAATATTTCTTACAGCAAGTTTGATCACTGACAATCATAACTGAAGTAAATTACACATAAATGAAAATTCAGTCTGTTAAGTGGGTCTGTTAATGTGAGAAAACCCACAAGCACAGATTATCTAAATTGTTGGGGGATTCTACGGTTGTTTTGGACCCTCCCAGATTGCAGTACAGTGTAAAAAGTGAAAAGCACTCCAGTAAACTTATGCTCTCTTAATGTCTTCCTTCTGCATGCATGTGCTATGATTCTGGGACACAACTTGCTTTGGGAGGTTGATTTATGTATAGGCCATGTAAAAGGATGGGATGGGTCAACCCTGAACTGCTTTGGCTCTAGAATCAGAGCACCACCCTGCTTACAGCTAAGACACACTGCCATTTTAATGAGATCCATCACTCATTTAATTTATTTCAAAGCAACAATTATGGGGATGGATGGAATGTCCCCTCATTCAAATGAATGTCCCAGCACTGCTTGGTTTATTAATTTGTTTATAAGCAACTTGCGGATACAAGTCTAAAGCAGTTTGAGTGGTTTTGTTTTAGGCTACATATCTATAGCAGTCACTGATACCAGTGACAGTAATGAATTATGCCCCCATTTAATGAAACTAACATGTGTAATGCTAATGGATGGAATAGTGTTTGTTAGGACATATTCATTTTTGTTGTTTATTTTTTCTTTTGAACAGGCGTGGTGTTTCACTACAGGTCCAGGGTCAGCAGATACACCCTGAACTATGCTGAAGCTGTTCAAACCTGCAGCGATGTTGGAGCCACAATTGCTACAGCAGAACAGCTGAGAGCAGCTTATGCGGATGGTTTTGACCAGTGTGATGCTGGCTGGCTAGCAGATCAAACAGTGAGGTAAGAAACAACACACAAAGACACAACACAACACAACACAACACTCACACAAACTGTTCACATACAGTTGATGTCAGAAGTCTACATACACTTAGGTTGAAGTCATTAAACCTCATTTTTTAACCACTCCATAGATTTCATATTAGCAAACTATAGTTTTGGCAAGTCGTTTAGGACATCTACTTTGCGCATGAAATGAGTAATTTTTCCAACAATTGTTTACAAACAGATTGTTTCACTTTTAATTGACTATATCACAATCCCAGTGGGTCAGAAGTTTACATACACTAAGTTAACAGTGCCTTTAAGAAGCTTGGAAAATTCCAGAAATCATGTCAAGCCTTTAGGCAAGTAGCTTCTGATAAGCAAATTGGAGTCAATTGGAGGTGAATTGGATGTATTTTAAGGCCTACCTTTAAACTCAGTGCCTCTTTGCTTGACATCATTTTTGTTGACCTCCACAAGACTGGTTCATTTTTGGGAGCAATTTCCAAATGCCTGAAGGTACCACGTTTATCTGTACAAACAATAGTACGCAAGTATAACACCATGGGACCACGCAGCCATCATATCGCTCAGGAAGGAGATGCATTCTGTCTCCTAGAGATGAACATAGTTTGGTGCGAAAAGTGCAAATCAATCCCAGAACAACAGCAAAGGTCTTTGTGAAGATGCTGGAGGAAACAGGTAGAGAAGTATCTATATACGTACACAGTAAAATGAGTCCTATATCGACATAACCTGAAAGGCTGCTCAACAAGGAAGAAGCCACTGCTCCAAAACCACCATAAAATGCCAGACTACAGTTGGCAAGTGCACATGGGGACTAAGATCTTACTTTTTGGAGAAATGTCCTCTGGTCTGATGAAACAAAAATTGTAACTGTTTGGCCATAATGACCATTGTTATGTTTGGAGGAAAAAGGGTGAGGCTTGCAAGCCGAAGATCACCTTCCAAACCGTGAAGCATGGGGGTGGCAGCATCATGTTGTGGGGGTGCTTTGCTGCAGGAGGGACTGGTGCACTTCACAGAATAGATGGTATCATGAGGAAGGAAAATTATATGGATATATTGAAGCAACATCTCAAGACATCAGCCAGGAAGTTAAAGCTCGGTCGCAAATGGGTCTTCCAAATGGACAATGACCCCAAGCATATCTCCAAAGTTGTGGCAAAATGACTTAAGGACAACAAAGTCAAGGTATTGGAGTGGCCATCACAAAGCCCTGACCTCAGTCCAATAGAAAATTTGTGGGCAGAACTGAAAAAGCATGTGCTAGCAAGGAGGCCTACAAACCTGACTCAGTTACACCAGTTCTGTCTGGAGGAATGGGCCAAAATTCCAGCAACTTATTGTGAGAAGCTTGTGGAAGGCTACCCAAAACATTTGACCCAAGTTAAACAATTTAAAGACAATGCTACCAAATACTAACAAAGTGTATGTAAACTTCTGACCCACTGGGAATGTGATGAAAGAAATAAAAGCTGAAATAAATCATTCTCTCTACTATTATTCTGACATTTCACATTCTTAAAATAAAGTATTGATCCTAACTGACCTAAGACACTCAATGTTTTCTATGATTAAATATCAGGAATTGTGAAAAACTGAGTTTAAATGTATTGGCTAAGATGTATGTAAACTTATGACTTCAGCTTTACACAAACTGAAGCAGTAATGCTTCCATTTCTCCTTCTAGCAAAATCTGTCCATAATAAATGGACCAATAGGTGTCATAAAAGTAGTCCATGTGATTTGTACTTCATATCCCAAGTCTTCTTAAGGCGTACAATAGGTTTTGGTGAGAACCAGAAATACACGTCATTTTTCAGTGTGTCACTATAAATGAGCTAATGTCATGCATTCATGAACGTACAATGGACATTTAAATGACTTAAATGTAGGGTTGTTTCTTACCAAAACTTATTGTATGCCTTCAGAAGACCTGGAAATTGATGGAAAAGATAAATGCACTGAACTGCTTTTATGATATATTTTTTGGTCCTTTTAAAACTTTAAAGTGAGGCATTATCCACTGTCATTGTATTGAAACGACAGACCAAGATATTAATTAAAACATCTTCCTTTGTGCTCCACATAATACAAAAAGTCATACTGGTTTGGAATGACATGAGGGTGATAAATTATCACAAAATTGTAATTGGTGAACTATTCCTTTAACAATAAGTACAAAATGATACATCAACATGTTGATATAAAAGTAAAATGCAAAAGCTATACAAATAATAATTGTGTATGCTTTTTTAACACTTAAGTCATGAGAAACTTTCATCGTGCGAGGAAAATCTTTCCTTATTACTGTGTTGATTGTGTCTATCTATCTAGATATCCAATCACTAGACCAAGGCCTGGTTGCTTTGGAAATCTGCCTGGAAAGCCTGGTATCAGGTCATATGGCAAACGCTATCCCACAGAGACTTTCGATGTCTACTGCTATGTGGACAAGCTTGATGGTACGCTTCACTAAGTTATTTCTTACAACTTTACGTTTATAAATGCAAAGATATTTTCAACAAACCTTGTTGAAGAGGCCAAAAATGATGTGGTATTATAAAAACATTTTTATAAGCAGCAGTTAATCTGTTGTATTTGCTCTATGTTGACACATTTAATGTGGTTTCAGACTGCGGTCATGACCAAATATGCATATCAGCCATATTGACCATGAACTGTGGTATTAAGCGTTGAAGGGGAAGCTTTCAAACTTTTGCTGCCACGGAAGAGAAGTTTAAGCTCTGCTATTTATTAGCAAATCTGTATTTTATTTCAATGTGAATTTGTGCCATTTGGTCTTTAATGCTTTTTTGACTTAAGTACCTATATTCCTCTAAAATGCTGTTTAGAATGTTTCAATTTTACCTGTATTTAAAATCTCTGTGAAGGGCCTTGATGAGCACAGTTCGATTTGGTGTTTTGATGTATTTCCTCCTGTAGTAGGAAGTGGACATGTCGAATGACTCATCCCATTTTACAAAGTAGCCAATAGGTTTTATTTAACAGCTACACACATATTTCACCATGCTGCTCTCAATACCAGCCAGCTTTTCCAAAGACTTGAGAAATGAACAATGATCTAACTGATAACATTAATCTATAAACAGCCCACAAATGCACACAGCACATCGCTGTCCTTGCTATGGTTTACGATGAGGCTGGAGCTGTTGTGCAAGTCCAGTGCAGATGAATGAGAAACAAGAGAGTAAAAGATAATATTTCCATCATGTTTTGAATCACAATACACTAAGCATAAATAATAAAGAACACTTACATGAGCTGTACATCCCAAGAAACCTCCGGCTACACAAAAAATATATATAAATAAACTCCAGCAACTTTCCTCGCATCTTGCTCCCGCGTTGACACATCCCATTCAGAAGTTATCATCCCTATGCCCTATTCCCTTCGAAGGGAATAGATGATTCTTTTTGGAAAATATGTTTGGAACAACCCTACAGCATGGATTGTGCTCCCTACGAAACTGCCCTGCAAAGACATGATCAGCATCAGTTAAAACAGACAGAAACTTTCTAGAAAGCATTGTTTCTCAACCTTTATGCGACATCATGAATGTTCCTGAGTATTTTTAGCCAGAACAGATGGACTGCAGATTTTAAATGCTTTCATCTTCTGAAAAGTAATTTTGTCAACGTTTACGAGTACACTAGCGTATAGATTATATTTTAACACTTTACAATAAGGTTCCATTCGTTAACATTGGTTAACAACATAAGTTAACATGAACTAACAATCAACAATACTTTTATTGCATTTATTAATCTTAGGTAATGTCAATTTCAACATATACTATTGCATTTTTAAAATCAAACGTTGTATTACAGTAACATTAGTTAACATTAGTTAATGCACTATGAACTAACATGTACTAACAATGAACAATTGTATTTTTATTAACTAACATTACCAAAGATTAATAAATGCTGTAAAAAATATATTGTTAATTGTTTGTTCATGATGCATAATGCATTAACTAATGTTAACAAATGGAACCTTACTGTAAAGTGTTACCGATGATATTAATGTCATGTTTATGGCTGTTTTTGCTCATGTCTTTTATTTTGAAGTTTGGTTCCTGTTTCTTGTCTGTCGTGTGATAAACTGGTTGTGTCATGTGACCCTCTTGTTTCATGTGTTTTGTTCTTATTGGTTCTTGGTTAATTCATCTTATCAGCTCATTATCAGTTCTGTATTTTCATTGGTTGTCTTGTTATGATGTTCTCCCTAGTCTGTGTATTTAAAGTCCTCATGCTCACTTTCCCTTTATCAGATATTGTGGTTGTTTAATGTTCTGTAGTGCTTGTTGATGGTCTTGTTCCATGTTCTTGTTTTTGTTTCATGGTTTATTCAAGGTGTAGTGTAGTATAGTGTAGTGTTTGTTCCTGCCTTTTTGTTCCACTGTTTATTGGACAATAAACTGCACTTGGGTTCCTACTTTACATCATCGGCCTCGTCTCTTCTGCTCCTGTTCCTGCTTGCTTGTGCCTCGACATTACAATTAAAGCTAATAGATATGGCTTAAAAGCAGCAAAAGTTCCTTTCAATTACTAATCATGAGAAAAGGTTTTGCAATATATACACAATTCCCATTGAGCCAACACAATCATTTAAACAGCAAACACCATTTCTCAAAAAGCCAAATATTTATTAGTTATTTGTAGAATATCTTGTCAGGGGACTTACTGTAATCATAGTATTTTCAATCTGTGCCACGACAGTATGGCATAAATACAGCTAACTTCAGAAACAGCTGGCAAATGGATTTCTGAAATTAAAACCCTTTTCTATGTTGTGGTGTTTAATATGTCTCATTCCCTCATGAAAGAAGATTTGGGATGTCTTTACAGTTTTACTGTTGTAAATTACTCAGACGTAAGGAAAACCTCAGCACTAGTTTTTGACAGCAACACCCAGGGCTGGGCAAAAAACAAATCCTTAATTTTTATTTTTATTTTAGATTCACCACGTTTGCTGATGTAAAACTTTTTCTTTTTTTTTTTTTTTTTTTTTTCTGAAAAACGGTTTAATGAATATGCAGTCATCATATTATTTACGTTTTTTTTTTCAGGAACTCCTCTACCCACATCTAAAATCTGGCTTTTGAACATTAGTGTTCTTTTTATGACAAACTCAAAATGTAGCACATTTCTGATACAATAATATTTAATGTGTCTTTTGTGTTTTTGCTTTAGGTAATGTTTACTTTGCCCCCACAATGCGTAAGATGACCTTTGATGAGGCCAAAGCTGAGTGTGAAAGCAGGAATGCAGTGTTGGCATCACCCGGTCAACTCCACACTGCCTGGAGAATGGGCCTGGACCAATGCGATTATGGATGGCTTTCTGATGGCAGTGCACGCCACCCTGTCTCAATACCTAGGATTCAGTGTGGTGGTGGTCTGCTGGGTGTCCGCACCATGTATCGCTACCGAAACCAAACAGGCTTCCCGGATTCCAATACGAAGCTAGGAGCATACTGTTTCAAAGGTAAAAACTATACACTGTACTTATGATTTGTTTATGGTGCTATAAAATAATAACTGAGTGGTTGGGAGAATAGGACAGTGGTCATTTTGTCAGCTCCTTGGCACATTGAAGTCATTTCTCTCAGCATGTGCATTATCAAGCCCCCACCCCATGACACACAGTAACATTCCCTGCATTACTGTGATTTATAAGAGCAGTAAATAAAAGCAGAATATTTGTTAGAGTGCACCTCTACACACAGTTGTGTTATTTGTAACAACATTTTTACCACCTTTTGTTAATTGAAGTTCTTTTAAGTTGAGACACAGAGTATGGAAAAGTTTACATGAGAGTAGCTCATTCTCTAGTGATTCACTGACCTCACTCTGCTACATTCTGGGTTGCCGCCTATTTCCACAGAAACCAGACTGTGCTTGGTTAACAAGAGGGTTTAAACACTCTGAGTTCACTTATGCCACTGTAGTGTTTCATGACTAAAAGTCCATTTTATAAAATGACAGATTCTTGTCAGACTTTGCTTTGTGGTGTTGTAGGTACTTGCACTTCAAAAAGACTGAGAAAACTGTGAAAATTCCCATCATCTTAGATGATCTCATCATAATAATATTATGCAACCAGGCAGCCCTGTTGAAAAGATGCAGCACACACTGTGCTTGTGTCCCCTGCCAAACATCTTAACGAACTTAACTTGCAAAACTTCCTTGGTCAACCAGCTTCACCAAAGAGATAATGCCTGCTGACCAGCTTCTTTTTTTAATTTTTAATTTTTTAAATTTATTTATATTTTATCCCCTTTTCTCCCAATTTGGAACGCCCAATTTCCACTACTTAGTAGGTCCTCGTGGTGGCGCGGTTACTCACCTCAATCCAGGTGGCGGAGGACAAGTCTCAGTTGCCTCCGCTTCTGAGACCGTCAATCCGCGCATCTTATCACATGGCTCATCATGCATGACACTGCGGAGACTCCGCATGTGGAAGCTCATGCTACTCTCCGCGATCCACGCACAATTACCACATGCCCCATTGAGAGCGAGAACCACTAATCATGACCATGAAGAGGTTACCCCATGTGACTCTACCCTCCCTAGCAACCGAGCCAATTTGGTTGCTTAGGAGACCTGGCTGGAGTCACTCAGCATGCCCTGGATTCGAACTCGCGACTCCAGGGGTGGTAGTCAGCGTCAATACTCGCTGAGCTACCCAGGCCCCACTGACCAGCTTCTTTAAGTTTTGCTGGTCCACCAGATAACATTTTCATAAATAACGCACATTTGCAGCAACTCAGATGCACTGTATATAGCAGGTCTATAGCAATCAATAAACATAAAAAAGTTCTTTTTTTGTCTCTGATGCTGTCAGACTCCCCTCTTCCTGTCATTCACACCAGCGCTTATCTGAACAGACATGTAGATAAAAGAGAGGGCTACTACCAGAGCTCCAAAATCAGTGGGTCTGGCTAACCCCTGACCTGGGGGGTTTATCTTTTCAACTGAGGCTAATTTAGATGACCTACTCCCTACCAGGCAGGGCACTCACCCAGAATGGCAGCGATAAGTAATGGACCTGGGGTTCACCCTAAACTGGACACTGTGACCTCTCTGTTTATTTGGCCTGTTTCAGCTCTGTCAGTCCTCTCTGATCCATGTGGCATTGAGTGCTGTTCAAGTGTCTCCTCTTACGTGAAGAGTTCGTTCTCACATATGTCTGCCCTGGAACAACTACAAATGTGAGATACAGTGACAGATCGACATAAAATCACATCTAAACTTTATTTATTCATGTAGTTATTTATTTTAAATTTTTTGTACCCTGAATGCATACAGAAGTTTGGCATATGTAACGCATCCCAGTGAATATTTTTTTTTTCTAATTAAAGCAAAACAATGGTTTACAAAAAAAAAAAAAAAAAAAAAAAAAAGGAAAATAAGACATTTACACATTCTAACATCCCATGAACAGTTAGACAACGCATCATATGGATGAGGGGCATTTTTTGAAAAGGAAAAAGTACCTCATGGCTGACATCAGACAAATCTGAATAAAGAGGATCTGTAGATAATGCAAAAAAGCTGTGGTCTTGGCTGTTGGCCTGTTGTATTGAAGAAACGTTTGAAGATGTGGCTTTGCTGTGTGTGTGTGTGTGTGTGTGTGTGTGGTGGGTGGGTTGGGTGGTTTACGAGGACAATGTTTTAGGTTACAAACTGGTAATTACATATTAGAAACTCTCTTACTTACGAGGCATCATGGGTTTATTTGAATGCAATGATATTTTCCCATATCAAATACTGTATTTCTTGTTGGTCACAAGCAAACGAGAACATTTTAAAGCCCATTATATCACTTTATAAACAGGCTATAAAAGTATTAGATAGGAGATCTTTGCTGTACCATCATTGCAGTATATTAAGTAAATACAGGTTATTGAGGTTTGAAAATTTAATTGTTTATTCAAATGTTAGGTTTGTTTTTAAAATAGTTCATAACATTGCTCCTCCCCCTTTTAAAAGATTTGTACATCTTTGCTCAGAACAGATGACAAGGGTTTGTAGATCTATTGCAGAATTCCTAAAAGAAATTCTGCATTTGAACAATCTGCCTTTTCATACAAGGCAATTAAAGAATGGAATAAACTACCCGATGATCTTAAAATTTGTGTAGATTTTTATACATTCTCCAGAAATGTTAAAAATGGCCTTTTAGGACTTCAAAATTGTCATCATTAATTTTGTACGATGTTAGTATTTTACTGTTAATGTATATGTGTGTATGTATGTACATATATTTGCATGTTTTTTATTTATAGTATTTTATTTACCTGCCCAGGGACTGCAGATGGAAATTAGCTAGTAGCTAAATCTGGTGCAAAGCATCTCTTCTCTTGTGAGATTAATGTTTTTTTGTGCATGGTCCCTGACAAATAAATGAATAAAATAAAAATAAAATAAAATTATGCTATACAGTTGAAGTCAGAAGTTTACATACACTTAGGCTGAAGTCATTAAAACCACTCCACAGATTTCATATTAGCAAACTATAGTTTTGGCAAGTCGTATAGGACATCTACTTTGTGCATGATGTGAGAAATGTTTCCAACAATTGTTTACAGACAGATTGTTTCACTTTTAATTGACTATATCACAATTCCAGTGGGTCAGAAGTTTACATAAGTTAAGTTTACTGTGCCTTGGAAAATTCCTGAAAATTATGTCATGTCTTTAGGCAATTAGCCAATTCGCATCTGATAGGCTAATTGTCTAATTGGAGTCAATTTGTGGTGGATGTATTTTAAGGCCTACCTTCAAGCTCAGTGCCTCTGCTTGACATCATGATAAAATCAAAAGAAATCAGCCAAGACCTCAGAAAAAAAAACTGTGGACCTCCACAAGTCTGGTTCATCCTTTGGAGCAATTTCCAAATTCCTGAAAGTACCACGTTCATCTTTACAAACAATAGTACGCAAGTATAAACACCATGGGACCACGAAGCCATGATACCGCTCAGAAAGGAGATGCATTCTGTCTCCTAGAGATTAACGTAGTTTGGTGCGAAAAGTGCAAATCGTTCCCAGAACAACAGCAAAGGACCTTGTGAAGATGCTGGAGGAAACAGGTAGACAAGAATCTATATCCACAGTAAAACAAGTCCTATATTAACTGCTCGGCAAGGAAGAAGCCACGGCTCTAAAACCACCATATAAAAGTCAGACTACAGTTTGCAAGTGCACATGGGGACAAAGACCTTACTTTTTGGAGAAATGTCCTCTGGTCTGATGAAACAAAAATCGAACTGTTTGGCCATAACAACCATCGTTATGTTTGGAGGAAAAAGGGTGAGGCTTGCAAGCCGAAGAACACCATCCCAACTGTGAAGCATGGGGGAGGCAGCATTATGTTGTGGGGGGTGCTTTGCTGCAGGAGGGACTGGTGCATTTCACAAAAAAGATAGCATCATGAGGAAGGAAAATTATGTGGATATACTGAAGCAACATCTCAAGACATCAGCCAGGAAGTTAAAGCATGGTCACAAATGGGTCTTCC
The DNA here is from genome assembly GCF_019703515.2 of Myxocyprinus asiaticus. Lineage (NCBI taxonomy): Eukaryota > Metazoa > Chordata > Actinopteri > Cypriniformes > Catostomidae > Myxocyprinus > Myxocyprinus asiaticus. The sequence continues at coordinate 39,806,367 of NC_059346.1, forward strand.
AAATGGACAATGACCCCAAGCATACCTCCAAAGCTGTGGCAAAATGGCTTAAGGACAACAAACTCAAGGTACTGGAGTGGCCATCACAAAGCCCTGACCTTAATCCGATAGAACATTTGAGGGCAGAACTGAAAAAGCATGTGCTAGCAAGGAGACCTACAAACCTGACTTAGTTACACCAGTTCTGTCTGGAGGAATGGGCCAAAATTCCAGCAACTTATAGTGAGAAGCTTGTGGAAGGCTACCCAAAATGTTTGGCCCAAGTTAAACAATTTAAAGGCAATGCTACCAAATACTAACAAAGTGTATGTAAACTTCTGACCCACTGGGAATGTGATGAAATAAATAAAAGCTGAAATAAATCATTCTCTCTACTATTATTCTGACATTTCACATTCTTAAAATAAAGTAGTGATCCTTACTTACATAAGACAGGGAATGTTTTCTACGATTAAATGTCAGGAATTGTGAAAAATGAGTTTAAATGTATTTGACTAAGGTGTATGTAAACTTCTGACTTCAACTGTAAATGTGGTTTATGAGGACATTTCTAACGTCCCCATAATTCAAATAGCTTAAAAAAAAACATACTAAACAACGTTTTTTTGAAAATGTAAAATGCAGAAAGTTTTTTGTGAGGGTTAGGTTTAGGGGTAGGGTTAGGGTAAATCATTATGTCTATGGAGAGTCCTCATAAGGATAGCCGCACCAACATGTGTGTGTGTGTGTGTGTGTGTGTGAACACAAAGGCTAATTGGGAGGGCTAAACAGTCAGTAAGCCATGTAAGCTGTTTATACGAATGCAGTTTAATTAGCAAAATAATGGTAAGGTTGTAATAACCATTCTGACATCATTTGTATAAAATATATCCACAATAAAATGAAGCTGAATAGCTTGAGGTCATACAAATGAGTAAGGGTGTTTTCAAACTTGGGTCCTCTTTAAAAGAACTAAAGTGGACTGAGTGAAAAAGCACCCAGTTCTGTTTGCATTCACACTATTTGTGACCTTGAAAGTGGGCTCAGATCTCTTTTTGGTCCACTTGACCCGTTACGGGGTCTCAGTAAATTTTGCATCCACACTGTGTTGTTTTTGTGGAACCCAGACCACCTTTTAAAAGACATAATTGATGATAATTATTATTATTATTATGGCTATATTAAATGTTAAGAGTACAATTAGTTCTACATATTAATTTATGAGATTATTAAGCATGTTTAATGTTTAAATATTTGCATTAGTACAGGTGTCTTTGTTCAATAAAACATATTTTATTGATCTAGATTAAAAAAAGAACTGCATTACATAGTCTAAATTCTATATAACATATTGTTTTTTATAAATTCAAAGGGGAAAGCAATGCATTAAACTGAATGCATAGCATTTTTTATATTAATAATACTGTATTTAGAGGTGAAATTCAATCATGGATTATGATAGATTAGTCATATTACCAACAAAAATTACAACTGATCATGGTTTTATCAGTGTGTACAGCCTCGGGCAACATCCCTTCATTGAAGACAGTAGTAATATATTCCTATTGCAATCTCTTAACTGTCACGCTATATTCCAATGCGGTCCGGTTAAACCCTCGAGTCTTCATTTGCACAGAACACTGAAGAAAGATTTTTTTGTTTTTTTGTGTGGAGTTTAAATAGTTTTCATCAGCAACTCTGTCATCTCCATAGAAACAGAACAAGCGGCTCATCACGTCTCTGCGCGTCGTCATTACTGGAGTACGGTAACTTGACAGGGCCAAACTTGTTTGGTATTACGAGAAAGGGAAAATCAAGTGAGCCTGGAGCACTTTGTGTTTTCAATGCACGTTATTAGCGAACCGAACCGCAGGCTGCAAGCAAGCCGTACTCAGACCACCTCCCGAGATGGTCTCGGTTCGGTTCACTCTAAATCTGAGATTGTTTGGAGTGTTCACATATGGGCAAACAATCCCGCAAACCGTGCTCAGACCCCTGAAACGAAGTGTGAAAACACCCTTAATCTGATGTGCCATTCAAAGATAACATTTACATATTTAAATCCAGACAATGCATTCAATGAAATATTCAAAGAGCAGCCTGTATCTACCATAGTAAGCTTGAAAAAATGACAAAAATCTTTAGAAGTCAACAATTTGAAAAGCTTAAAAGGAATATTCCGGGTTCGATACAAGTTCAGTCGACAGCATTTGTGGCATAATGTTGATTACAAAAAATAATGTGACTTGTCTGTCCTTTACCTAAAAAAAAAGTAAAATCAGTGTTACAGTGAGGCACTTACAATAGTGAATGGGGGCAATTTTGTAGAAGGTTTAAAGGCATAAATGTGAAGCTTATGATTTTATAAAAGCACTTACATTAATTCTTCAGTTAAAACTTGTGTATTATTTGAGCTGTAGTCGTTTAAATCATCATTTTAGGGTTTTAGAGTTTGTCGACATTACATCGTCATGGCAACTAAGTTGTAAAAGTGGCTATAGCTTTCCACAGAAAAGGTTAGAAAGCAATTTTATTAGACTAAAATCATGTTAACAAGAATAATGTCTATGTCTTGTGGCTATACTTTTAAAACAGTGAGTATTTTAACATTTACGGATTGGCCCCATTCACTTCCATTGTAAGTGCCTCACTGTAACCTCACTGATTTTTGCTTTTTATTGTAGCAATCAACATTATGCCACAAATGCTGTTAATTGAGCTTAACTTGTATTGAACCCAGAATATTCCTTTAAAGGAACAGTTCATCCAAAAATGATTACTCCCTCATCATTTACTTGCCCTCATGTCATCTCAAACTCAAAAGACTTTCTTGCTCCGTGGAGCACAAACGAAGATATTTTGATGGAGATGTGATGTGAATAGATCCATACAATGCAAGTAAATGGTGACCAAACTTTCAAGCTCCAAAAGAACATAATGGCAGCATAAAGGTAATCCATAAGACTCCAGTGTTTTAATCCAACCCGATCTCATGAAAATTCGTACTTATTTCACGAGTTGGCTATTTCGTATGATTATATACGATTTTGTTCTTATAAGTTAGTATGATTTCATTACATACAAATGCCCGGATATTTAATGCAGAAGTAAGCGCAATTTCCGCGCATGAGCCGTTAAGGACATGCTTATTAATATTATGCCCTTACCCAAACCCCTTATCTAAACCTAACCGATTAGTAGAGTGTGTAAACATGATAGGAAGCTGTGTGTGACAGAAGCAAGTAATTGTCACGTATTATATGGAAACGATGTCTAGCGACGTCATTGGCTGTCATGAAAGTCGTACGAATTCATATGAGTGCAGTCTGCATGCGCAGAGCACTAGATGGCGCTATGCAGTGTAATCGAGCTTGAAATCATGATTGCCAAGGAGACTGGTGATGTCAAGATAAATAGTGAAAAAGGAGTCATATATACTGTATCTTTTTTTGACTGACAGTGCAAGCTGCCATAAAAGATGCCCCTAGCAAATATTCATCTGGAGTTCCTGTTTACATAGTCTTAGATATACACATATCTAATTAATGATTATAGATACCAAAGTTGTCCATTAAGCCAGTATATATATCATTTTTTTGAAACTGCTAAAATTTGACACTAAATGTACGTATTTTTTGGGTCAAAATGCCTTTATTTCCATCTTAGGAAAGAAAAGAAAACAATATGTAACAATATAATGCTTTATTAACATTTACCAAACAAAGCCTTCCACAGAATAAAGGAAGAAATGCACTAAAACAGCACCAATTCAAGTAACATTAAACATTTCCCAAAATCTAAGTGGGAGTTTGACTAATTGAAAGAACTAGTTTCCCCATTGGTTGCATATTTCATTGTAATGCACATTAAATCTCTTAAACTCTCATCCTCCCCAATATTAATCTGCCAGTAGACTGTAGCTATCCACTTTGTTACAGCAATCGTGAAGCTGCGTTCAAGATTCGCGTCAGAGCACCGCTTTTAACTTACCATGAAAAGCGCTTGTAGACAAAAACGTCTCATTCAGCGTTTTGGTGATAGTTCAGATTTGGTGGGCTTCTGTGGTAATTAAAATGCGCCTTACATTGGCTGAACAATACTTGATTTCTATTTCAAGTCCAATCTGGGCTTGTTTTGTACATCAGATAGCATTTATCATTTTATCACTAGCTGTGTCTCGTTTAGAAGGCTGCATGCTAGCTAAGACGCATCCTTTGAAGGCAGCGGTATACCAATCGTCCTCCTTTAAACAAGCTTCATTTAAACGAGGCGGCCTTTGTAGGACAAACAGAAACAGAACCTATCATGGTTGCTATGACAGCATGCCACTCTTTAACAAGCATGAGCACTTTGAGTGAGAAGGGAACAAAGTCCGATTGGAAGTGAATGTATGAGAGAAATTTTAGAAGAGTTATTATGATGTAGAGAGAAAAGAAAATAGATTACTATAATTATATGTATTATATACTCTGCACCTGTCTACTGAGATACTTCAACTTGGGAATTAACATTACTTGCATTTGAACATCATATTTATGGGCAAATTGGCGTAATTTTTTTTAGACAAATGATGTTAATTTCCATTGAAGCAAAGAATTGTGGGTTGTGAGTGCCCACGAAGGATACACCTCATGCATCCTCCGAATTCCCCTGAAAGAAGGTCGCATTCGAAGGCTGCATTCGGAGTGTCCTGGTTACCGCCCATAGAATGTCTATGGGACTACCGTGTAATGCCACATAATAAAACTTGTAGGCTGGTAGAAGGGCTCTGGCGCTGTCTATTTGTGGCATGTGTGTCAGTGTAATGACTCCGGGAGGCGGGCAGACACATTACAAAGATTTCGCTCTATATATATATATATATAAACTCATCAAAAAAAGAAATCCTCTCAATTTCAACTGCTTTTATTTTCAGCAAACTTAACGTGTAAATATTTGTATGAACATAAAAAGATTCAACAACTAAGACATAAACTGAAAAGACATGTGAATAACAGAAATGGAATAATGTGTCCCTGAACAGGGGGGGGGGGGGTCAAAATCAAAAGTAACAGTCAGTATCTGGTGTGGCCACCAGCTGCATTAAGTACTGCAGTGCATCTTCTCCTCATGGACTGCACCAGATTTGCCAGTTCTTGCTGTGAGATGTTACCCCACTCCTCCACCAAGGCACTTGCAAGTTCCCGGACATTTATGGGGGGAATGGCCCTAGCCCTCACCCTCCGATCCAACAGGTCCCAGACGTGCTCAGTGGGATTGAAATCCAGGCTCTTTGCTGGACATGGCAGAACACTGTCATTCCTGTCTTGCAGGAAATCATGCACAGAACTAGCAGTATGGCTGGTGGCATTGTCATGCTGGAGGGTCATGTCAGGATGAGCCTGCAGGAAGGGTACCACATGAGGGAGGAGGATGTCTTCCCTGTAACGCGCAACGTTGAGATTGCCTGCAGTGTCAACAAGCTCAGTCCAATGGTGCTGTGACACACCGCCCCAGACCATGACAGACCCTCCACCTCCAAATCGATTCCGCTCCACAGTACAGACCTCAGTGTAACACTCATTCCTTCAACGATAAACGCGAGTCTGACCATCACCCCTGGTGAGACAAAACCATGACTCGTCAGTGAAGAGCACTTTTTGCCAGTCCTGTCTAGTCTAGCGAAGGTGGGTTTGTGCCCATAGGCAACGTTGTTGCCGGTGATGTCTGGTAAGGACCTGCCTTACAACAGGGCTACAAGCCCTCAGTCCATCCTCTCTCAGCCTACTGCAGACAGTCTCAACACTGATGGAAGGATTGTGCATTTCTGGTGTAACTCGGGCTGTTGTTGTTGCCATCCTGTATCTGTCCCGCAGGTGTGATATTCGGATGTCCCGATCCTGTGCAGGTGTTGTTACACGTGGTCTGCCACTGTGAGGACAATCAGCTGTCCTTCCTGTCTCCCTGTAGCGCTGTATTAGGCGTCTCGCAGTACGGACATTGCAATTGATTGCCCTGGCCACATCTGCAGTCCTCGTGTCTCCATGCAGCATCCCTAAGGCACGTTCACACAGATGAGCAGGGACCCAGGGCATCTTTCTTTTGGTGTATTTCAGAGTCAGTAGAAAGGTCTCTTTAGTGTCCTAAGTTTTTATAACTGTGACCTTAATTGCCTACCGGCTGTTAGTGTCTTAACGACCGTTCCACAGGTGCATGTTCATTCATTGTTTATGGTTCATTGAATAAGCATGGAATATTTGGAATGGAATGGAAGCATGTAATATCTGTAAAGTTATTTGGATTTTTACAAAATTATCTTTAAAATACAGTGTCCTGAAAAAGGGACATTTCTTTTTTTGCTGAGTTTATATACAGTACTGTGCAAAAGTCTTAGGCACATAAGATGTTTCACAAAAGCATTTGTCTTAAGATGGTTATTTATATGTTCAGCTTTAGTGTGTCAATAGGAAATATAAAAGTTAGACTCCCAAACATTACTTTTGCAAATAGAAAAATTAGAATAGAAGAACAGGGAGCCCTGCAACAGATGTCATGGCCCCCACAAAGCCCCCCACTGAACATCGTGTCAGTCTGAGATTACATAAAGCAACTTTATGACAGAAGCAACTGAGACAGCCTAAATAGATAGAAGAACTGTGGAGAATTCTCCAAGAAGCTTGGAACATCCTATCTGCCAACAACCAAGAAAAACTGTGTCCAGGTGTACCTAGGAGAATTGGTGCTGTTTTAAAGGCAAAGGTTGTCACACAGAATATTGATTTAGCTTTTTTATGTTTACTGGACTTTGTATGACATAAAATGATAAATGAAAACTATTTACGTCATAAGACCACTATGCAACATTTTTCACAAGTGCCTAAAACTTTTGCACTGTACTATATATATATATATATATATATATATATATATATATATATATATATATATATATATATATTATTTTGCATTATGATGTGTATATTGGATTTAATTCACTGCAACCTACTTATTTTAGAGCAGGATATCTGTAATACAAAATTTGGGGGAAATACTGTCACAAATTTTGTCTACAAATATTGACAGAATATTTATATTTTTTCTTTTAGGTTATAAGCTTTTATTCAACCAGTCCTCTTGGGTGGATGTCACAATCAAGGATGGTACCACTACGGAGCCCAACACCACATTCTCCACCACAGAGGTCACCACCACAGGCCAGACTCAATTTCCTGATTCCAGCCTCTCTCAAGTGCCTGGAGTGTCTCAGGCTACCTCCGATGATGACCAGCCCTTAACAAATACTTTTGAAAGCCAGGCACCAACGGATGCCCCTTTTATGTTTTCTACAAGCATGGCACCACCACGAACAAGCCATGTCTCTGACAGTCTAAAATCCGTCCACACGTCATATGCAGCAGTGGTCAGTGTGAAATCTGAGGAAAGTGTTCCAACAACAAAACTTCCAGAGTTTGATATTAGTGATTTTGGCACTGAGGAGGCTGACGAGGGAGCAAAAGTTCGTGGAGATGTAGTCCATGGAGAACCTACTACTTCAGTCCCCACTGCCACAGAGGAACCAACTGAGGAAACAGAGGATAAGAGCATCATTGAAGTGGGCACCATTCTACCTGATGTCCTTCTCTTAGCCTCTCCAAGCACAGAACCCATGTTTGCAGTAGGGAAAACAGAGGAAGCTATCCTGGTGGGGGTTACAACAGACAGAGTTTCTGACCTTGATGACACTGTAGTCTTCTCTGCTGTAGAACCAGTGGTGACCAGTATCACTCCAGACTCAAGACTCCAGACAGTAAAAGTGTCAAAGCCCAATACAGAACAGACTATGGGAATGACAGAACCAGTAACATTAGTGAACATTGATGAATCATCCTCCCTTAGCAAATCCATCACTGAAACTGATGATGATAAAGTCCCATTCCAGATTCAGACTCACACAGCTAGTGAGACCAATACTGGTAAAAATGAAACTGAATCACCTACTTTCACACACTCATCATTCACAATAGCAACAAAGGCTACTTTTCTTGAGAGTGCTAAGTCTACTGTGTTCTCTGAGTATGAAGATGAGATTAGCACTGAGGGTGTTGTTATGGCAGAACCTCCACTTGTGTTCACACACAGTTCAACCAGCCCAGAACCAGAACCTTCAAAGTCCTCCAATGGAGTTACAAGTACTACAATCACTGGCTCTACTATTACATCCACTGTTTCTATGCATCACACACAACCTGGAGAAACATCTTCTACAGGAACCTCCAATCTAACACAAAAAAAGTTACAATCATCCACCAGCTATTCAGAAAGTGGAACAGCTGAATCGACAGACCATGTTACCAAGTCACCAGGTCTGACTAAGCCTTTTTCAAGAACAGTTGCTTCACCATCAGCTTCAGCTTCTTCAGAGACACCCAAGGAGATGCTTACAGAGGGCAAAAACACCACCTCTGATTTTGATGCCAAATATTTCCCATCAGGTATGATTTCCACTGCTTTGAGGTTCACATGTGGTCTGAACAAAGAGACCTTTCAGTCCAATTGCTAGGTAAGGTTAATGAACAGCTGTCGGTTGCAATAAACCCCTTAAGAAAACTCTTAATGGGAATACACCTACAATAATAACAAAGGGGTTTCTTGTAACTGGGCCCAGAAGCACAAAGTAGGGCTGCTACATCATGAACACATTTTGATCCAAATTATAATAGTTGGATTATTTACAGATCTACCTTATGTAAAGGGGTACATATCACATGTAGGGAGCTTTATATGTTTCTCTTCATTAGTGGTTTTCAGTAACAGAATCTACATCTACATCAGATACCTATCAAGGATTCTATCTGATAGACCTATGGTTCAGAAATGTCTCTCTAACAGGACTGTTAAAGGCAAATCATCCTCCATGGTTCCAAAAGTTAGAATGTATCTTTGCAGCACAGAAAGAATATTGTCATGATGGCTGATCACTAAAATTTTGATCCTAGTACTGTATATCATAGTACTGATAACAGTGCTGTCCAAGGTCCTGAAAATGTTGCTCTATACATTGCAAATGTATAGAGAGAAGCATTTTGTCGTACATAACATAGAAATGAATGTTGCTCTTTAATCCCTTTGCAGCTCAGTCAATTCTTAATTATGTGTAAAAAAAAAAACAAATTCATTAAATTACCTGAAAGAGATTCAAAAATCATTTTGTATGATACTTATAACTTTTTAGTTTAAGAATTGTTGTTATACAAACAGTAGTCTTAGAAAACTCTCAAAGTTCTGTGGTGGTTATGAGAGGCACTTATGCAAACTGCATCCGGTTAAAATTTAAAGACTACAATGCATTTGTTGTTCAAAACACACACAAGGGTCCTGAACAGGATGAAGTATGTCTTTTTTCTGTGTACTCTGAAATTAACTACATTTACTTTCCCAATCTGTCTGAAATTGCCCCCATGCTTCAAAAATAGGCTTGTCTACATTATTCACAAATAATTCTTTTGTCAAATATTCAAGACATAACATCTGATAAATCTAGATAGACTGCTCAAAATTATTTTTATTTATATTTGGAATACTTTTAATGGAGACACTTTTAATGGGCCCATTTAAAGTGGTTCTTGACAATGTAGTTAGGACTTGGCTATATGGCTAACAAAATTTGTATCTCAATATTTTTTTTTTTTTTAGAATATGTCATATATATCTCAATATTTATGTATCAGATGAACCATCATTTCATGCAAACTCCATTTATTCTGAAGTACACACAGATTGTTTAATTAAATTGTGGTTTAATAATCACACAAGGCCTAGGTTATTAAAACTTAATGGCCAAATAATAAGTGCATTAACATCTTTGCGATATTAACAATGTTGCATAATTTTATATCATAAGAAAAATCATTGTGACTACATTGTGAATATTCAATATATCATCCAGGCCTAAATGTGATACTGTGAGAATAAAGGATACTTTCTTGCTAAGTGTTGTCATTCAAACTGGTAACTACAGTTGTATTCAAAAGGTCTTAGCACATAAAATGGAAAATCAAAGAAAAATCTGTAATGACGCCAAAAAAACACACACATGTGTCATCCATAAAACTAGTAAAACTCCAAAATGATTTATTCATGCTGGAATTAACTTTTAAGCTCCAGGACTTACACTACACAACAGGTGCAGCATTAGATAGTTAGTGTGATCTAATGGTAGGCTATTTACTTCCATCTGGCATAGATGGTCACATGACAGATGATGTTGAACCATTTCGTTTCTGAGACCTGTTTCTTAGAGCAGTGTTTCCCAACCACTGTGCCGTGGCACACTAGTGTGCCGTGAAAGATTGTCAGGTGTGCCATGGAAATTTATAAAATTCCACAAAATAAATAAATGCATGAAAAAAATAATAATAATTTCAGGGATCCAAACCCCTCACCTTTCTGAGAAATTCGCCGTTTTGAAACCATAATCGGTCACTTTTGTGATTGTGAAGAGCGATGATTAATGTGCAAAAGTGACTACTATTATACGCATTAAGGGTCTTTCACATGACTTGCGTCAGCGCTGCAGAATACATTGAAGTCTATGAAGTGACGCCACTTTACACCAAATTGTTTTTCACACACACGTTTTTGCTTCACCAATAATGTCTTTGAGAGTACTAAGCAACAAGAAATATTTAAAAACTGTCCAAATTTGTGAAGAGACATTGAATGTCTCATAATTTCTTTTAATTAAATATTACCTTATCGTTTACGAATATCAGAGACCCCAATTATTGAACTAATTTAAATTCACCAAGAAAACGTTTAGACTTAAACATAAACGAGTCCTTTTATTACTTTCTGCTATCAAAGCAACTGCAAGCTTTTTTTCTCTCTTCCAAATACGTTTTCAATGTTTATTGTGCACACCACCCACTTTCTTGCGTGGCAAGCTCGTAAAATCGCCCCTCTGTGACGCTTTCTGCAATGCTCATCATGTGGAGGGCAATGCGGCGCTTGACGCTGCCGTTGAACGGAGCGTTGATGCCTCGACTCAACTCGTGTGAAATGCGCTTTACAATGATGAAAGAACATTACTGAAACTCAAAATTATTATTATTTGTCTATTATTGTGGTCTTTTCTGATAAAAGCCATGCTCAGCAGTTTAAATAGGCTACTGTAGGAAAATGATACCATAGATCTGCTTTGTGTTTATAATTCTTACACTGAAGTCAATAGATTTGTAGCCATGCAAGTTTTAATAAAGGAGAAGGTAAGGACGTTATTGAAACTCACTATTATTAAACTATTATTGTTGTCTTTTTGGATGAAAAATAATGCTCAGACTGAAGGAAGACTATAGATCTGCTTTGTTCTTTTAATGCTTAAACACTATAAAGTCTCTTGGTAGATTACGGTCATGAACGACTCAAAATGATTCACTGACTCACTCATAGCACATAAGATGCTCATTTGTTGCCACCTAGTGACATTTCCAGAAGGGGTCACTGAACTAATCAGTGAACAAATTTGTGAAACAGAAGCAAACCTCACCAAAATACTCTTTATTTTGCCACTAATTCTGCACAATTGTAAACTTGAATTAACTTGAATCACTAAAATAGCTGGAATTGGTGCTTTTAGCTTATTCTTTAAAAAAAATTCCCCAGAAAATGTTTTCGTGGACCAGTGATTGTCTTACCTTTTTCGCCCCTCATGAGTTTGCATCCCTGTAATTTGTTGTGACATTGCAAGAACAAATCTACAAATTAGAAAAGAAGCAAATTTGTTGTTTTTTCATTACCCATTCAGCGCTCTTACCACCTGTGACCTCACACAGTGCATCCGGTTAAAATTTAAAGACTACAATGCATTTGTTGTTCAAAACACACACAAGGGTCCTGAACAGGATGAAGTATGTCTTTTTTCTGTGTACTCTGAAATTAACTACATTTACTTTCTCAATCTGTCTGAAATTGCCCCCATGCTTCAAAAATAGGCTTGTCTACATTATTCACAAATAATTCTTTTGTCAAATATTCAAGACATAACATCTGATAAATCTAGACACAGTGTAGCCTACCTCTGTGACTTGTTTTTTTTTTTTTTTTTGCATAGCCGAATTTCATACATTACAAGTAAACACACTACTAAGATGGACAGAAAACATGGACAAATTCTTGAAAAGGAAAAATATTGACGATGGTTAGCCTATGTGGGATAATGGTGTGCCGTATAATTTTTTAGTCGTAAAAAGTGTGCCGTGGCAAAGGTTGGGAAACACTGTCTTAGAGGATGCCCTAACAAATCTGTTCTCTGAGTGCTCTCTGTCAGTGAGTGCAAGTTTGGCTAAATGTAACCTTGGACCCTTACCAGCATAAACATATAGGTCTGTTGGGGCACTGAAGTCTGGACGCTACAGCATGGCTGATGTCGTCTCTACAGCAGAGTCTCCTCTGTGTGGAGACAGCTGAGTTGCCAGAAGCTGGAAGTGAAGGGAGTGTAAATGTGGCTTTCTTCAGTTGGCCATGCCTGTTTGGTTACATTTTTTTTAGGACCAAAGGACAGCAAGGATGTAATAACGAAGCATTACACATTTCATGTAAAAATATTATGAAATAAAGATTAAACTAATAAGTTCAGGCTGGATGTTGGCCAGGATTGCTAAGTGCAGTGAGGTAATGATTTAGGCACAAAAGCACATTTGTGCCTGCATTCAGCCCTCTGCACTGCTCCCCTTTTTTTAGCATACTCCAGCTTGTTAATAAGTGATGGCTATTTTTTTCAGCTGCATTAAATGACGCTGGGAACGTTGGGCTTGGCCATTGCCTTGTGTCTGAAAGCTGGGCCATAAACGGCAAATGAGAAAGAGAGGAGGAGGGGGTTGAGGGGTTCTGTCTATCCAGATTCACGTTGGCTTAACCAGGTGTCTGCATATTTGAACATCTACCCCTGCAGTTCCAACTTCTCAAGTTCTCATCCACTAATCAAGTTCAGCTTGTGTGAAATATCGGTACCTTTCCAATCTCGAAACAGGCATGCTTGTATATCAGCAGTTGTGTATATCAGTAGTATAATTTATATATCTGCAGTTGTGGGGAGTGTTTATCTGAAGGCCAAAGTGTGTAACTTGGTGTTCTGGCCAATTTCCCCCATTGGCCCATATCAATCATGGCCTCCTAATAATCCCCATCCATGAATTGAATCTATCACTCTACTCTCTCCTTTCCACCAATAGCTGGTGTGTGGTGAGCGTACTGAAGCACAATGGCTGCCGTCGCATGGTGGTTGAGGAGAGTCCCCTGTTCTCTATGTAAAGTGCTTTGAGTGTAGAGTCAGAAAAGTGTATATACTGTAAGTGTAAAATTCATTCATTCATTCAATGTTGCTGTAAGGAGATATCTATAGAAACGTTAGATCTGGTGGATCTATAGGGCTTTAGTTTGTTGCAGTATGTCCTGTTTACTGAGGAAGGTAGGAACAGGATGTCTGTCTTTGCTCTGGGCTTTGATGATGCAGTTACTGTCAGGACATTTTGTGGACAGGACCATGGAAAGACCAATTGTATTGTTTGATGATTTCTTTCAGTGTAGTTCTGAGTTCATCAACTTCTAAAAGATAATTTACCACAAACATTTGATATCTCTTTTTGTCTTCATTACCCCAAGGCTCTTAAAGGGATAATTCCATCATTATTTGCTCACCCTCATGTTGTTCCAAACACATATTACTTTTTTCCTCTGTGGAACACAAAAGGAGAAGTTTGTATGTTTTTTCCAGTCACCATTCACTTTCATTGCATCATTTTTTCATACAATAGAAGTAAATAGTGACTGTGGCTGCCTCAGTAAACAACGAATGAAGAACTTTCATTTGTTTTTGACGATAGCTTCACACATTCAGATAAGCAGTTCACTAGTTGGCTGATTGTGCTTATTAAACCACAAAATACTTCGATTTAATTATATAAAAATATAATATGCATATGCTACGCACTTCAAGGTTTATGAATGCTCTCTGTCATCTACACACACACACAGAGCGTGCATGATGATCATGATGCAGCGTATGAGCGGCCGGTTTCACACATTCACTTTGAAGCACGCAACACATGCAGATTCTATATGTATTTCATTAAATCTCAGGTTTTAGTGCTTTTGTTACCACACAAGGACATATCACGATTTTACTTTATTTTTTTGTGCATTCATACATTAATTTTATCCCAAATATGTCAAATTATGTGACATTCCACATGTTATTGCTAATCACTTTTTATGACTGGATTCCACGAATCCACATCGCATAAATCATACGATCCATACACTGCAACTCCAAATTTTTAGCACTGCCACAACTTAGGCAGAGGCTAAGATTAATCGTAAATGCATTTAATCGACCATCTGTGAACATGTAAACTAAGCGATAAAGACGATTTTGCCCTGCTACAATAGAAATCATTTGCGATCTCTAAAATGTGTCTCAGATGGCAAAATCGTGGTCAGAATTGTACAGTGTGCACCTGGCTTCAGAAAGGAAAGTGCATAAAAACATAATGAATTATTCACATACTACTTTGCTTACTTTACAAAGCATTTTCTTTTTTCAACAGTTACTCAAAATCTGATGCCATTTGAAGAGCCACAGTCACACACTTCAAAGGTGGCAGTCATCCATGAGGTACCTGATGAGTCTGGTCCTACTGTTGGTGAGCCATTTGTTGCAAGTGGGTACTCTGATTTCTTCTCCCCTCTAGCGGTCACCATGTCCCCAACACTGAGCTTCATAAATGGCAAGCATGAGGTGACACTTCAGCCCAAACATGATCCGTCAGAAGTAAGAGGAGGTACGTTTGGAAGTGAGTCCCTTGCCACACACAACTACACACAAATCGATGAACAAAGGGAAACAATATTTGAATATGATAGTTCATTAGGAGAAGTTGGCAAAACACCACATGAATACCTGGTGTCAGGATCTTCAGTGGTATCCCCCTTGTTCTCCACCACCCTTAATCCAGACTATGAATTTGGCCAAGGATCAATAGTAGTTGAGTCCACTCCACCATCAACTCCCATGGAAATCAGTAAAGAGGAGACTCTCATAGCAGAAGGAACCATTATGCCAAGCATTTCATCCTCTGCCTCAACTGAAAAACACTCATCTTTAAAAACAGTATACCTAGCTCAGGAACCAACGGTTAAACCATTACAGACCACTTTGGATAATCGTGACAATACTGAGTCGTCTATGGCTCCAAACACATTAGTGCATAACAGAAGCTCAACTGACACAGAGACTACTGACATAATTAGCAAAGAGTTCACAACAAGTTCTTCATTGTGCACTGCAACCAAATCAGACCAGGAACTCACCAAAACATCTTCTGATATGACTAAAACAATCTCAGTGGCTACCACAACAGATGCTGAGATTGACTCTACGCTTGACTCAACATTAACAAGCACAGTGCAAACATCTGGATCATTGAGCATTGAATACTCAACAGGAAGCACAGTCACAAGTCAATATGATATCACATCACACAGCACAACAATCACTGAAAGTGTTACACAGGAAAAAGCTCAGCCTTCCGAGTCCACCGTCACTGATGCATCAGGGACTATGTACTCCTCTACACAAACAGAACATTTAGATAATGCATCTGAAAGCACTGTCACAAGCACAATGACTTTAGAGAAGACAACAGCCAAAGATGTGCTGTCACCATCAAGTTTTACACCAGTTTACCCATCTTCAGAATCTGATGGTTCTGGAGATGAGACCTCTGATATGTTTGGAAAAGATTTTACAACAACAAGCACTTCATTGTCAACCAGAACTACATCAAACGAAGAACTCATCAAAACAATTCTTGCTACAACTAAAACAATCACAATGGCTAGCTCAACAGATGCTGAGATTTTAAAAGATCAGAAAAGTGAAGCACATACCAAAGAACCTGTTTCAACTCTTGACTCTACTGTAACTGCCACAATACATACAAGTCAAGATATTTCATCAGACAGAGAAACTGCCACAGTGAGTGTAAAAGAGGAAAAACTGACATCAGCAAAACCATCTGAATCCACCTTTCAAGATGTGTCAGACACTCTGTTTTCTTCTGCAACAATAGAACATTTAGATGATATATTATCTGAACGCGCTGTAACTAGTACAATGACATCAGAAAAATCAACAGCCAAAGATAAGCTATCACCATCAGGTTTTACATCATTTTTCCCATCTTCAGAATCAGAATCCGGAGATGAGACCTCTGATATGTTTATCAGAGAACTCACAACAAGTTCTTCATTGTTCACCTCTACCTCATCAGATAAAGACCTTACCAAAACAGCATCTCATACAACAGTTACAGTTTCAGTAGCTAGTTCACAAGTTGCAGAGACTTCAAGACATCAGACAACCGAGACAGATAACAAAGAACCTTTTACCACTCTTGACTCCACAGTAACTAGTACAGTCTATACATCTGGATCATTGAGCACTGAGTACTCAGCAAGAAGCCCAGTCACAATTCAAAATTTTACATCACATAGAGCAACAACCATAGAGGGTGTGACGGAGAAAAAAGTAACATCAGAAAAGCCAACCCAGTCTGACATCATTGATGTGTCAGAGCCTCCGTCAGAACATACTGAACATTTAGATGATAAATTATCTGAAAGCACTGCCAGAAGCACAATGACATCAAAGATGACAACAGACAAAGATTTGCTGTCACTGTCTAGTTTTGTATCAGTTTTGCCATTTTCTGAATCTGATGCTTCAGGAGATGAAACCTCCAATATGCTAAGCAAAGAATTCACGGCAACAATTTCATTATTGTTCACCACAACCAAATCAGACCAAGAACTATCCAAAACACCTACAACTAAAACAACCTCAGTGGTTAGCTCAACAGATGCTGAGCTTGTAAAAGATCAGACAAGTGAAACACATAGCAAAGAACCTGTGTCAACTCTTGACTCCACTGTAACTTACACAGTACATACAAATCAAGACCTTACATCAGACAGGGCAACAACCACACTGAGTGTGACAGAGGAAAAACAGACATCTGAAACACCATCTGAATCCACCATTACTGATGTGTCAGAGACTCTGTTCTCTTCTGCGACAACAGAACATTTAGATGACATATCTGAAAGCACTGTCACAATCACAATTACATCAGACAAATCAACAGACAAAGATGTGCTGTCACAGTCAAGTTTTACATCAGTTTTGCCAATTTTAGAATCTGATGGTTCAGGAGATGATACCTCTGGTATGTTTGGCAAAGATTTCACAACAACAAGGTCTCCATTGTTCACAACAACCAAATCAGACCTAGAACTCACCAAAACAGCATCTGATAAAACAGGAACAATATCAGTGCCTAGCTCACCAGTTGCTGAGACTGCAAGACCTCAGACAACTGAGACACATAGCAAAGAACCAGTTACCACTCTTGACTCCACTGTAACTAGCACAGTGCATACATCTGGATTATTGAGCACTGAGTACTCAACTGAAAGCACAGTCACAAGTCAAAATATTATATTAGAGAGCACAACAATCGCACACAGTGTCACAGAGGAAAAAGGGTTATCATCAAAGCCATCCGAATCCACCATCACTGATGCGTCAGACACTCTATTCTACTCTATACAAACAGATCATTTAGATGATAAATTACCTGAAAGCACTGTTACAATGACATCAGAGAGGACAACAGCCAAACATGTGCTGTCACAGGCAAGTTTAACATCAGTTTTGCCATATTCAGAAACGGATGGTTCAGGAGATGAGTCCTCTGATATGATTAACAAAGAGTTTACAACAAGTACTTCATTGTTTACTACAACCAAATCAGACCAAGAACTCACCACAATCTCAGTGGCTAGCTCAAGAGATGCTGAGCTTGTAAAAGATCAGACAAGTGAAGCACATAGCAAAGAACCTGTGTCAACTCTTGACTCCACTTTAACTTACACAGTACATTCAAGTCAAGACCTAACATCAGACAGGTTAAAACCCACAATGAGTGGGACAGAAGAAAAACAGACATCTGCAATACCATTTGAACCCACCATTACTGAGGTGACAGAGACACTAATCTCTTCTGAGATGACAGAACATTTAGATGATAAATTATCTGAAAGCACTGTCACAAGAACAATGACATCAGCCAAATCAACAGACAAAGATGTGCCGTCACCATCAAGTTTTTCATCAGTTTTGCCAACTTTAGATTCTGATGGTTCAGGAGATGAGATCTCTGATGTGTTTGAAAAATATTTCACAACAACATGGACTTCATTGTCAACCAGAACTACATCAAACCAAGAACTCATCAAAGCAATTCTTGATACAACCAAAACAATCACAATGGCTAGCTCAACAGATGCTGAGATTTTTAAAGATCAGACAAGTGAAGCACATACCAAAGAACCCGTTTCAACTCTTGACTCTACTGTAACTACCACAATACATACAAGTCAAGATATTACATCAGACAGAGAAACTGCCACAGTGAGCATAAAAGAGGAAAAACTGACATCAGCAAAACCATCTGAATCCACCCTTCAAGATGTGTCAGATACACTGTTTTCTTCTGCAACAACAGAACATTTAGATGATATATTATCTGAACGCGCTGTAACCAGCACAATGACATCAGAAAAATCAACAGCCAAAGATAAGCTGTCACCATCAGGTTTTACAT
The DNA here is from genome assembly GCF_019703515.2 of Myxocyprinus asiaticus. NCBI lineage: Eukaryota > Metazoa > Chordata > Actinopteri > Cypriniformes > Catostomidae > Myxocyprinus > Myxocyprinus asiaticus. Next base: position 39,825,047 of record NC_059346.1, read on the forward strand.
CAGTTTTCCCATCTTCAGAATCTGATGGTTCCGAAAATGAGACCTCTGAAATGTTTATCAAAGAACTGACAACAAGTTCTTCATTGTTCACCAGTACCACATCAGACAAAGACCTTACCAAAACAGCATTTCATACAACAGCTACAATGTCAGTAGCTAGCTCACAAGTTGCAGAGACTTCAAGACATCAGACAACCAAGACAGATAACAAAGAACCTGTTACCACTCTTGACTCCACAGTAACAAGTACAGTCTATACATCTGGATCACTGAGCACTGAGTACGCAACAAGAAGCCCAGTCACAATTCAAAATTTTACATCACACAGAGCAACAACCACAGAGGGTGTGACGGAGAAAAAAGTAATGTCAGAAAAGCCAACCCAGTCTGACATCATTGATGCGTCAGAGGCTCCGTCTGCACATACTGAACATTTAGATGATAAATTATCTGAAAGCACTGCCAGAAGCACAATGACATCACAGATGACAACAGACAAAGATGTGCTGTCACTGTCTAGTTTTGTATCAGTTTTGCCATTTTCTGGATCTGATGCTTCAGGAGATGAGACCTCCAATATGCTGAGCAAAGGATTCACGACAACAAGTTCCTTATTGTTCGCCACAACCAAATCATACCTAGAACTCACCAAAACAGCATCTGATAAAACAGAAACAATATCAGTGCCTAGCTCACCAGTTGCTGAGACTGCAAGACCTCAGACAACTGAGACACATAGCAAAGAACCAGTTACCACTCTTGACTCCACTGTAACTAGCACAGTGCATACATCTGGATTATTGAGCACTGAGTACTCAACTGGAAGCACAGTCACAAGTCAAGATATTATATTACAGAGCACAACAACAGCACACAGTGTCCCAAAGGAAAAAGGATTATCATCAAAGCCATCCGAATCCACCATCACTGATGCGTCTGACACGCTATTCTACTCTATACAAACAGATCATTTAGATGATAAATTACCTGAAAGCACTGTTACAATGACATCAGAGAGGACAACAGCCAAAGATGTGCTGTCACAGGCAAGTTTAACATCAGTTTTGCCATCCTCAGAAACAGAAGGTTCAGGAGGTGAGTCCTCTGATATGATTAACAAAGAGTTTATAACAAGTTCTTCATTGTTTACTACAACCAAATCAGACCAAGAACTCACCACAATCTCAGTGACAAGCTCAAGAGATGCTGAGCTTGTAAAAGATCAGACAAGTGAAGCACATAGCAAAGAACCTGTGTCAACTCTTGACTCCACAGTAACTTACACAGTACATACAAATCAAGACCTTACATCAGACAGGGCAACAACCACAGTGAGTGTGACAGAGGAAAAACAGACATCTGAAACACCATCTGAATCCACGATTACTGATTTGTCAGAAACTCTGTTCTCTTCTGCGACAACAGAACATTTACATGACATATTATCTGAAAGCACTGTCACAAGCCCAATTACTTCAGACAAATCAACAGACAAAGATGTGCTGTCACCATCAAGTTTTACATCAGTTTTGTCAATTTTAGAATCTGATGGTTCAGGAGATGAGACCTCTGGTTTGTTTGGCAAAGATTTCACAACAACAAGGTCTACATTGTTCACCACAACCAAGTCAGACCTAGAACTCACCAAAACAGCATCTGATAAAACAGGAACAATATCAGTGCCTAGCTCACCAGTTGCTGAGGCTGCAAGACCTCAGACGACTGAGACACATAGCAAAAAACCAGTTACCACTTTTGACTCCACGGTAACTAGCACAGTGCATACATCTGGATTATTGAGCACTGAGTACTCAACTGGAAGCACAGTCACAAGTCAAGATATTATATTACAGAGCACAACAACCGCACACAGTGTCCCAAAGGAAAAAGGATTATCATCAAAGCCATCCGAATCCACCATAACTGATGCGTCCGACACGCTATTCTACTCTATACAAACAGATCATTTAGATGATAAATTACCTGAAAGCACTGTTACAATGTCATCAGAGAGGACAACAGCCAAAGATGTGCTGTCACAGGCAAGTTTAACATCAGTTTTGCCATCCTCAGAAACAGATGGTTCAGGAGGTGAGTCCTCTGATATGATTAACAAAGAGTTTATAACAAGTTCTTCATTGTTTACTACAACCAAATCAGACCAAGAACTCACCACAATCTCAGTGACAAGCTCAAGAGATGCTGAGCTTGTAAAAGATCAGACAAGTGAAGCACATAGCAAAGAACCTGTGTCAACTCTTGACTCCACAGTAACTTACACAGTACATACAAATCAAGACCTTACATCAGACAGGGCAACAACCACAGTGAGTGTGACAGAGGAAAAACAGACATCTGAAACACCATCTGAATCCACGATTACTGATTTGTCAGAAACTCTGTTCTCTTCTGCGACAACAGAACATTTACATGACATATTATCTGAAAGCACTGTCACAAGCCCAATTACTTCAGACAAATCAACAGACAAAGATGTGCTGTCACCATCAAGTTTTACATCAGTTTTGTCAATTTTAGAATCTGATGGTTCAGGAGATGAGACCTCTGGTTTGTTTGGCAAAGATTTCACAACAACAAGGTCTCCATTGTTCACCACAACCAAGTCAGACCTAGAACTCACCAAAACAGCATCTGATAAAACAGGAACAATATCAGTGCCTAGCTCACCAGTTGCTGAGGCTGCAAGACCTCAGACGACTGAGACACATAGCAAAAAACCAGTTACCACTTTTGACTCCACGGTAACTAGCACAGTGCATACATCTGGATTATTGAGCACTGAGTACTCAACTGGAAGCACAGTCACAAGTCAAGATATTATATTACAGAGCACAACAACCGCACACAGTGTCCCAAAGGAAAAAGGATTATCATCAAAGCCATCCGAATCCACCATAACTGATGCGTCCGACACGCTATTCTACTCTATACAAACAGATCATTTAGATGATAAATTACCTGAAAGCACTGTTACAATGTCATCAGAGAGGACAACAGCCAAAGATGTGCTGTCACAGGCAAGTTTAACATCAGTTTTGCCATCCTCAGAAACAGATGGTTCAGGAGGTGAGTCCTCTGATATGATTAACAAAGAGTTTATAACAAGTTCTTCATTGTTTACTACAACCAAATCAGACCAAGAACTCACCACAATCTCAGTGACAAGCTCAAGAGATGCTGAGCTTGTAAAAGATCAGACAAGTGAAGCACATAGCAAAGAACCTGTGTCAACTCTTGACTCCACAGTAACTTACACAGTACATACAAATCAAGACCTTACATCAGACAGGGCAACAACCACAGTGAGTGTGACAGAGGAAAAACAGACATCTGAAACACCATCTGAATCCACGATTACTGATTTGTCAGAAACTCTGTTCTCTTCTGCGACAACAGAACATTTACATGACATATTATCTGAAAGCACTGTCACAAACCCAATTACTTCAGACAAATCAACAGACAAAGATGTGCTGTCACCATCAAGTTTTACATCAGTTTTGTCAATTTTAGAATCTGATGGTTCAGGAGATGAGACCTCTGGTTTGTTTGGCAAAGATTTCACAACAACAAGGTCTCCATTGTTCACCACAACCAAGTCAGACCTAGAACTCACCAAAACAGCATCTGATAAAACAGGAACAATATCAGTGCCTAGCTCACCAGTTGCTGAGGCTGCAAGACCTCAGACGACTGAGACACATAGCAAAAAACCAGTTACCACTTTTGACTCCACTGTAACTAGCACAGTGCATACATCTGGATTATTGAGCACTGAGTACTCAACTGGAAGCACAGTCACAAGTCAAGATATTATATTACAGAGCACAACAACCGCACACAGTGTCCCAAAGGAAAAAGGATTATCATCAAAGCCATCCGAATCCACCATCACTGATGCGTCCGACACGCTATTCTACTCTATACAAACAGATCATTTAGATGATAAATTACCTGAAAGCACTGTTACAATGACATCAGAGAGGACAACAGCCAAAGATGTGCTGTCACAGGCAAGTTTAACATCAGTTTTGCCATCCTCAGAAACAGATGGTTCAGGAGGTGAGTCCTCTGATATGATTAACAAAGAGTTTATAACAAGTTCTTCATTGTTTACTACAACCAAATCAGACCAAGAACTCACCACAATCTCAGTGACAAGCTCAAGAGATGCTGAGCTTGTAAAAGATCAGACAAGTGAAGCACATAGCAAAGAACCTGTGTCAACTCTTGACTCCACAGTAACTTACACAGTACATACAAATCAAGACCTTACATCAGACAGGGCAACAACCACAGTGAGTGTGACAGAGGAAAAACAGACATCTGAAACAACATCTGAATCCACGATTACTGATTTGTCAGAAACTCTGTTCTCTTCTGCGACAACAGAACATTTACATGACATATTATCTGAAAGCACTGTCACAAACCCAATTACTTCAGACAAATCAACAGACAAAGATGTGCTGTCACCATCAAGTTTTACATCAGTTTTGTCAATTTTAGAATCTGATGGTTCAGGAGATGAGACCTCTGGTTTGTTTGGCAAAGATTTCACAACAACAAGGTCTCCATTGTTCACCACAACCAAGTCAGACCTAGAACTCACCAAAACAGCATCTGATAAAACAGGAACAATATCAGTGCCTAGCTCACCAGTTGCTGAGGCTGCAAGACTTCAGACGACTGAGACACATAGCAAAAAACCAGTTACCACTTTTGACTCCACTGTAACTAGCACAGTGCATACATCTGGATTATTGAGCACTGAGTACTCAACTGGAAGCACAGTCACAAGTCAAGTTATTATATTACAGAGCACAACAACCGCACACAGTGTCCCAAAGGAAAAAGGATTATCATCAAAGCCATCCGAATCCACCATCACTGATGCGTCCGACACGCTATTCTACTCTATACAAACAGATCATTTAGATGATAAATTAACTGAAAGCACTGTTACAATGACATCAGAGGGGACAACAGCCAAAGATGTGCTGTCACAGGCAAATTTAACATCAGTTTTGCCATCCTCAGAAACAGATGGTTCAGGAGATGAGTCCTCTGATATGATTAACAAAGAGTTTATAACAAGTTCTTCATTGTTTACTACAACCAAATCAGACCAAGAACTCACCACAATCTCAGTGACAAGCTCAAGAGATGCTGAGCTTGTAAAAGATCAGACAAGTGAAGCACATAGCAAAGAACCTGTGTCAACTCTTGACTCCACAGGAACTTACACAGTACATACAAATCAAGACCTTACATCAGACAGGGCAACAACCACAGTGAGTGTGACAGAGGAAAAACAGACATCTGAAACACCATCTGAATCCACGATTACTGATTTGTCAGAAACTCTGTTCTCTTCTGTGACAACAGAACATTTACATGACATATTATCTGAAAGCACTGTCACAAGCCCAATTACTTCAGACAAATCAACAGACAAAGATGTGCTGTCACCATCAAGTTTTACATCAGTTTTGTCAATTTTAGAATCTGATGGTTCAGGAGATGAGACCTCTGGTTTGTTTGGCAAAGATTTCACAACAACAAGGTCTCCATTGTTCACCACAACCAAGTCAGACCTAGAACTCACCAAAACAGCATCTGATAAAACAGGAACAATATCAGTGCCTAGCTCACCAGTTGCTGAGACTGCAAGACCTCAGACGACTGAGACACATAGCAAAAAACCAGTTACCACTTTTGACTCCACTATAACTAGCACAGTGCATACATCTGGATTATTTAGTACTGAGTACTCAACTGGAAGCACAGTCACAAGTCAAGATATTATATTACAGAGCACAACAACCGCACACAGTGTCCCAAAGGAAAAAGGATTATCATCAAAGCCATCCGAATCCACCATCACTGATGCGTCCGACACTCTATTCTACTCTACACAAACAGATCATTTAGATGATAAATTACCTGAAAGCACTGTTACAATGACATCAGAGGGGACAACAGCCAAAGATGTGCTGTCACAGGCAAGTTTAACATCAGTTTTGCCATCCTCAGAAACAGATGGTTCAGGAGATGAGTCCTCTGATATGATTAACAAAGAGTTTATAACAAGTTCTTCATTGTTTTCTACAACCAAATCAGACCAAGAACTCACCACAATCTCAGTGACAAGCTCAAGAGATGCTGAGCTTGTAAAAGATCAGACAAGTGAAGCACATAGCAAAGAACCTGTGTCAACTCTTGACTCCACAGTAACTTACACTGTACATACAAATCAAGACCTTACATCAGACAGGGCAACAACCACAGTGAGTGTGACAGAGGAAAAACAGACATCTGAAACACCATCTGAATCCACGATTACTGATTTGTCAGAAACTCTGTTCTCTTCTGTGACAACAGAACATTTACATGACATATTATCTGAAAGCACTGTCACAAGCCCAATTACTTCAGACAAATCAACAGACAAAGATGTGCTGTCACCATCAAGTTTTACATCAGTTTTGTCAATTTTAGAATCTGATGGTTCAGGAGATGAGACCTCTGGTTTGTTTGGCAAAGATTTCACAACAACAAGGTCTCCATTGTTCACCACAACCAAGTCAGACCTAGAACTCACCAAAACAGCATCTGATAAAACAGGAACAATATCAGTGCCTAGCTCACCAGTTGCTGAGACTGCAAGACCTCAGACGACTGAGACACATAGCAAAAAACCAGTTACCACTTTTGACTCCACTATAACTAGCACAGTGCATACATCTGGATTATTTAGTACTGAGTACTCAACTGGAAGCACAGTCACAAGTCAAGATATTATATTACAGAGCACAACAACCGCACACAGTGTCCCAAAGGAAAAAGGATTATCATCAAAGCCATCCGAATCCACCATCACTGATGCGTCCGACACTCTATTCTACTCTACACAAACAGATCATTTAGATGATAAATTACCTGAAAGCACTGTTACAATGACATCAGAGAGGACAACAGCCAAAGATGTGCTGTCACAGGCAAGTTTAACATCAGTTTTGCCATCCTCAGAAACAGATGGTTCAGGAGATGAGTCCTCTGATATGATTAAAAAAGAGTTTATAACAAGTTCTTCATTGTTTACTACAACCAAATCAGACCAAGAACTCACCACAATCTCAGTGACAAGCTCAAGAGATGCTGAGCTTGTAAAAGATCAGACAAGTGAAGCACTTAGCAAAGAACCTGTGTCAACTCTTGACTCCACTGTAACTTACACAGTACATACAAATCAAGACCTTACATCAGACAGGGCAACAACCACAGTGAGTGTGACAGAGGAAAAACAGACATCTGAAACACCATCTGAATCCACGATTACTGATTTGTCAGAGACTCTGTTCTCTTCTGCGACAACAGAACATTTAGATGACATATTATCTGAAAGCACTGTCACAAGCCCAGTTACTTCAGCCAAATCAACAGACAAAAATGTGCCATCACCATCAATTTTTACATTAGTTTTGCCAACTTTAGATTCTTATGGTTCAGGAGATGAGATCTCTGATGTGTTTGAAAAAGATTTCACAACAACAAGGACTTCATTTTCAACCAGAACTACATCAAACCAAGAACTCATCAAAACAATTCTTGATACAACCAAAACAATCACAATGGCTAGCTCAACAGATTCTGAGATTTTTAAAGATCAGACAAATGAAGCACATACCAAAGAACCTGTTTCAACTCTTGACTCTACTGTAACTACCACAATACATACAAGTCAAGATATTACATCAGACAGAGAAACTGCCACAGTGAGCGTAAAAGAGGAAAAACTGACATCAGCAAAACATTCTGAATCCACCCTTCAAGATGTGTCAGACACTCTGTTTTCTTCTGCAATAACAAAACATTTAGATTATATATTATCTGAGCACACTGTAACCAGCACAATGACATCAGAAAAATCAACAGCCAAAGATAAGCTGTCACCATCAAGTTTTACATCAGTTTTTCCATCTTCAGAATCTGATGGTTCTGAAAATGAGACCTCTGATAAGTTTATTAAAGAACTGACAACAAGTTCTTCATTGTTCACCAGTACCACATCAGACAAAGACCTTACCAAAACAGCATTTCATACAACAGTTCCAATTTCAGTAGCTAGCTCACAAGTTTCAGAGACTTCAAGACATCAGACAACCGAGACAGATAACAAAGAACCTTTTACCACTCTTGACTCCACAGTAACTAGTACAGTCTATACATCTGGATCATTGAGCACTGAGTACTCAGCAAGAAGCCCAGTCACAATTCAAAATTTTACATCACACAGAGCAACAACCACAGAGGGTGTGACAGAGAAAAAAGTAATGTCAGAAAAGCCAACCCAATCTGATATCACTGATGCGTCAGAGGCTCCGTCTGCACATACTGAACATTTAGATGATAAATTATCTGAAAGCACTGCCAGAAGCACAATGACATCACAGATGACAACAGACAAAGATGTGCTGTCACTGTCTAGTTTTATATCAGTTTTACCATTTTTTGAATCTGATGCTTCAGGAGATGAGACCTCCGATATGCTGAGCAAAGAATTCATGACAACAAGTTCCTTATTGTTCACCACAACCAAATCAGACCAAGAACTATCCAAAACACCTACAACTAAAACAATCTCAGTGGTTAGCGCAACAGATGCTGAGCTTGCAAAAGATCAGACAAGTGAAGCACATAGCAAAGAACCTGTGTCAACTCTTGACTCCACTGTAACTTACACAGTACATACAAATCAAGACCTTACATCAGACAGGGAAACAAACACAGTTAGTGTTACAGAGGAAAAACAGACATCGACAAAACCATTTGAATCCGCAATCACAGATGTGTCAGAGACTCTGTTATTTTCTGCAAAGACTGAACATTTAGATGATGAATTATCTGAAAGCACTTTCAGAAGCACAATTACACCAGGAAGAACAACAGCCAAAGATGTGCAGTCATCAAGTTTTACATCAGCTTTGCCATCTTCAGAGGCATTTGGCTCAGGAGATGAGACCTCTGATATGTTTACCAAGGAATTCACAGGACGTTCTTCATTGTTCACCACAACCACATTAGATCAAGAACTCACCAAAACAGCATCTTATAAAACAGGAACAATTTCAGTGCCTAGCTCACTAGCTGATAAGACTGAAAGACATCAGACAACTGAGACACATAGCAAAGAACCGGTTACCACTCTTAACTCCACTGTAACTAGCACAGGGCATACATCTGGATTATTTATCACTGAGTACTCAACAGGAAGAACAGTCACAAGTCAAGATATTATTTTACAGAGCACAGCAACCACACACGGTGTCACAGAGGAAAAAGAGTTATCAGCAAAGCCATCCGAATCCACCATCACTGATGCATCTGACACGCTATTCTACTCTACACAAACAGACCATTTAGATGAGAAATTATCTGAAAGCACTGTCACAATGACATCAGAGAGGACAGCAGCCAAAGATGTGCTGTCACTGGCAAGTTTCACATCATTTTTGCCATCTTCAGAAACTGATGGTTCAGGAGATGAGACTTCTGATATGATTATCAAAGAGTTTACAACAACCAAGTCAGACCAAAAACTCACCACAATCTCAGTAGCTAGCTCAACAGATGCAGAGATTGTAAAAGATCACACAAGTGAAGCACATACAAAAGAACCTGTTTCAACTGTTGACTCCACTGTATCTAGCACAGTATATACAAGGCAAGATATTACACCACACAGGGCTTTAATATCTGAAAGCACTATAACAAGCACAATGACACTGTCAAATTTTACATCAGTTTTGACAACTTCAGAAACTGATGGTTCAGGAGATGAGACCTCTGATATTTTTGGCAAAGTTTTCACAACAATGTCTTCTATGTTCACCACAACTACATCAGACCAAGAAATATCCCAAACAGAGTCTGAAACAACAAGAACAATTTCAGTGCCTAGCTCACATGTTGCTGTGACTGCAAGACATCAGACAACAGAGACATATATCAATGAACCTGTTGCCACTCTAGACTCCACTGTAACTAGCAAAGTGCATAGATTTGGATCCTTGAGTACAGGAAGCACTGTTGATGATATTACATCACACAGCGCAACAACAGCAAGTGTCACAGCAAAGTCATCCACCATTATTGATATATCAGAGGCTCTCTTCTCATCTACACAAACAGAACATTTAGATGAGAAATTATCTGAAAGCACTTTCACAAGCACAATGACATCAGATAAGACAACAGCCAAAGATATGCTGTCACCATTAAGTTTTACATCAGTTTTGCCATCTTCAGAATGGGATGGTTCAGGAGATGATACCTCCGATATATTTACTAATTTGTTTACAACAATTTCTTCACTGGTCACTACAACCAAATCAGACCAAGAATTCACCAATACTGCAACTGATACAACAGAAACAATTTCAGAGCCTAGCTCACAAGTTGCCAAGGCTGCAAGTCTTCAGACAGCTGAAACACATGACCCTACTATAACAAAAGCAGTGAATACATTTGGATCACTGAGCACTACAACCACAGTTACAAGTCAAGATATCATATCACATATTACAACAACCAGAGCGAGTGTCATGGCAAAGCCATCTGAGTCCACCATCATCAATGCATCAGAGGCTCTGTTCTTCTCTGCACAGACAGAGCATTTAGATGATAAATTATCTGATAGCACTGTCACGATGACATCAGAGAAGACAACAGCAAGTGATGTGCTGTCACTGTCAAGTTTTACATCAGCTTTGCCATCATCTGATGGTTCAGGAGATGAGACCTCTGATATGCTTACCCAAGACTTCACAAGTTCTCCAATGTTCATCACAACCACATCAGAGAAAGAACTAACCCAAACTCCTTCTGAGAAAACAGCAACTATTTCAGTGCCTAGCTCACAATTTGTTGAGACTACAAGGTATCAGACAACTGAGACACATAGCAAAGAACCTGCTACCAATCTTGACTCTACTGTGCCTACCATTGTGCAGACATTTGGATCCTTGTACACAACAACAACAACAGTCACAAGTCAAGATGGTATTTCATCATTCAGTACACTAACCACAGCAAGTGACACAGTAAAGCCATCAGAGTCTACCATCATTGATGCATCAGAGGCCCTGTACTACTCTACTCAGGCAGAACATTTAGATGATAAATTATCAGAAAGTACTGTCATAATGACACCAGTGAAGACAACTTCCAAAAGTGTCCTATCACAGTCAAGTTTTACATCAGTTTTGCCATCTTTAGAATCTGACGGTTCAGGAGATGAGACCTCTGATATGTTTAGCAAAGAATCCACAACAAGTTCTTCATTGTTCACCACATCCGCATCAGACCAAGACCTCACCAAAATTGCATCTGATACAACAGGAACAACTTCAGTGCCAAGCTCACAAGTTGCTGAGACTACAAGACATCAGAAAACTGAGAAACATAGCAAAGAGCCTTTTACCACTCTTGACTCCATTGTAACTGGCACAGTTCAGACATCTGGATCCTTGAGCACAAGAAACACAGTCACTAGTTCTGAACATTTTAGTGCCAACAGTTTTGAAAATGAAGTCTTTGATGATGATGGCTCTGGTGGTGAAATGTCCCCTGCTGTTGTAGAAGCAATTCCTCCCCAAGTTATACCATCAGAGGAAGAAACAACTGCTGTTGGTCTTGTGTCAACTCCTGGTTCTGAAGCTCAGCCATCAGAAAAATTGACAGCAATATCAGTGTCTACAAAGGATGCACTAGAGAACACAATTCAAACAACTGTAAAGAGTGGAGAAGGTAGATCAAGTTCATTTTTTACTCTCACAGAGAAGGAAGGCTTAGGTCAGCAGACACTAGAGATTTTCACCACACCACCCTCATCTATGATAAAAACAATCACAGGTCAAGAGGCCATGACACCTCAAAGAGCCAAAACTACTGCAGGTATTGTAACAGAGCTTGTCTCCCCAACAACAACATTTCCAAGGATTAGCTACACTACAAAGGAACCTACTAGAATTAGCTTCGAAACAACAGATTCACTTATATCAAGCAACACCACAGCAGGGAAAATTGGACTTGCCCGCATCCTAACAGAATCAGTTAGATTAAGTCACACAACACAATTTCCACAACACATGTCAAACTACACAACAAAAGAGCCTGTTAGTACTAAGCACACAGAGTCAAATGTTCCCACAGTATCAGCAAGACCGTATCATTCAATTACAGAATCACAAATGATTAAACATACCACAGAATCCATTATGAATATTGCAGTTGGATCAAACAAACCTAGCTACACTTCAGCAACAACAATAAAATCTGTCCACACCACACCTTCAGAAAGAGTAAGCCAAAGAACGACTGATTATTTTAAGCATGACCATACATCTACAGTCACTGCCAGTTACACAAAAAGTTCGGCTCATCTAAGCACAGGAAAAGAAATTACGTCATCTAGCAATCACTCAATAACTTTACCTGTAGATGCAGAGGATGACACAATAGATGATGAAGGATCAGGGGAGCAGTTTACAGAGAAGTCCCCTCACATGCATATTTCATCAGCACCCATCAAACCTCAGACTGGTTCTCCCACAGTAGGTATGACCAGTGCTGCCTTTACAGCACTTGACAGGGACATCACTATAACACATAGTTCAAGTCCCAACACACCTGCCTTTGAAGACATAGAGGGCTCGGGTGTCACAGAAGATGACCAGGAGACCACTCAACTAGAGGGTTCTGGTGAAGAGGCCAAAGTGACGCCAACAACAGAAATGTATGATAATTACATTGTGGCCACTGATGAGGCAGAAATCAGTTATGCTAACCACACATCAGAGCCTGTCTTGAGATTTGAAAGTTCCACCCATTCCACATCCCTCACAACTGAATCGACAATGCTGCCTATCACAGTCCAAACAGCAGTGACAGTCTCACCTACTAAAAGAAGCAGTGAAATCACAGATGAAATTGAAATAGATGAAGATGATGGTTCTGGTGGTGAAATATCCCCTGCAGGTCATGAGTCACTTCCTAAAGCTTCACCATCAGAGGACAAGACATCTATAACCACAATCACACAGAAAGTAGTTTCACATTCAACCGAAGATGCAGCATCTGATCCAACACTGTCAAGCACATCTGAGGCTGCATCATTTTTAGAGGGACAAAGTACCGTACAGTCAAACACTACAGAAACAGACTTAGAGGGGTCGGAATTATCAACCACTAAGGATATCCAACAATTTACCTCACCAGAAGGATCCGCTGTTGTGACAACAGAAACACCCATGACTAAAACATATGAAGACCTGACTGTAAGAACTGATGAAGCAGAAATTGATGAGGCAGAGGAGAAAACAGTCACTGGCTCTACACATTTTATACATCAGTCATCTTCATCCCCATCTCCTTCATTTCTTAGCTCCACCCAGCCAACTGTAATATTTGCAACTTCCATTTCAGACGATGGGAGTGGGGATATAACAGAAGACTCAACTGAGGGTGATGGAGCAGAAGATGATGGTTCAGGTGATGACACAACTCCTTTGACATCAAGACCTTTGCTATCGAGCTCACACAGAACCACAGCACCTGAAATGCAGAGTGTGTTATCAAGCACAAATGCTGAAAGGTCCACTATAGTTTCAGTGACAGCACAGACAGAGCAGGACAATTCTGTTGGACTCAACTTAGTGTCAACAGCCACTAGCTTTACTGCTCTTCACTCATATTTTACATCTTCTGATGTTGTAATCAGCCACACTACATTGCCTACATTAGTGACGTCATCAGGTCCTATTTCCACCCCTGCACCATCTGTCTTCCATAAGGACCATACTGATCAGCAATTTACAACTATTACCCCAACAAGCATGGTCTTAATATTCACTGAGGATGAGGAGGATGAAGATAAGCTATCCTCAGCAGTAACAGAGAGTATGAGAGATAACATAATCAAACCAGAGGTTATCACTAAAGATGACATTATGATTGATGCAGATACTGTTTCTATGTTAGAGCAATCTTCACCTTTTGCCCCTACAATCATCACAAAAGAGGCGGCTGGCATAACAGCAATTTTCATGACACCACAGCCCTCAGGAATTATGACAGAAGAACCAGAGGGACCTGGAATAGATGGCACTGAGTTAAATCAGTTACATGCATCATATGAAACATCCACAGAAGGGATATCAATTAAACAAACAACATCAGCACCAGATGTCCTGCAGAGCAGATCAACATATGCAGATGAGGGAACCCAAGCAACCCAAACACAAACTCCTGAGACTACTGAAGCTGATGTACCTGAACACACACAAGATGGTCAGACCTCTGGAGAATCCACAGAAATTACAATGGAGACACTGACTGATGATTATTCAGGTGACACCGTATCTACTGAAGATTATACTGTCAAAACATTCACTTTAACTCCCAAGCCATCTCATGCATCTACCATGTATACAGGCAAAGTCACAGAAATGGTCCCAACTGAAAAGGACACTTCTGAGGATGCTGTAAATGTTCAGACCATATCAACACAAGCATTCATAACCAAAAAGGATATAATGTCACCAACATCCTTAGTAAGAGTAGTTTCCAAATTGACAACACATCTACCTCTGCATCCTATATCTTCTGAGGTGGAAGCTTCAAGTGACATTAAAGAACAAGATGAACCAATTCAAACAACTATGTCTAGCCAAAGTTTTACTTCGTCATTTGCTGTTACAGGTAGTTCTCTTTATGTTGATTCTGTTTCACTTGAGGAGGTAAATAACTTTACTGGAGATGGCTTAACATCTGCTTCACCAAGTCATGTAGAGACTGTTTCTATAGACAGTCCAGATGAGATCACAGAATCTGAACAGTCAGCAGTCTCTACAGAATCAGATTTAGCAAGCACTGAATTCTTCCATACAGATGCCACATCAGATCATATGTCTGTCACAAATTCATTGAGCACAAGCATGGCTGAACCTTTTAAACTCACAGCAAGTACATACACTGAAACAGCAGTAACAGATGATGTAATAGACTTAACAGATCAAACGGAGGAAACATCAGCATGCATTGATAACATCAAACCCAGTAGTTCCTCTTATGATGAGGTAACTGAGGGAAGTGAATTAACAAGCACAGACAGATCACCCATCTCTGGAATTTCAGAGGAAACTAAAAGTCCATTATTTTCATTAACAGGCGATGGCTCAGGTGACCAAACCTTTGGAATGTTTACAGAAGGATTGACTGATTTAACAGTCTTTCCATTAACAGCAACAGATGAAGAATCCACTTTGTTAAACCATTCAGTGTCATTATCTGTGGAGACAGATATTATGATTCACTTGGCAACAACATCTATGCCTAAAGGAATTACAGTAACTGATGGCGAACCGTATCAGCAAGCTTTGTCTGAGATGACACTTACACATAAGCCAGACACAGATACTAGCACAAATGCAGATGTGCCAATGCCATCAACAACCATTTCTATACCTCTTATGTCTGCATCAAAATTGAATACAACTACAGAGACAGCAACAATGGTACAATTTCTTTCATCTACACACATACCAAGGGTGACTGACAGAACAGGACCTACACAGTTAACCAACACCCCAGACAGTTTTGATTATACATCACTTTCATTTGAGAATGATGTAGCAAATTATGAAGCAAAAACTGAACCTTACAGAATAGAAATTATACCAGATTTAATTAACACAACCGAATCAGCAGCAGAAGATGAGACAAGCATTGATGACATCACACAAACTGAAGGTAAGGAGAGCTTTGAGACCATGTCGCTACTTGATTTTGAAACAAGTGTTGATACTAACTCAGAAACAGAAATGGTCACTGCCACTGAGACCTCCTCAAGACCTGAGGAGGACAGTACAACTGGTATTGTTGGAAGTACAGAACCAGAAGTTTTGAGTACTTTTGAGACCAGCTCTCTGCCTGACACTGAAACAAGCATCAATACCACCATACAACCAAACATTGAGAGTGAAACTACCTTTGTGAGTGCCTCAAGAACTGAGAGTGAGACTTCAGTTACCAGCTCACCAAACACATTGAGTAGAACAAGCATTAGTAGTTCAAGTGATTCAAGGACCAGCTCTTTTGAGGAGGTAAACACCATATCATCCATTAAAAATCACACCTTGACGAAACCTTTCGATGTCACACATGCACTTGTAAGTTCTGCTGCTGTAAGTGAAGAAAGAGTTGAGTATACAGCCCATCCCAAAGGAAATGATATAGGACTCATGACCACCCCACAACCTAAATATGAAGGTTCTGCAACTACTAGTAGCTCAATTAGCAGCTCTGAGGATTCAGTCATCATCCCATGGTCTGATGAGGTTGAGACAGTGATTCTGTCCACTATAACAACTTCACCCATGCTTTGGACACCCGAATCTGAGGTGAAGTTTGTCAGTAAGGAAACCACCTCAAGTAAACAAGAGGTAGCTGGTCAGATTAAGGAAGATGTAACGCCTATGACTGAGATTCCAGTTCAGGAAACAGAAGAAACTTTAATGCCTACAATTCAGAAAGAGACTGCAACACCATTTTCTTCTTATGATGATGTTTCTGAAGCAACTTTAGTTAAAAGCTCACCTCCAACTACACAGAAGGAAAGTGCAACACGCAGTGCAGCAGACCTTGCATATACAATTATTGGGACATTTGACATTCCAGGTAGGATATAAAAAAGGAATTTGTATTTTCTATACATATACCAATATACTTATTTTGTATTTGCCCAATGACATGTCTATATCCTCCCTCTTTTACCACAGGTGTTCACACCTGTTCTGACAATGTTTGCTTGAATAGAGGTTCTTGTGTAAATGTGGGTGGTGCTCATATCTGCAGCTGTCCATCTGGATACAGTGGTGAACGTTGTGAAATAGGTATGGAATTTTAGAATTACGTGAACCATTCATTTATTAACTGCAGCTTTTTGTGGCTTCAGCAGACTGTTGAACTTGCTTCTTTATCTTAATATGCTCAAGTACATTATTTACTCACATTAAATACCTTTTTATTTATTTTTTATTAGACATTGATGAATGTCACTCAAACCCATGTCATAATGGAGGAACATGTATTGATGGCCTGAACTCTTTCACCTGTTTATGTCTACCAAGTTATGCAGGACAACTGTGTGAGCAAGGTAAGATTATTAGGGGACAAGCACCAAAGGTGCGTAGGCATGTATTGGATCTGCTAGTGTTTTTATTATTATTATTCTGCCATTTCTGGCTGTGAGTCCATGACAGCCCATTATATCATAAGGTAAAAAAGCTGTGAAATTTGGCACACTGACAGAGGTGAATCTTACTTGTCAAAAGTGATGCCATGAGTGCATTACCCTTAAAGGGATAGTTCACCCAAAATGAAAATTCTCTCATCATTTACTTACCCTCATGCTATCCCAATTGTGTATGACTTTCTTTCTTCAGCAGAACACAAACAAAGATTTTTAGAAAAATATCTCAGCTCTGTAGGTCCATAAAATGCAAGTGGATGGTGATCAACACTTTAAAGCTCCAAAAAGCACAGACAGTCATAAATGTAATCCATATGACTCTTTTGGTTAAATCAATGTCTTCTAAAGTGAAACAATCTCTTTAGGTGAGAATCATTGCTGGTGGCAAATTTAGAGTCTTTACCTAAAATCCTTTAACACCACCAACAACTCAAGGTTGCACTTCTGTTTATACTAATAACTTTGAACCAAGGCCTTGAAACAGAATTATTCTCCCACTGATTACTTGGCTTATGCCGAGTCGAATGCATACCAATATTTTCTGCTCAACTATGTTTTCCATCATTTAAAATCTTTCCATCATTTAAAATTGTCTTTAAAAAAAAAATTTGTTTTTCAAAATCCTCCTAGGACTTACATCCAGTTTGCAATAAATTTGGTGCAAATCATCTAGAGATATCCTCAAAACATTATAAATAGCTTTTTGATAGACCAAACCATTATCATATAACGCTTTAACGAATTTAACCATTTTGAATTTCATTAAAAATATACTTTTTCAAACTCCTCAGCGTTCATCATATCTTCCCCAAATTTTGGTCAGATCTTCAGACCATGCTGGCAAAAGATTATTAAAAGCGTTTTAATAAACCAAACCATTCTCGTGTAACACATCATTAAATTCGATGGCAAGACGCCAAAAAGGATCTGCGGCTGTATCTCAGCAATGCTTTTACATATTGACATGAAACTTTGCATGTGTCATTGTGGCCATGCCCTGCCCCTGCCCCTGCCCCTGACCATACTATATAAATTTGGTGACAGTGCCACTTATTGGTCAAAATGTACAAGCAGTTTGATTGACATTTTAAATAATTCTACTAATGGCTTTTAAACCACCTTAATCATATCATATCTAGTGATCATTTTAGACAATCTAATATTATTGATGTTGTTGCCAATGATGTTCTTGGCCCTGTAATTGCTGCTTGCAGATATACTGTATTATTTAAAGGCTATGAAATTAAATTATGTTTTTGCCCATCAGCCATAGTGGCTGGCAAATGCCCAATTTTACCAGCCATATCAATTATACAGGGGTTCAAATAATCACTGCAGTTACAGCACTAGATCTGACAACTTAATCTGATATGCTATAAAGCTACTGTAGAAACTGTTGTCGAGATGCACCTCATCTGCCTCTTTATACAAAAATACTCAGACGTATTTCACAGACATGAGCTTGGTGGATCTGACTAGATCCTGATAGATAATAGGCTTGATGTAATAAGCTTGGTGTGTTCCAAAAACATTGAATGAAGTAGACTGGCATAATGATGTTATACTTTCCAGTTTAAGAGGATGCCTTTTCTCACAGCTCATTTGAGCACAGCTGTTAAGAACATCACTTTTTTCCTCTATTTTAGACATTAATTTACAGTTTTACATGGATGACATCACTTTCTTGAGAGTTTAATCCTTTTGAAAATATTGAAAGCGCTCATACTAATATCAAAATACTCCAAAAAAGAAAATACAAATACAAATAGCATAACCTTATACAAAACTTCTCAGCCCAACTCACATCTGGTCTTTGTCAGAATAAAAAAAATAAAAAATAAAAAGTGACGGCATGAGTGCATTACTAACCCACTCTGATGAGTGCTCTTCATCTTAAGATTGTTGAATGTTGCATTAGTACAGATAAAGATACTAGGAAGTGTCTCCTGCATCAATGTGTCCACAGAAACTACACAGAAATGCTGAAGTCACTCAGTGATTCAGCAGTGATTCGGTCAGTGTCTAAATTTTCAGACACAGCTGCTTTCAGATTATTTTACCAAATAAAAAAAAATAAAAAACAGCAAGGTACTGACTACTACAATACTAAATAGAATCTAAGAGAATTTAAGTTATACTTTAAAGTCATTTTGTCAAGTCATAGGTCAACTTTGGTTCATGCATTTTCATCTTTTATATTTGATCTTTTAAGCATGACATTTTTTTAAAGGGATAGTTCACCCAAATGGAATGTTAATTAATTAATTAATTAATTTTTAATTAATTTTCTTTATTTATCACACATTATACATTTGCACATATACAGTGAAATTCTTCTTTTTCACATATCCCAGCTAGGCTGGGGTCAGAGTGCAGGGTCAGCCATGATACAGCGCCCCTGGAGCAGATAGGGTCAAGGGCCTTGCTCAAGGGCCCAACAGTGGCATCTTGGCGGTGCTGGGGCTTGAACACCCGACCTTCTGATCAGTAACCTCAAAATCAGTAAAAAAAAATGTTACTTTATTATGTTGTATGTAAAGTAGTGACATGCCATCACCTGACTGTTAACTACAGCTTTTTGTGGCTTCAGCAGACTTTCGTATCTGTTAAAATGCAGAGGGTTTAACAGATTAGTGGTTCTGCCAGTGCAAGCCTGCTCTAATCATAGTGATTTCAAAAAAGTAATCAAAGCTATCAGCCTGACTTAGAGCAGCACAGGGCTGGTCCACTAACATTAAGTGTGATTGATAGGACACACTTTATTTGCAAATGTAATGCCCCCATAGTTTCAAATGCAGACATTTAAACTCTGCACATATCTTTACTGTTAATACTGCATGAACCATACCAGACATGATCAAAAGAACAAATAGCCCGATGTGTTGCTAATATGCTTTGAAACTCCTCAAGTCCTCCAAAAAGTTTAACCCTCTGGGGTCGACGGACGTGCCGGCGTGTCCTGCTGGATTTTTTCCGCATAACAGCGGAAAGAACTTAAAATACTCCGTCATTTTTGGGCATACAGATAAGTGTAAGACATCATTAGAAACTATTAAGGGTCTACTATTATTTGTGTACACTCACAATAACAACAAAACCTTGTGCTTTTGTAAAATAAAGAAAATAAACAGGGTGCGCTTTCAGCCGTCTCTGTCTCCACGAGCATCTTTCTGAAACACGTCACAAAAATGAAGTGAAACTCTGTGAATACTTATCACACAAACATAAAACATATGTCTAAAGAAAGCTTAAAATGTCTATTTTTAAATAAAACAATTCAAATTTAAAACGTCCTGGTTACTTTCATAACCTCCATTCCCTGATGGAGGGAACGAGACGTTGTGTCAATGTAGTGACACTAGGGGTCACTCTTGGGAGCCCCAAACACCTCTGCTTTTTTTTAAAAAGGCCAAAGAGAATTGGCGAGTGGAATTTGCATGCCACTCCCCCGGACATACGGGTATAAAAGGAGCTGGTATGCAACCACTCATTCAGGTTTTGTGCTAAGGAGCCGAGACCAGGTTCCAGCCATTTCAGTGGGTAGTTCAGCGTTGTGGCAAGAGGGACACAAAGTCTCGTCCCCTCCATCAGGGAACGGAGGTTACGAAAGTAACCAGGACTTTCCCTATCTGTCACTCACTAGACATTGTGTCGATGTAGTGACACTAGGGGTCCCTATACAAAATGCCACAACTAGCTGAACTGTGTTGTGTGAACTGGCGGTGTGTGATGGACAGACTGCTGTGTGCCTTGTAGCCAGCGCACCAAGCCGTCACGTAACCTCCCCCAAAGCTCTTATGAGCATCGAAGGTCCATCAGGAACAAGTCGACTGCCCAACTATAGGGACAGGCTAGCCCAGCCGAGGCCTCTTTTCCCTCTCTTTTCTCCCCAAAAAGAGTGGAATTTGTTAAGTGACTGGGAGCCATAAGTGTCTGTGTCGGGGGTGTCCCTCCCAAGGGGAAGACACAGCGGAGACCACACCCTGCCCAAAAAGGGGGGGGGGGTATTTTGAGTGGAATATGTCACATGGTCTTACCGAGTCTTGTCGGAAGTATGTCATGTGGAGAGGTCCCATGGTAGGTCCTACCCGAAGGGGGAGGAGTTTCTACAGAGCATGGCGACTGGGGGCAGAGGGGCCTCTTCCCAAGGAAGACACAGTTTGCCGTCAGGGAAACAATTTTGCGGAAGATTTCACATGGGGTCGCCTTCGGGGAACCAGCACACGTGGAGCACCTACCTCAGTACAGGGGCTCATTAGCGCCCGTACTGGGCCGGTCAGTGAGTTTCTCCGCAAACTCAGCTGCCAGAGGGCTAAGAAAGAAAGTCATCCAGGGATCACAGTCTGTGAACACGACTGGGAGTCAAGAGCGCATGTCTTCACCTCAAGGGAGGGGAAAGGCGCTATGCGCAAGCGGTACACCCAGCCAGTTGTCCCGGAACTTACCTGCTCATGCCTGCCAATACACAGGATGAGACCGGCTCAACCCGGAGATTGTAGAACCTCGCAAAGGTGTTGGGTGTTGCCCAGCCCGCTGCTCTGCAGATGTCTGCCAAAGAGGCGCCACTGGCCAGGGCCCAGGAGGCCGCCACACTCCTGGTGGAGTGGGCTCATAACCCCGCAGGGGGTGGCACATCCTGAGCCTGATATGCCATCGTGATGGCGTCGATGACCCAGTGGGTGATCCTCTGTTTGGAGACAGTGCTTCCTTTCCGCTGTCCACCAAAGCAAACAAAGCGCTGCTCGGAGCTTCTAAGGCTCTGCGTGCTCTGAATCCGATGAGGAACATTTGCATTTTTAAGAGCGTCTTGATCCAGCTGAGGATACAATTTCGGATGAGTAAGTCTTTACTTACATTAGTTGACATGCTATTTTATATAAACATGTACATATTTTACTAGTTGGACTATATCCAGACTTGCCAGCCAGTATTCAAAGTATTGAAATTTTAAATATGTCCTAATAGGCAAGTTTTAGTTACATTTAAATGTTGTTTCGGCTAAAGCAGGTATATAAATTGTATGCTTTATGATATAAATATGATATGTAATATGATATAAAAATAATATGAATGTTTAGATTATATTTTTACTAGTGTTTATGCTGCCTCATTATCATCAACGAAGCTTGTGCTTGCAAATATCTGTTTGGGTGTAAATGTGTAAAATGTGCTGTAAATATGCCCATATTAGAAAATAAGCATATTAGAATGATTTCTCAAGGATCATGTGACACTGAAGACTGCAGTAATGATGCTGAAAATTCAGCTTTGATCACAGGAATAAATTGCATTTTACAATATATTCAAATAGAAAAGTTATTTTAAATTGTAAAAATATTTCACAATATCACTGTTTTTGCTGTATTTTGGATCAAATAAATGCAGCTTTGGTGAGCAGAAGAGACTTCTTTTAAAAACATTAAAAAATCGTACTGATCTAAAACTTTTAAATGGTAGTGTAGGTCTAAAGTAAAGTATTTATGTAAAGAAAATGTATAGTCAGATTACTTCTTTTAATTTAAACTTTTGTGAATAAGCTACAAATATTCATTCTCTCTCAGGGGAGGGGTCTTTGTCTCCTCAGGTGTGAATCACATCAATATTCATGATCATCCACGCCTCCTCGCATATGGCCTTTCTAACACTAAAAGTGTCTTACAAAAGTTAAATGACTATATTGTTTTGTATGAATGAGTGATCAGGATGGTTTTCACATCATTTTATAGCAAAAACTCTAGGATACAACATCCAGTCCTCAAAAGTCTTGTGAACAAATGCTTAGTATGTGTTATATGGCCTTATTTCAGTGACTTAAAATTTTCGTTTTTTCAAAAACCATGCATAAACGTAATTTTCTCAAAAATACAAACATGTACATACATGTTGCTCACATATTATTGTAGCCCAGTTTGTGCTGAATACAGTGTTATCAGACTTTAGCCATTAATATGTTTTTAAGCAACTGAAATTAAGCACAAATGTCAAGGCATGTCAAAACTTCTCCAGGGCCAAAAACACCCTCAGACCCCAGAGGGTTAAAGCCATATAGCTGGCAATTTGTTTTACAACCTCCTTTACTACAACATTTTTCTCCTCCCCTTGAACAATGCCAATCCTCCCCACAGCCCCGAAGACATTCTTATGCAGAATAAATTGGCTACCTGATAATGTATGATGGACGAACGGGTGCAGCTCTTGCTCTGTGTGAGCTCATTTAACTGACATGTAATTTAAAATGAGAATGAAAGGGAGTTATAACTTATTCCCTCAGGTCCAGTCTGAGTGTGATATCATTCTCACTTGAAAATAAAGGCCAGTTGTTCTGAAACTGAACAAATTTTTTTTTGTTTTTTGGGTCCCACATTATATTAAGTGTCTTTAACTATTATGAACTAACATTCAAATACAGACAATACAATGTACTTATTGTGTAACTATATGTGGTTCTGCAAAATTCTCACAGGATTCACATTTGTTGCTTCTGAGGTTGAGGTATGGGTAGGTTTATGGATAGGGTTTGGGTTTATGGTAACGGTTGGGGTAGGGTAAGGTTTAGGACTAGGGGTAAGGTTAACATTGTTACAATTAATTTAATTACAGATAAAATTAAGTGCAAGTACATTAAACGTAAGTACAATTAACCAAATTATGCAGTATGTACATAATAAGTACATTGTATCAAATGCTTAAGTACATAGTAGTTAAAGACACCTAATATAAAGTGGCTCAGTTTTTTGTTTTGTTAACAGCAGACTAACAGTAGACTTTGAAAGACAAAGGGTTAAAAAACATTATAAAAATAAATTAAGTATAGACAACATGAAGCATCTTCTACTTTTTTCACTTCCAGCAATGGCATCATCTCAGTTCCAGTGTCTCGGTTTAGTTGTCAAGTCTGAGCAATACATAAACAGTAATGCACACACACATGCTTTTTCCACAGACACTGAAACATGCAACTACGGCTGGCACAAGTTCCAGGGCCACTGCTACAAACACTTTCCTCATCGACGTAACTGGGACACAGCCGAACGTGAGTGTCGTCTACAGGGGGCACACCTTGCTAGTATCCTGTCCCACGAAGAGCAGCAATACATCAATCGTGAGTGTCCAATAAATCAAGTTATGGTACCTTTTGATTCTGTCCATTACAACTCTTATTTACATCTCCAGTTATATTTCTATAGAAGCTGACTATAGTTATTTATAAGGAATGATAATTTGATTAGTGCTGCAACAACTAATCAATAAAATCGATAATAATCATTAATGAAAATAATCTAAACCAAATTTCATTGTCGATTAAATGGGAATGTGTGGTATGCACGGAGCTCTATCAGTGATGTCACTTTACAGTAGTCAAAAATGTGTTTGCATAATTAGTTGGAAAAATGACGGAGACAAGTTGAAGCGGAAAAAACAAAAAAACATAACCCAAGTTGTCCAGCACCAGGGAGCACTTATAAACACTTTAAACAAAATCTTAACCCTTTCATATGTACCTGGGCCCCGCAGAGTAGCGTCACACATATATGTTTCTGCAATAGCCAGTTATGTTACAAGCTGCCAGATTCAAATCAGCTTTCACGCCATCACAGTCTGCGCTGGTCAGGCGTCTGTAATTTATATTCACTCAAACAGTTACTCATGCAGTCATTTAAATCACAGAATATGTTTATTTTATATGCATACATCCAACTCGTCACCACAATAAAAAGTTTACAGCTCTTATGCGCACAGCTAATACATCAAATGTGATCTTCCTCCGATGCGTGCAGCCATTTGTTTACATTAGTAGTTGTTGTCATTCGTCAAACAAACAGCTACTCAAAAAGTAGACATAATATGTTTATTTTATGTAACAAACAGCCTATTTGTCACCACAGTACCATGATAACAGTTCACAGTTTGTATATTCAGCCATCATATCTAAACGTGATCTTCCCATGCATGCAGCCATGTCTACTTATTAGGTGCAGATGCAGTTTTCATTCACACAAACAGCAACTCAAACAGTCTTTTCAGGCATAAAATACATTTGTTTTCTGAAACAGACAGACAAAATATTACAAAAGCACCACGTTAAAAGTTTAAAACTCGTATACTCACAGTGAAAACATGCTGAATGAGCGTGATTATCCGATGCACGCAGCCAAGTCTGTTTACATTAGTGCTTGTCACACACACACACACACACACACACACACACACACACACGCACAATGTTATATACAAATACTATATTATATACAGTATTTTTTTTTTTATGACAAGAAATAAACAATTTAAATAAAATAAATAAAAAAATACTTCTCTACACTCTGCCCACCTCTACCGGCTGTGCAGTGTCACATGCAAAAATAACTCACTCCAGGGGGCACTGCAGGGGAACTTAGACCCTACTTATGAAAAGGGTAAGCATACAGTTTAATGTGGACTGGTTGCTGCGTCAGGTGCATTGACTGAGGGCTTGGGTTGTTTGATAAGCTTAAGAATTGTTTCTTTCTAGCGCATAAATTTAACTGTCATTTTTATAATGTATAACTGTTGTGAATTCAAAATCAGGCCCATATTTCCATTTCGCAAAACTGTTTGTCTTTACCACAAGTGAGTCTCCATGCATCCATCTGCATCATTCAAATCAATCGCAAAAGGGAAAGGGAGTACAGCTCAAGCCTTTGTTGCTAGTTTAAAAGCAGCAATGAACAATATATATATATATTTTTTTCTGTATTTATTAATTTTGGTTAATGTTAGTTATTAAAAATACAATTGTTAATTGTTACTTAATGTTAGTTGATATTGCTAATGTTAACAATGTTAACTTTTGATTTAAAACATTTATTACTATACTGTATGTTGACGTTAACATTAACCAAGATAAATAAATGCTGTAAAAGTATTTTTCATTGTTAGTTCATGTTATCTACTGTTGTTACCTATTGTTAACAAACTGAACCTTAATGTAAAGTGTTACCATTTATGTTTACTATTTAATACAAATAAAAAAATAATAATAATCAAAGAAATAATCAAAGATGAATCAATTATCAAAATAATTGTTAGTTATAGCCCTAAATATGATAATATTAGATATGTGTAATTAAACACACTAGATGCTCTGTTTTTTTGTTTGTTTTTTTTTCTATTTCATATCACAAAAATGTCTGAGTACTATAATAGTTTTATAGTGTCATCCAGGGTTTATTATTTCAAAGAATCAAACAGAGCAATCTGCAAAGCAGTTAAGGAAGTAACATGGACTAAACTAAGAGAGTTAAGTTTATAACCACATAGAGGCAAATTATTCCCCATCCCTAGATAAAGGAAGAGTGATATATGAGAACAAAAATGCCCAAGATTTAAAACCGATAAAGAGTTCCTAATATGGCTGAGGAACAGGGTTGGGGAGTAACAAAATACATATAACAGGATTACGTATTTAAAATACAAAATATTAGTAACTGTATTCTACTTCAGTTACAATGTAAATA